>NC_090321.1:258946479-259261008 GCF_040869045.1 Eurosta solidaginis
GGATAGGCAACTTTGTAAGCTAGTTGTTTTATTCTTCAACCTACGTTTCGAATGCATTCCAAGCAAAAATAGATAGCCAAAGCTATTGCAACATTAATTGTTACTAAGATTATATTCGACCATTTTGTGGTTGAGTGACTGTGAAAATGCTATACAAAGTACAATTTAGTAAAGGCAGTGGCGTCGTTCAATCAATTAGAAATTCTCGAGTTAAGAGCAAAAAATCTCATTAGATGCACGATAGATGTAAAATTCAATGGCAGTTCGATAATTACAAAATAAACACATACAAACAAACCAACAAAAAGGTAATTAGTCAATTGCATAGTTGTATGAATAGAAGTAGATAATATCTATACTTCGTATTTTGTATCGGCCTTAGCAAAATCACGTATCAAACAAAACCAATATTCTAACGAAACTCAATTGCACATATCGATGTACTTTATAATTGATTTTTGTTCAATTTGTTTTTAGACGTTTTTTGAAAATGAATTGGTTTATTAAGTTTGTCACGAATCTCAAAATCCTTCAAGGACAAGTGATAGACCCACCAATAAGTATACCGAATTTATCATGATGACGATCTGAGTTGATTTAGACCTTGTCCGTCTGTCTGTTTGAACACAAGCTAGGCCCATCATTTTTGAAATGTTTTGATAAAATTTGGTGGGAGGGTGTTTTTACGTATCCGATTAGAAATTGTTCAGAACCAGCCGGAACGGACCACTATAGCATACATTTCCCATACAAACAAGTTTTTAGAAAATAGTTTTTTGTCATAGGGATCTCAAATTATGAAATATAAGTTTCACATTTTACCAGATGCTTTCATATGTGGCACATATTATTGTCTGAAAAAATCGTAGAGATCGTACCTGTATATGTGACCTGGTATTATGAAACGACCCTGTTTTGCGAAAACAAGTTTAAAGTTTTTGTTTAGCTTGAGTCTGTGTAGCGGCTGGCCGTTGTGAACGAATTTTGTAATTAAAACTTAACTAACTTCCCGATAAGCTACAAGCTTGATGACAATGCAATAATAAGAAAAAAAAACTCCGATAGGTGGCGCGTGGATCAAAATATGTCAAAAAAGTCATATTTGTTGTTCGATTTGGTTTTAAATGCGATTGGAAAGAGCGTTAAATTTGCTATAAGAATCACTCAAAAAGTGAATAACGGCATTTTCGCACAATAGGGTCGTTTCATGATTCCAGGTCACACATAGTTCATAACCCATACAACCGAATCTTCAGATAAGAAGCTTATCGTAATTTCTTTCCAAATGAATACGTTTATGGCATAATTGTTGTTTTAAAAAATCGTAGAGATTGGTTGTATATATGGAATATATCCCTTACAAAGAAAAAATTTTTCACCATTTCTGGCCCATTTCAAGAGCTAAAAGCTTCAAATTCCACCAAATGATTAAGTATAAGACATTTGTTATTGTCTGAAAAATTGAATAGATCGGTCGTATATATAGCATATATCCATTACAAGCGATTGTGCAGATAAGAAACTTTTCGTAATTTCTGCCCCATTTTAACCGCTGAAAGCTTAAAACTCCTCCAACTCCTGCTAACGTTTGCGGCATATATTCCTGTTTAAAAAAGTAGAATAGATCGGTCATATACGTATATGGTATATATCCATTGCAACCGATTTTTCAGATAAGAAGCTTTTCGCCAGCTAAAAGCTTCAAATTTCACAAAACTACTATATTAATAGAGTTTAGTATACAGCCGATTACTCGTATATTACGAATGGGACAAGATTATTGCTTAGCTCCATTCATGAAGGTATGAAGTCTTCAATACAGCCATTTTTGGCAGTGTTTGGCAAGCACTCCGAGTGTATTTCTGCCATGAAAAGCTCTCAGTGAAAACTTATCTGCCTTGCAGATGTCGTTCGGAGTCGGCATAATAAAAGTAGGTCCCGTCCCGCCAATTTGTAGGAAAAATTAAAAGGGAGCACGCCGCTAATTGGTAGAGAAGCTCGGCCTAAAATACCTTCGAAGGTTATCGCGCCTTACATTTATTTATTTTTATTTCTCCGATTTGTTTGATTTTTTTGTTTCAGTTTAATTTCGATAAACAGCCGATGAGAACAATGCCGTTAAAAAGCGCCAGTAATTTTACGCTTTAATAGAAGTTTGTGCCTGAGCGGCTAAGTTCTGCAGCTGATATAATTTTTTCCGGCATCAAATTGAAGAAACAGCTCGATAGTGTGTCACCCTATCTGAAACTTCATTTTGTTTCGAACGGCTCGGATACGTCCTTCCCACCTCCGACTGAGCTGATGGGGTTGCTCAACGCCATTTTGCACAGCCGTTTAAAATTGATAAAGGCAAACCAGCCGAGTTACGGGGGCCTTCAATCATTCGCACAATATACTTGACAGAACCTTGCGATAATAAGAGGGGTGATTTCGCGATAGTTGGTGAAAGTTGCATGATCCTATCGACTCCTCGCCAACTTGAAAAGCTCCCCAGGCAATCCAGTTATTGCTATTCTGACTTCGTCATAGTCGGATTAGGGAACATTAATGCCACCATCATCGATTGCGGGGTCGTGTTTGTCATCCCTGCGTGCCACAAAGTTGTCCCCATTTATGAAAGCAGAGAAGTATTCCCTCTGTATTCTAAATACTCTCCGGACATCGGTTACAAGGTCGCCCTTTTCGTACTTACAGGTGTTTGCCCGGGAATTAAAACCATCCGTCTGTCGCCGAACGGTTGGGTAAAATTTGCGAGCGTTTTTCCTGTCATATGCTGACGACATTGATATCATCGGCCTGAACACCCGCGCCGGAAGTTCTACTTATTTCAAACTGGGAAAAGAAGCAAAAAGGGTTTGATGATGAGTGAAAACAAAACGAAGTACCTGCTGTTTTCGAGCAAAGAGTCAGCGCATCTGCATCTTGGCAACCACGCCACTGTTGACACAGCCATAATTTCGAAATAGTAAAAGACTTCGTTAATTTGGAAACCAGCATTAACACAAACAAAAAGATCAGTTCTGAAAACGAGCAAAAAATCAGTCTCGCCAATAAATGCTACTTTGGACTAGGCAATTGAGTAAAGCAAAGTAAAGTCCTCTCTCAGCTAACGAAAATCATGCTCTATAAATCACTTACTGTTCCCGTCTTTTATGCGAATGAAAGATGATTCTGAGATCTTTAGTGTGATTTATTGTTATAGGGTTTTGTAAAATTATTATTTTGCAACCAAAATAGGTTTTGGGAGTGGAATGATTCTCGTTTGCTCTGTTAGAATTAACATAATGTAAGCTTAACAAAGAATTGTTATTCTTCAAACATTTGGGGTCATGTAGGGACAGATTCGAGAACCAACTTTAGATAATTTCTGTTTCGAGGGGGGAAAGTTTTGGGATCTGTGCGATCTTTTTGTTATAATGTTTGGAATTGTTTTGGGTACTAATTCGTAATCAATTTGAAAATGTAATGGGCACATTTCAGGATTATTTGCATGGAATCATCTCCGTGTTATTTCGGGACTATTTCGATGGCCTATTTCGCGATCATCATCAAAAATATATCGGACTGTTATTCTAATAAGATTGCTAACAGCATATTAACGTGTTGTTATCACAATGTTATCGATGTGTTATCGAAATTGTACGGATTTTTCGTCAAAAAATTATCGTTTTGTTACCGTAAAGTTATCGAAAAGTTACCGCCTTGCTATGGAAAAGTTTCGTTAAGTTATCGAATAATTATAGAAAGAATATGGAAAACTTATCTATAAGAAACTAACTTTTCGATAGTAGATTGTAATTTTTTCGATAAAGAAGCGATCTACGATTAAAAATAAATAACTTTTCATAAAAATGTATAATCCTTAAATGAAAATCACTAGGTTGTCTATAACATGGCCATTAACCGCCGATAACAACCCGATAACTCGCCGATAACGGGTTTTGTCTCTTCCTCCACTTTCCTTTCCTTCTTCCTCCTCTTCTCCATTCACATCAAAAAAGGCATGCCAGCACCTGTTCTATGTTATTCGTTTACAGCTTCTCCGTACGTTAACATATATGTACGCGTTAACAGATCGTGAATTATATTTTCTCGGTAATCAATTGTTCTCATTCACTGACTATTCCCTTTATTGTGCTTAAAAACGGTCGTTTTCTGTGAGAAATCGAAACCAGCAGTGCCCGTATTAAACAGTTATTTAAAGAGTGGTCATAACATAACTGTTTTAGTTAAAAATATCGGTTCTGGGCACTGTTATATTCCATCTCTGGTATATTCAATTGTTCTATGGCACATTCCAATAAACCAACTACGTTTCTTTTAGGACCACCCTAATAAAATTGCTACATTAGCTAAAATTTACAGACAATAGCATTATAAAAGCTACTTTTCCAGTTCTTAACGTGGGAGTTTTTAAATAATTTTCTGTGCGCACAAATTTTAATTCAACGCTTATGACATGAAACAAAGCTCGAAATGGCAATTTAGATGACTATACTCATATACCTACCAAAATACGTAGATATATGTGTATACATTAGGGCGGGTCGATTTAAAAATCGCTCATTGCTCTGCGAAAATCGTATTCTAGGGATCAAAATAAGAAACTTTGCCGAAGGAACCATACCTATAAAACGAATTCTGGTGTCCCCCAATTTGGGTCGAACTTTTGGGTAGGGGCAAATTTTGAAAAATCCCACTTTGACCCATTTAGAGTGCTCCAATCGAGTCCAAATGTATGACCGACCCCAACTAACTTTGGAGGCCCGACTCACCGATGCCAGTGGCACACCCCCTGGAACCCCCCTGGGGGTTCACCATACAAACATTTCAAAAAATCGCCGGTTTTGCACTTTACATGAAAAAATCAGCTAAATGGCTATGTTTTTTCTTTATTTTTATTTATTTATTTATAATAATATTTATTATTTATTTATAATAATATCTATTTTTTCTCTTAAGAAATTTATTTAGTCAGAACATATGTAAATAAAAAAATTAATATCGCGGGTTCGAATCGAGCTCAAGGCCTAACAATAATTTTTTATCATTATTATTGTTATGATAAATTTTTTCTTAATTGAAAAAATTTTTAAATTAGAATAGAAGAAAGAAAAAATTTAGACAACTGCCAAAGCTCGTTGTATAGATCCATTTCGGGAACTGCTAAATTCCTTCATCGGCAACGTTTAGGCGCCGCTGCTATAACCATTCAGCTATCACAGCGGTTTTTTTGTTTGTCTTCATTAATCCCACTTCTATTCTGGTTCGTGCCAATTGATATTCACAACACTGCGACATCTGTTGCAGAATGGCTGTGAAAATTGGACTTGTTTGTTGGCAATGCTGCCGTAGTGTCATATTTTATTGACACTTTTTTCCCCGTGCTCTGGGATGTATTAACAATTTTTGTTGTTATATCGGCCTACTGATTTTAAGATCGCGGGTTCGAATCGAGCTCAAGGCCTAACAATAATTTTTTATCATTATTATTGTTATGATAAATTTTTTCTTAATTGAAAAAATTTTTAAATTAGAATAGAAGAAAGAAAAAATTTAGACAACTGCCAAAGCTTGTTGTATAGATCCATTTCGGGAACTGCTAAATTCCTTCATCGGCAACGTTTAGGCGCCGCTGCTATAACCATTCAGCTATCACAGCGGTTTTTTTGTTTGTCTTCATTAATCCCACTTCTATTCTGGTTCGTGCCAATTGATATTCACAACACTGCGACATCTGTTGCAGAATGGCTGTGAAAATTGGACTTGTTTGTTGGCAATGCTGCCGTAGTGTCATATTTTATTGACACTTTTTTCCCCGTGCTCTGGGATGTATTAACAATTTTTGTTGTTATATCGGCCTACTGATTTTAAGATCGCGGGTTCGAATCGAGCTCAAGGCCTAACAATAATTTTTTATCATTATTATTGTTATGATAAATTTTTTCTTAATTGAAAAAATTTTTAAATTAGAATAGAAGAAAGAAAAAATTTAGACAACTGCCAAAGCTCGTTGTATAGATCCATTTCGGGAACTGCTAAATTCCTTCATCGGCAACGTTTAGGCGCCGCTGCTATAACCATTCAGCTATCACAGCGGTTTTTTGTTTGTCTTCATTAATCCCACTTCTATTCTGGTTCGTGCCAATTGATATTCACAACACTGCGACATCTGTTGCAGAATGGCTGTGAAAATTGGACTTGTTTGTTGGCAATGCTGCCATAGTGTCATATTTTATTGACACTTTTTTCCCCGTGCTCTGGGATGTATTAACAATTTTTGTTGTTATATCGGCCTACTGATTTTAAGATCGCGGGTTCGAATCGAGCTCAAGGCCTAACAATAATTTTTTATCATTATTATTGTTATGATAAATTTTTTCTTAATTGAAAAATTTTTAAATTAGAATAGAAGAAAGAAAAAATTTAGACAACTGCCAAAGCTCGTTGTATAGATCCATTTCGGGAACTGCTAAATTCCTTCATCGGCAACGTTTAGGCGCCGCTGCTATAACCATTCAGCTATCACAGCGGTTTTTTTGTTTGTCTTCATTAATCCCACTTCTATTCTGGTTCGTGCCAATTGATATTCACAACACTGCGACATCTGTTGCAGAATGGCTGTGAAAATTGGACTTGTTTGTTGGCAATGCTGCCATAGTGTCATATTTTATTGACACTTTTTTCCCCGTGCTCTGGGATGTATTAACAATTTTTGTTGTTATATCGGCCTACTGATTTTAAGATCGCGGGTTCGAATCGAGCTCAAGGCCTAACAATAATTTTTTATCATTATTATTGTTATGATAAATTTTTTCTTAATTGAAAAAATTTTTAAATTAGAATAGAAGAAAGAAAAAATTTAGACAACTGCCAAAGCTCGTTGTATAGATCCATTTCGGGAACTGCTAAATTCCTTCATCGGCAACGTTTAGGCGCCGCTGCTATAACCATTCAGCTATCACAGCGGTTTTTTGTTTGTCTTCATTAATCCCACTTCTATTCTGGTTCGTGCCAATTGATATTCACAACACTGCGACATCTGTTGCAGAATGGCTGTGAAAATTGGACTTGTTTGTTGGCAATGCTGCCATAGTGTCATATTTTATTGACACTTTTTTCCCCGTGCTCTGGGATGTATTAACAATTTTTGTTGTTATATCGGCCTACTGATTTTAAGATCGCGGGTTCGAATCGAGCTCAAGGCCTAACAATAATTTTTTATCATTATTATTGTTATGATAAATTTTTTCTTAATTGAAAAAATTTTTAAATTAGAATAGAAGAAAGAAAAAATTTAGACAACTGCCAAAGCTCGTTGTATAGATCCATTTCGGGAACTGCTAAATTCCTTCATCGGCAACGTTTAGGCGCCGCTGCTATAACCATTCAGCTATCACAGCGGTTTTTTTGTTTGTCTTCATTAATCCCACTTCTATTCTGGTTCGTGCCAATTGATATTCACAACACTGCGACATCTGTTGCAGAATGGCTGTGAAAATTGGACTTGTTTGTTGGCAATGCTGCCATAGTGTCATATTTTATTGACACTTTTTTCCCCGTGCTCTGGTATGTATTAACAATTTTTGTTGTTATATCGGCCTACTGATTTTAAGATCGCGGGTTCGAATCGAGCTCAAGGCCTAACAATAATTTTTTATCATTATTATTGTTATGATAAATTTTTTCTTAATTGAAAAAATTTTTAAATTAGAATAGAAGAAAGAAAAAATTTAGACAACTGCCAAAGCTCGTTGTATAGATCCATTTCGGGAACTGCTAAATTCCTTCATCGGCAACGTTTAGGCGCCGCTGCTATAACCATTCAGCTATCACAGCCCTAGTATACATATATAAATACAGTAAATATTTTTTAATATTCAGGTAAAAACGGGTATTTCTATTTCTCACTAAATTCAAGCTTTTAACTTTGCGGTAAGAATAAGTATTCAACGATTTGGCTTTTGTATATTTGTTTTTAAGTACAGCAGCGAACAAAATAATAGCAGTGGCAATTTTGCTCAAATTTCGGAAATTAAATTTCCTTTTTTATTTTCGACATTTTACAGAAAAACTTCCTTGAATTCTATAATTGGCTATAGAATATGGAAATTATACTAACCAATCTTAATAAAGTTTTCGAAAAAACCCGAAATGTTAGAACTTTTGATTTGGAGTCGGTGAGCGGACCTTCAGAAAGAGAATGTTGGTAGACGAAAAAGTGTTATATTTGTACAAAACAATTCTTAATTTATTGTAAAACAAATAAGGCACATTTCACGGAAATAAAACTTTTGAAAAACATGTAAACAAAACAAAAAACTACATGTTAATTTGTATATATGTACACTCTAAAACTTTTGTATGAAATTAAGATTAAAATGGTGGTAAATTCCTGTTGAAATAATTTCTTGGTATAGAAATACCCATTTTTTGTGTACGTATTCATGTTGAACATAAAAAATGGATGATATTACTATAAAACAAGTAAGGACGGGACTGTCTTCGGCTGTGCCGAAGACTTAATACCTTTCATGAATGGGACTGAACAATAATATTATCCCATTCGTAATCTCCAAATAATCGGCTGTATAAGACAAGAAATATATAGCGAACAGATGTACATACCTAAACGATTTTTAAGATAAATAAAAAACAAACAAGTAAAGGTGTCTAAGTTCGGGTGTAACCGAACATTATATACTGAGCGTGAGTTTCAATTGCACATTCCATTTCAGATAAATTACTTTTCTACATAACACGTGGCACCACCCGTAAAAAAATGTCTCCCCATTTCCTCTTACAATAAACTTGATAAGTGAAATATCATTGATTCAAAACTATTTTTTGCTAAGTTATAGCTTATTATTCTACTCTACGACCCTTTTAAACATTTTAAACTTGTTTTATATCTAAGCTGCCGGTGTCTTTAACCGATCCCGTCCATTTTTACTAGAAATATTTTCTGCTATATGGAAAATATGTGTACCCAATTTTGTTACGATATGTAAATTTTTCTTCGAGTTTGGCTCCCGAAACTTTGAAAATTGCTTAGACAAAAAAGGGGGTTCCAAACCCATTATTTCAAATTTAAGTGTTTTCCAATTTAGTGTTATAATTCAATTTAGAAAGTAAAATCATGAATACGAATCACGTATTTCAACAATATATGACGTAAACCAGATCCAGATATTTGCTTATCAATCTTAAGACTTTGAACTGCAGGAGAACTTTTCTCTGTCTAATATTTGTTTTTAATTTAATACGTGGGGCTGTTGATTGTCCCTACTTTTTAGAACGTATTTTCCTTGCTATTCCACATATGTGCCTAAGAAATAATGCGTATTTTTTTGCGGGATTGGCAAGAACTAATTATGATGCAAATGCTTCTCTTTCCAAAGCTCTTAAAGAGTTTAACTTGCTCTCAAATTCGTCAGTTTTAGATTTTTCCTACTCTGAAAATACTTTTAAATTGTTACTTAACCAAATGTTAAATTAGTGCGTAAGTCTTTATATATGTCATTAGTCTGTAAGAAATGTAACAATTTCAAGATGAGTAAATAAATAAATAAATAATAAACGTAAGTATTTGATGAAATTTGATGAAATTTGAAGCTTTTAGCCGTAAAAAAGGGACAAAAATTACAGTTTATATGGGGTATATAATATATATATCATAGATTTCTATGATTTTTTCACACAACAATATATGCTATATACGTATGCATTTGGTGGACTTTGAAGCTTCTAGCTATTAAAATGGGGCAGAAATTGTGAAGTTTCTTATCTGAACAATCGGTTGTATGAGATATATACTATATATACCACCGATCTCTATAATTTTTTCACACAACAATACATGCTAAATACGTAAGCATTTGGTGAAATTTGAAGCTTTTAGCTATTAAAACGGGGCTGAAATTGCGAAAAAAGGCGTAATATTTTTTGGGGCTGCTTACGGATGCTCGTCAATAAAGCAAGTGGCCCTGTATGAGGATATAACTATTTATTCCATTAAATAAAATTCTACTATTTTCTGTTGGAATAAAGAAATTTAGTATATATACTTAGCTACAAATAAACCAACCTTATGACCCACTATCCATAATGTTTTTACTTTTTAAATGTGAATATTTGGACGTTTTTGCAAGGGAGTGTCTGGTTCCAACCCCGGTCAAAATATATTTCTAATTATTTGTTAAACGTTATAACTGTAAGTATATTTTGGCCTATATAAATGACACTCGGGTCGGGTTCTAGACAATTCTTATATGCAGAGTTTACCTGAACACAACTGTTTCATAACTTTGATTGGATAACGGTAGTACGTAATATCATAAAGATATCGAGATATACTTCTTTATGTGAAAATTATCAGCGTCGGTAAAAGTTTTAGATTGACACCTTGTTTGCAGTAACAAAGGGAAAATGTATTTATTTATTCTTTCCACAATTATCTTTGATATTGATACCAAGATTGAAGGTATATTGATGCAATGCGATTATGCTCTTCCTAACAACCCATTGGACTGTTTTCCACTCTGTTCGCAACATGACCTCAAATTAAGTTGCCAAACTATATAGTAAACAATGTTCAATTGCCTTTCGGATCAAGTGTCAATCGAATCAATTGCGTTTCGAGTTATGAGCATTGTAAAGGTTTACAAGTAAGATATGTATCAGCTGTTTAAAGCTGTGCTCACCTGACCATAATGCTTGTTCTATCTCAGATTTTGTGGATCTATTAGGCAGAGTTGTACTCCTCTGGTGCAAAATAGTGTAGGAATTGTAGTGTATTAGGGTGTGTAGTAGCTGTACTGTTTTTCGCGAATAACTTTTGAACGGGTCGAAAACCTTGACTTTCATGTTTGAACCCTTAATGTTGATATAACTACGCATTTTTGGATACCCGACTTCTGTAAATTTTCGATATTTCTCATATAATGCACTATATATTTCATACTAACTGTGTCTGACAAAATTTACCATCACAGTCACCAATATCTGAAATTCCGCTCCTTGTTTCGCTAATTATTGCTACCCCATTTCTATACCCCGGTACTTCGTTCAGTGTCACACGCACGTTCCGCACTATTTTGACATTTCGGTCAGTGTCAAACCGCATAGTGTAGAAAGCGGATTAAGCAATCATATCTTACTTTACTTTTACAAGGGTTAAGTATGAGTTGAATGTCTCTTAATACATGAACAACAACTCTGATCTGTTTATTTTACTAGTTTCTTGATTATGTTGGTTCGCGTATATTGCTGCTCAAAGCTTAGTGCACTGCTTCCAACTCGGGTTTTGTGGCGGTATAAAATATAACATATCTATTAGCAATTTAGAAACAGATACAACTAATTAAGTGTACCGTTTGTATTTTGCTGTATTATTTATTAAAAACAAAAACAATCATACCAATCATATCAACCCACGTAGCCTTTCTCAATTCAATAGCATAATTCAACTATGCAAATATATAAACAAGCAACTACATAGAAATTTTCTTTGAAAAAGTATAGCAAAATATTTGCCCAAATTAACACGAATTTTATTTCTCTGGAATATGCATAAAAACCTTGAATTTGTTATTTTGATGGAGTAAAATTGTATTACTTAGGCTTATAGAGCTCATATAATAAGAAATTAATATGGAAATGTCATTTTAAAAAGCTTTATAAATCTTTTGTATCTTTTATCAATAATTGAAATTTTAATTGGGCACTTTCATACAAACATTTCCTGCAGTTATAATGGGCTTGGTCGATCATTTGCAGATGTCGCCTTCTTTCAATCGCGCCCAATCCTATTGGAAAGCCTCTTATATTCCTCCTGTTAGTGATATAGAAATGTATGTAAAACATTTAGAAAATGTGATTGCAATATCAAATTCTCTAGAGTCTTGTGATGAAATAATTTTCTTAGGGGACTATAATCTACCCAATATCTCCTGGGAGAATCATAATAAAACCTTAATACCGCATAATCTTAGCTCTAACTTCGAAATCTATGTCGTAAGCACTTTGCTCTATTTATTTATTTTCGCTATTAGCCCATTTTTCGCACATGGAGCATATATTACTTTGTGGTGATTTCAACACGGATATACTCAACAATGACTCACGATGTCTAAAATTAACGGATGACTTGAACTCTATAGGACTTTATGTCATTAATAAATATCCTACGCGATTTTCACCCAATTGCAAACCTAGTTTTTTAGATTTGATGTGCACATCCAACAGTTCTGAAGTGCTCCATTATGACCAATTCTCCCTTGCTGGAATATCTGACCACGACATGTTGTTTATTTCCTATAACATAGCCCTAAATTGCACAAATAGAACACACTTCTACTACAGGGATTTTAAAGCAGCCAATCTTTCTGAGATTGCATGTGAGGCTAGTGCTTTGCATTGGAACAGCGTCTCGATCCTTCCTGATATTAATCGAAACCTAACCTTTTTTGATTCGCAAGTACTTTACTTGTTTAAAAAATATATTCCACTAAAGGAAGTCAAAACTCAAAGCAGGAAACAGCCATGGTTCACGAGTCAAATGTTGTCGGCTATTAGAGCACGTAATAAGCTATATAATCGTTGGAAGCGAGACCCTACGGAAACAGCCTGGGAGTTTTATCGCCAAGCCAGAAATAGTGCTACATTGCTAATTAAGAATTCCAAAAGAGAATTTTACAAAACCAAGCTTGATACTTATTTGCCGGTTAAAAATCTGTGGCAAAATTTAAGATCCCTAGGTATTGGGGCAAAAAGTAATTCAGAATTCCATTTAAATACTGACGACAAAACAAAAAGTTATGGGAATTTTAAGATTGATGAAAGTTTACTTCATACACCAGAAGATAAATTTCAGTTCAATGCAGTAACAGAGTTTGATGTCATGAAAAGTATGATTGCAATTAAATCGAATGCAGTTGGTGAGGATGGTGTTAGCCTTAGGTTTTTGAAACTGAAAATGCAATACATAGTGTCAACTCTAACTCACATAATCAATTTTTCAATTACAACGTCAACCTTTCCCTATGCTTGGAAAATAGGAAAAGGCAAATTTTAAGCCGAATTTCAAAAGCAACGAATATTGATAATGATTTTTTGCCTGGGCCTTCGAACAGTGAGGAGACAATAAAAACATCAAACAAAAATGTAGGTTTACATGAATCCGAAATCGTAAAGTATTCCAAAAATACCACCAACTCTGTATCAAAGTACAGATTATTTAAACGACTTCGATATCGGTACCGTGAATAATGAGTTTTTGCGATCTGAAGAAGTCAACGAAATAATTCGTCCAGGTCATCAAAAGTGTCCTGTTATTTTTCCTCGTGATTGTCATGACAAGGTATTTCCTACCTCGTTGAACAGAATCTTGCCAAATGGAGAGAAAGTGGAGCGTGACTGGTTAGTCTGGAGTGCCAGTAGCGATGCTTTTTATTGCCTACCATGTCGTCTGATAAGCACCAATACTTTAAATCGACCTAAAATTTGTTGTCCTGGCGGATATTTGAAATTCCAGGCATGGAAGAAGCTATACGATAAACTGCCATCACACGAAAATGCTCAAGATCACATTAATTGTTATATTCAGTGGCAATCTTTACAAAATAAAATTAAAAAGGAGGCTACAATTGATATAGTTATCAATGAACAGCTAATCACTGAAACTCAAAAGTGGAAAGACGTTTTATATAGAATTTTGGACACTATTTTATTTTTGGGAGAAAGAGGCCTAGCTTTCAAAAGCGAAAGTGTATAACTTGGTGAAGGAAACAATGGACATTTTTTGGGCATCTAAGATCTCATAAGCCATTATGATCCGATACTTAGAGATCAAGTTAGGATTTCACAACAGCAGCACAAATGTTTACAAGTGCACTATCTTTCTTCAGACATTCAGAGCGAGTTTATAGAAATTTGTGCAAAACACGTTAGGGAAACTATATTAGATCAAGGCAAGAAAGCCAAGTATTTTGCTACTATCCTTGATGCTATGCCTGATGCTAGTCACGTTGACAACGTTCATTTTGCGCTAACTCCATTTCAATTCGAAAGCAACAAATTTTACAATTCAAGAACGGTTTTTGGCTTTCGTGAATTGTAACAAAAAAACTGGCCAGAAAATCACTGATCTAATTTGCCATACTCTAGGTAAACATGAAATCCCATTAAAACAGGCATGCTTAACCAACGAAACGATATCATTTCGTTACGATAATCAACGTTAATAAACGAAACGAAGTCATTTCGTTTCGTTTATTAACGTTAAGATCGTCAAATTAACGAAATTATTTCGTTTCGTTTTCTGCCATATCAAAACGAAATCAAATCGTTTATGTTGATTATTAATTTCAAACTATGCTGGCAAAGCTGATTGATGGCGGAGTCATTAAAGGTGAAAGCATTAGCCAAGCTGATTGCAACTTTTCTCATGAATTTTGACAGTACGAACATTTCTCAGAGTATTTTTGACATTACCACCAACGAATTACACAAACAAATTACACAGAGTTTGTGTGTGTATGTGCGCTCGTTGTTGCCACCTTGCGGCTTCACCATAGCTGCATCACGCTGGAACCAGCTTTGAAAAAATCCTAATTTTTTTTGTGATTTCTATAACTACAAACGATGCAATTGATTGTAGTGAAGTTCATTTTTTTGTAGTTCTTATAGTTACTCCGAAAATATAATACATTGTGCGGAAACCAAGCAATTTAAGCAGATTTGGTTTTTTTCTTTTTGAAATACGTTTTAAATCGTTTGTAGTTTTTCATACGAAAAATAAATTTTTTTTTGGTCCACAGGTTTCGGAGATATCGCTAACGCATCTCAAAAAAACCAAGAACGCAGCAATTTGGAAGCACTAAAAGTACTTTTCCTATAACTACAAACGATGAAATTGATTGTAGTGAAATTCATTTTTTTGTAGTTTTTATAGTTACTCCGAAAATATAATACATTGTGCGGAAACCAAGCAATTTAAGGAAATTTGGGTTTTTTCTTTTTGAAATACGTTTTAAATCGTTTGTAGTTTTTCATACGAAAAAAATTTTTTTTTTTGGTCGACAGGTTTCGGAGATATCGCTAACGCATCTCAAAAAAACCAAGAACGCAGCAATTTGGAAGCACTAAAAGTACTTTTCCTATAACTACAAACGATGAAATTGATTGTAGTGAAATTCATTTTTTGTAGTTTTTATAGTTACTCCGAAAATATAATACATTGTGCGGAAACCAAGCAATTTAAGGAAATTTGGGTTTTTTCTTTTTGAAATACGTTTTAAATCGTTTGTAGTTTTTCATACGAAAAAAATTTTTTTTTTTGGTCGACAGGTTTCGGAGATATCGCTAACGCATCTCAAAAAAACCAAGAACGCAGCAATTTGGAAGCACTAAAAGTACTTTTCCTATAACTACAAACGATGAAATTGATTGTAGTGAAATTCATTTTTTTGTAGTTTTTATAGTTACTCCGAAAATATAATACATTGTGCGAAAACCAAGCAATTTAAGTAAATTTGATTTTTTTGTTTTTGAAATACGTTTTAAATCATTTGTAGTTTTTCATACGAAAAAAAATTTTTTTTTTGGTCCACAGGTTTCGGAGATATCGCTAACGCATCTCAAAAAAACCAAGAACGCAGCAATTTGGAAGCACTAAAAGTACTTTTCCTATAACTACAAACGATGAAATTGATTGTAGTGAAATTCATTTTTTTGTAGTTTTTATAGTTACTCCGAAAATATAATACATTGTGCGGAAACCAAGCAATTTAAGTAAATTTGGTTTTTTTGTTTTTGAAATACGATTTAAATCGTTTGTAGTTTTTCATAGGAAAAAAAATTTTTTTTTTGGTCCACAGGTTTCGGAGATATCGCTAACGCATCTCAAAAAAACCAAGAACGCAGCAATTTGGAAGCACTTAAAGTACTTTTCCTATAACTACAAACGATGGAATTGATTGTAGTGAAATTCATTTTTTGTAGTTTTTATAGTTACTCCGAAAATATAATACATTGTGCGGAAACCAAGCAATTTAAGGAAATTTGGGTTTTTTCTTTTTGAAATACGTTTTAAATCGTTTGTAGTTTTTCATACGAAAAAAAATTTTTTTTTGGTCCACAGGTTTCGGAGATATCGCTAACGCATCTCAAAAAAACCAAGAACGCAGCAATTTGGAAGCACTAAAAGTACTTTTCCTATAACTACAAACGATGGAATTGATTGTAGTGAAATTCATTTTTTTGTAGTTTTTATAGTTACTCCGAAAATATAATACATTGTGCGGAAACCAAGCAATTTAAGGAAATTTGGGTTTTTTCTTTTTGAAATACGTTTTAAATCGTTTGTAGTTTTTCATACGAAAAAAAATTTTTTTTTTCGTCGACAGGTTTCGGAGATATCGCTAACGCATCTCAAAAAAACCAAGAACGCAGCAATTTGGAAGCACTAAAAGTACTTTTCCTATAACTACAAACGATGAAATTGATTGTAGTGAAATTCATTTTTTTGTAGTTCTTATATTTACTCCGAAAATATAATACATTGTGCAGAAACCAAGCAATTTAAGCAAATTTGGGTTTTTTCTTTCTGAAATACGTTTTAAATCGTTTGTAGTTTTTCATACGAAAAATAAATTTTTTTTTGGTCCACAGGTTTCGGAGATATCGCTAACGCATCTCAAAAAAACCAAGAACGCAGCAATTTGGAAGCACTAAAAGTACTTTTCCTATAACTACAAACGATGAAATTGATTGTAGTGAAATTCATTTTTTTGTAGTTTTTATAGTTACTCCGAAAATATAATACATTGTGCGGAAACCAAGCAATTTAAGGAAATTTGGGTTTTTTCTTTTTGAAATACGTTTTAAATCGTTTGTAGTTTTTCATACGAAAAAAATTTTTTTTTTTGGTCGACAGGTTTCGGAGATATCGCTAACGCATCTCAAAAAAACCAAGAACGCAGCAATTTGGAAGCACTAAAAGTACTTTTCCTATAACTACAAACGATGAAATTGATTGTAGTGAAATTAATTTTTTTGTAGTTTTTATAGTTACTACGAAAATATAATACATTGTGCGGAAACCAAGCAATTTAAGGAAATTTGGGTTTTTTCTTTTTGAAATACGTTTTAAATCGTTTGTAGTTTTTCATACGAAAAAAATTTTTTTTTTTGGTCGACAGGTTTCGGAGATATCGCTAACGCATCTCAAAAAAACCAAGAACGCAGCAATTTGGAAGCACTAAAAGTACTTTTCCTATAACTACAAACGATGAAATTGATTGTAGTGAAATTCATTTTTTTGTAGTTTTTATAGTTACTCCGAAAATATAATACATTGTGCGGAAACCAAGCAATTTAAGTAAATTTGATTTTTTTGTTTTTGAAATACGTTTTAAATCATTTGTAGTTTTTCATACGAAAAAAAAATTTTTTTTTTGGTCCACAGGTTTCGGAGATATTGCTAACGCATCTCAAAAAAACCAAGAACGCAGCAATTTGGAAGCACTAAAAGTACTTTTCCTATAACTACAAACGATGAAATTGATTGTAGTGAAATTAATTTTTTTGTAGTTTTTATAGTTACTCCGAAAATATAATACATTGTGCGGAAACCAAGCAATTTAAGGAAATTTGGGTTTTTTCTTTTTGAAATACGTTTTAAATCGTTTGTAGTTTTTCATAGGAAAAAAAATTTTTTTTTTGGTCCACAGGTTTCGGAGATATCGCTAACGCATCTCAAAAAAACCAAGAACGCAGCAATTTGGAAGCACTAAAAGTACTTTTCCTATAACTACAAACGATGAAATTGATTGTAGTAAAATTCATTTTTTTGTAGTTCTTATAGTTACTCCGAAAATATAATACATTGTGCGGAAACCAAGCAATTTAAGTAAATTTGGGTTTTTTCTTTTTGAAATACGTTTTAAATCGTTTGTAGTTTTTCATACGAAAAAAAATTTTTTTTTTGGTCCACAGGTTTCGGAGATATCGCTAACGCATCTCAAAAAAACCAAGAACGCAGCAATTTGGAAGCACTAAAAGTACTTTTCCTATAACTACAAACGATGGAATTGATTGTAGTGAAATTCATTTTTTTGTAGTTTTTATAGTTACTCCGAAAATATAATACATTGTGCGGAAACCAAGCAATTTAAGGAAATTTGGGTTTTTTCTTTTTGAAATACGTTTTAAATCGTTTGTAGTTTTTCATACGAAAAAAAATTTTTTTTTTGGTCGACAGGTCTCGGAGATATCGCTAACGCATCTCAAAAAAACCAAGAACGCAGCAATTTGGAAGCACTAAAAGTACTTTTCCTATAACTACAAACGATGAAATTGATTGTAGTGAAATTCATTTTTTTGTAGTTCTTATATTTACTCCGAAAATATAATACATTGTGCAGAAACCAAGCAATTTAAGCAAATTTGGGTTTTTTCTTTCTGAAATACGTTTTAAATCGTTTGTAGTTTTTCATACGAAAAATAAATTTTTTTTTGGTCCACAGGTTTCGGAGATATCGCTAACGCATCTCAAAAAAACCAAGAACGCAGCAATTTGGAAGCACTAAAAGTACTTTTCCTATAACTACAAACGATGAAATTGATTGTAGTAAAATTCATTTTTTTGTAGTTCTTATAGTTACTCCGAAAATATAATACATTGTGCGGAAACCAAGCAATTTAAGTAAATTTGGGTTTATTCTTTTTGAAATACGTTTTAAATCGTTTGTAGTTTTTCATACGAAAAAAAATTTTTTTTTTGGTCGACAGGTTTCGGAGATATCGCTAACGCATCTCAAAAAAACCAAGAACGCAGCAATTTGGAAGCACTAAAAGTACTTTTCCTATAACTACAAACGATGAAATTGATTTTAGTAAAATTCATTTTTTTGTAGTTCTTATAGTTACTCCGAAAATATAATACATTGTGCGGAAACCAAGCAATTTAAGGAAATTTGGGTTTTTTCTTTTTGAAATACGTTTTAAATCGTTTGTAGTTTTTCATACGAAAAATAATTTTTTTTTTGGTCCACAGGTTTCGGAGATATCGCTAACGCATCTCAAAAAAACCAAGAACGCAGCAATTTGGAAGCACTAAAAGTACTTTTCCTATAACTACAAACGATGAAATTGATTGTAGTGAAATTCATTTTTTTGTAGTTTTTATAGTTACTCCGAAAATATAATACATTGTGCGGAAACCAAGCAATTTAAGTAAATTTGATTTTTTTGTTTTTGAAATACGTTTTAAATCATTTGTAGTTTTTCATACGAAAAAAAATTTTTTTTTTGGTCCACAGGTTTCGGAGATATCGCTAACGCATCTCAAAAAAACCAAGAACGCAGCAATTTGGAAGCACTAAAAGTACTTTTCCTATAACTACAAACGATGAAATTGATTGTAGTGAAATTCATTTTTTTGTAGTTTTTATAGTTACTCCGAAAATACAATACATTGTGCGGAAACCAAGCAATTTAAGTAAATTTGGTTTTTTTGTTTTTGAAATACGATTTAAATCGTTTGTAGTTTTTCATAGGAAAAAAAATTTTTTTTTTGGTCCACAGGTTTCGGAGATATCGCTAACGCATCTCAAAAAAACCAAGAACGCAGCAATTTGGAAGCACTAAAAGTACTTTTCCTATAACTACAAACGATGAAATTGATTGTAGTAAAATTCATTTTTTTGTAGTTCTTATAGTTACTCCGAAAATATAATACATTGTGCGGAAACCAAGCAATTTAAGTAAATTTGGGTTTTTTCTTTTTGAAATACGTTTTAAATCGTTTGTAGTTTTTCATACGAAAAAAAATTTTTTTTTTGGTCCACAGGTTTCGGAGATATCGCTAACGCATCTCAAAAAAACCAAGAACGCAGCAATTTGGAAGCACTAAAAGTACTTTTCCTATAACTACAAACGATGGAATTGATTGTAGTGAAATTCATTTTTTTGTAGTTTTTATAGTTACTCCGAAAATATAATACATTGTGCGGAAACCAAGCAATTTAAGGAAATTTGGGTTTTTTCTTTTTGAAATACGTTTTAAATCGTTTGTAGTTTTTCATACGAAAAAAAATTTTTTTTTTCGTCGACAGGTTTCGGAGATATCGCTAACGCATCTCAAAAAAACCAAGAACGCAGCAATTTGGAAGCACTAAAAGTACTTTTCCTATAACTACAAACGATGAAATTGATTGTAGTGAAATTCATTTTTTTGTAGTTCTTATATTTACTCCGAAAATATAATACATTGTGCAGAAACCAAGCAATTTAAGCAAATTTGGGTTTTTTCTTTCTGAAATACGTTTTAAATCGTTTGTAGTTTTTCATACGAAAAATAAATTTTTTTTTGGTCGACAGGTTTCGGAGAAACCAAGAACGCAGCAATTTGGAAGCACTAAAAGTACTTTTCCTATAACTACAAACGATGAAATTGATTGTAGTGAAATTCATTTTTTTGTAGTTTTTATAGTTACTCCGAAAATATAATACATTGTGCGGAAACCAAGCAATTTAAGGAAATTTGGGTTTTTTCTTTTTGAAATACGTTTTAAATCGTTTGTAGTTTTTCATACGAAAAAAATTTTTTTTTTTGGTCGACAGGTTTCGGAGATATCGCTAACGCATCTCAAAAAAACCAAGAACGCAGCAATTTGGAAGCACTAAAAGTACTTTTCCTATAACTACAAACGATGAAATTGATTGTAGTGAAATTCATTTTTTTGTAGTTTTTATAGTTACTCCGAAAATATAATACATTGTGCGGAAACCAAGCAATTTAAGTAAATTTGATTTTTTTGTTTTTGAAATACGTTTTAAATCATTTGTAGTTTTTCATACGAAAAAAAATTTTTTTTTTGGTCCACAGGTTTCGGAGATATCGCTAACGCATCTCAAAAAAACCAAGAACGCAGCAATTTGGAAGCACTAAAAGTACTTTTCCTATAACTACAAACGATGAAATTGATTGTAGTGAAATTAATTTTTTTGTAGTTTTTATAGTTACTCCGAAAATATAATACATTGTGCGGAAACCAAGCAATTTAAGGAAATTTGGGTTTTTTCTTTTTGAAATACGTTTTAAATCGTTTGTAGTTTTTCATAGGAAAAAAAAATTTTTTTTTGGTCCACAGGTTTCGGAGATATCGCTAACGCATCTCAAAAAAACCAAGAACGCAGCAATTTGGAAGCACTAAAAGTACTTTTCCTATAACTACAAACGATGAAATTGATTGTAGTAAAATTCATTTTTTTGTAGTTCTTATAGTTACTCCGAAAATATAATACATTGTGCGGAAACCAAGCAATTTAAGTAAATTTGGGTTTTTTCTTTTTGAAATACGTTTTAAATCGTTTGTAGTTTTTCATACGAAAAAAAATTTTTTTTTTGGTCCACAGGTTTCGGAGATATCGCTAACGCATCTCAAAAAAACCAAGAACGCAGCAATTTGGAAGCACTAAAAGTACTTTTCCTATAACTACAAACGATGGAATTGATTGTAGTGAAATTCATTTTTTTGTAGTTTTTATAGTTACTCCGAAAATATAATACATTGTGCGGAAACCAAGCAATTTAAGGAAATTTGGGTTTTTTCTTTTTGAAATACGTTTTAAATCGTTTGTAGTTTTTCATACGAAAAAAAATTTTTTTTTTGGTCGACAGGTTTCGGAGATATCGCTAACGCATCTCAAAAAAACCAAGAACGCAGCAATTTGGAAGCACTAAAAGTACTTTTCCTATAACTACAAACGATGAAATTGATTGTAGTGAAATTCATTTTTTTGTAGTTCTTATATTTACTCCGAAAATATAATACATTGTGCAGAAACCAAGCAATTTAAGCAAATTTAGGTTTTTTCTTTCTGAAATACGTTTTAAATCGTTTGTAGTTTTTCATACGAAAAATAAATTTTTTTTTGGTCCACAGGTTTCGGAGATATCGCTAACGCATCTCAAAAAAACCAAGAACGCAGCAATTTGGAAGCACTAAAAGTACTTTTCCTATAACTACAAACGATGAAATTGATTGTAGTAAAATTCATTTTTTTGTAGTTCTTATAGTTACTCCGAAAATATAATACATTGTGCGGAAACCAAGCAATTTAAGTAAATTTGGGTTTATTCTTTTTGAAATACGTTTTAAATCGTTTGTAGTTTTTCATACGAAAAAAAATTTTTTTTTTGGTCGACAGGTTTCGGAGATATCGCTAACGCATCTCAAAAAAACCAAGAACGCAGCAATTTGGAAGCACTAAAAGTACTTTTCCTATAACTACAAACGATGAAATTGATTGTAGTGAAATTCATTTTTTTGTAGTTTTTATAGTTACTCCGAAAATATAATACATTGTGCGGAAACCAAGCAATTTAAGTAAATTTGATTTTTTTGTTTTTGAAATACGTTTTAAATCATTTGTAGTTTTTCATACGAAAAAAAATTTTTTTTTTGGTCCACAGGTTTCGGAGATATCGCTAACGCATCTCAAAAAAACCAAGAACGCAGCAATTTGGAAGCACTAAAAGTACTTTTCCTATAACTACAAACGATGAAATTGATTGTAGTGAAATTCATTTTTTTGTAGTTTTTATAGTTACTCCGAAAATATAATACATTGTGCGGAAACCAAGCAATTTAAGTAAATTTGATTTTTTTGTTTTTGAAATACGTTTTAAATCATTTGTAGTTTTTCATACGAAAAAAAATTTTTTTTTTGGTCCACAGGTTTCGGAGATATCGCTAACGCATCTCAAAAAAACCAAGAACGCAGCAATTTGGAAGCACTAAAAGTACTTTTCCTATAACTACAAACGATGAAATTGATTGTAGTGAAATTCATTTTTTTGTAGTTTTTATAGTTACTCCGAAAATATAATACATTGTGCGGAAACCAAGCAATTTAAGTAAATTTGGTTTTTTTGTTTTTGAAATACGATTTAAATCGTTTGTAGTTTTTCATAGGAAAAAAAATTTTTTTTTTGGTCGACAGGTTTCGGAGATATCGCTAACGCATCTCAAAAAAACCAAGAACGCAGCAATTTGGAAGCACTAAAAGTACTTTTCCTATAACTACAAACGATGAAATTGATTGTAGTAAAATTAATTTTTTTGTAGTTCTTATAGTTACTCCGAAAATATAATACATTGTGCGGAAACCAAGCAATTTAAGTAAATTTGGGTTTTTTCTTTTTGAAATACGTTTTAAATCGTTTGTAGTTTTTCATACGAAAAAAAATTTTTTTTTTGGTCGACAGGTTTCGGAGATATCGCTAACGCATCTCAAAAAAACCAAGAACGCAGCAATTTGGAAGCACTAAAAGTACTTTTCCTATAACTACAAACGATGAAATTGATTGTAGTGAAATTCATTTTTTTGTAGTTTTTATAGTTACTCCGAAAATATAATACATTGTGCGGAAACCAAGCAATTTAAGTAAATTTGATTTTTTTGTTTTTGAAATACGTTTTAAATCATTTGTAGTTTTTCATACGAAAAAAAATTTTTTTTTTGGTCCACAGGTTTCGGAGATATCGCTAACGCATCTCAAAAAAACCAAGAACGCAGCAATTTGGAAGCACTAAAAGTACTTTTCCTATAACTACAAACGATGAAATTGATTGTAGTGAAATTCATTTTTTTGTAGTTTTTATAGTTACTCCGAAAATATAATACATTGTGCGGAAACCAAGCAATTTAAGTAAATTTGATTTTTTTGTTTTTGAAATACGTTTTAAATCATTTGTAGTTTTTCATACGAAAAAAAATTTTTTTTTTGGTCCACAGGTTTCGGAGATATCGCTAACGCATCTCAAAAAAACCAAGAACGCAGCAATTTGGAAGCACTAAAAGTACTTTTCCTATAACTACAAACGATGAAATTGATTGTAGTAAAATTAATTTTTTTGTAGTTCTTATAGTTACTCCGAAAATATAATACATTGTGCGGAAACCAAGCAATTTAAGTAAATTTGGGTTTTTTCTTTTTGAAATACGTTTTAAATCGTTTGTAGTTTTTCATACGAAAAAAAATTTTTTTTTTGGTCGACAGGTTTCGGAGATATCGCTAACGCATCTCAAAAAAACCAAGAACGCAGCAATTTGGAAGCACTAAAAGTACTTTTCCTATAACTACAAACGATGAAATTGATTGTAGTGAAATTCATTTTTTTGTAGTTTTTATAGTTACTCCGAAAATATAATACATTGTGCGGAAACCAAGCAATTTAAGGAAATTTGGGTTTTTTCTTTTTGAAATACGTTTTAAATCGTTTGTAGTTTTTCATACGAAAAATAAATTTTTTTTTGGTCCACAGGTTTCGGAGATATCGCTAACGCATCTCAAAAAAACCAAGAACGCAGCAATTTGGAAGCACTAAAAGTACTTTTCCTATAACTACAAACGATGAAATTGATTGTAGTGAAATTCATTTTTTTGTAGTTTTTATAGTTACTCCGAAAATATAATACATTGTGCGGAAACCAAGCAATTTAAGTAAATTTGATTTTTTTGTTTTTGAAATACGTTTTAAATCATTTGTAGTTTTTCATACGAAAAAAAATTTTTTTTTTGGTCCACAGGTTTCGGAGATATCGCTAACGCATCTCAAAAAAACCAAGAACGCAGCAATTTGGAAGCACTAAAAGTACTTTTCCTATAACTACAAACGATGAAATTGATTGTAGTGAAATTCATTTTTTTGTAGTTTTTATAGTTACTCCGAAAATATAATACATTGTGCGGAAACCAAGCAATTTAAGTAAATTTGGTTTTTTTGTTTTTGAAATACGATTTAAATCGTTTGTAGTTTTTCATAGGAAAAAAAATTTTTTTTTTGGTCCACAGGTTTCGGAGATATCGCTAACGCATCTCAAAAAAACCAAGAACGCAGCAATTTGGAAGCACTAAAAGTACTTTTCCTATAACTACAAACGATGGAATTGATTGTAGTGAAATTCATTTTTTTGTAGTTTTTATAGTTACTCCGAAAATATAATACATTGTGCGGAAACCAAGCAATTTAAGGAAATTTGGGTTTTTTCTTTTTGAAATACGTTTTAAATCGTTTGTAGTTTTTCATACGAAAAAAAATTTTTTTTTTGGTCCACAGGTTTCGGAGATATCGCTAACGCATCTCAAAAAAACCAAGAACGCAGCAATTTGGAAGCACTAAAAGTACTTTTCCTATAACTACAAACGATGAAATTGATTGTAGTGAAATCATTTTTTTGTAGTTCTTATATTTACTCCGAAAATATAATACATTGTGCAGAAACCAAGCAATTTAAGCAAATTTGGGTTTTTTCTTTCTGAAATACGTTTTAAATCGTTTGTAGTTTTTCATACGAAAAATAAATTTTTTTTTGGTCCACAGGTTTCGGAGATATCGCTAACGCATCTCAAAAAAACCAAGAACGCAGCAATTTGGAAGCACTAAAAGTACTTTTCCTATAACTACAAACGATGAAATTGATTGTAGTGAAATTCATTTTTTTGTAGTTTTTATAGTTACTCCGAAAATATAATACATTGTGCGGAAACCAAGCAATTTAAGGAAATTTGGGTTTTTTCTTTTTGAAATACGTTTTAAATCGTTTGTAGTTTTTCATACGAAAAAATTTTTTTTTTTTGGTCGACAGGTTTCGGAGATATCGCTAACGCATCTCAAAAAAACCAAGAACGCAGCAATTTGGAAGCACTAAAAGTACTTTTCCTATAACTACAAACGATGAAATTGATTGTAGTGAAATTAATTTTTTTGTAGTTTTTATAGTTACTCCGAAAATATAATACATTGTGCGGAAACCAAGCAATTTAAGGAAATTTGGGTTTTTTCTTTTTGAAATACGTTTTAAATCGTTTGTAGTTTTTCATACGAAAAAAATTTTTTTTTTTGGTCGACAGGTTTCGGAGATATCGCTAACGCATCTCAAAAAAACCAAGAACGCAGCAATTTGGAAGCACTAAAAGTACTTTTCCTATAACTACAAACGATGAAATTGATTGTAGTGAAATTCATTTTTTTGTAGTTTTTATAGTTACTCCGAAAATATAATACATTGTGCGGAAACCAAGCAATTTAAGTAAATTTGATTTTTTTGTTTTTGAAATACGTTTTAAATCATTTGTAGTTTTTCATACGAAAAAAAATTTTTTTTTTGGTCCACAGGTTTCGGAGATATCGCTAACGCATCTCAAAAAAACTAAGAACGCAGCAATTTGGAAGCACTAAAAGTACTTTTCCTATAACTACAAACGATGAAATTGATTGTAGTGAAATTAATTTTTTTGTAGTTTTTATAGTTACTCCGAAAATATAATACATTGTGCGGAAACCAAGTAATTTAAGGAAATTTGGGTTTTTTCTTTTTGAAATACGTTTTAAATCGTTTGTAGTTTTTCATAGGAAAACAAATTTTTTTTTTGGTCCACAGGTTTCGGAGATATCACTAACGCATCTCAAAAAAACCAAGAACGCAGCAATTTGGAAGCACTAAAAGTACTTTTCCTATAACTACAAACGATGAAATTGATTGTAGTAAAATTCATTTTTTTGTAGTTCTTATAGTTACTCCGAAAATATAATACATTGTGCGGAAACCAAGCAATTTAAGTAAATTTGGGTTTTTTCTTTTTGAAATACGTTTTAAATCGTTTGTAGTTTTTCATACGAAAACAAATTTTTTTTTTGGTCCACAGGTTTCGGAGATATCGCTAACGCATCTTAAAAAAACCAAGAACGCAGCAATTTGGAAGCACTAAAAGTACTTTTCCTATAACTACAAACGATGGAATTGATTGTAGTGAAATTCATTTTTTTGTAGTTTTTATAGTTACTCCGAAAATATAATACATTGTGCGGAAACCAAGCAATTTAAGGAAATTTGGGTTTTTTCTTTTTGAAATACGTTTTAAATCGTTTGTAGTTTTTCATACGAAAAAAAATTTTTTTTTTGGTCGACAGGTTTCGGAGATATCGCTAACGCATCTCAAAAAAACCAAGAACGCAGCAATTTGGAAGCACTAAAAGTACTTTTCCTATAACTACAAACGATGAAATTGATTGTAGTGAAATTCATTTTTTTGTAGTTCTTATATTTACTCCGAAAATATAATACATTGTGCAGAAACCAAGCAATTTAAGCAAATTTGGGTTTTTTCTTTCTGAAATACGTTTTAAATCGTTTGTAGTTTTTCATACGAAAAATAAATTTTTTTTTGGTCCACAGTTTCGGAGATATCGCTAACGCATCTCAAAAAAACCAAGAACGCAGCAATTTGGAAGCACTAAAAGTACTTTTCCTATAACTACAAACGATGAAATTGATTGTAGTAAAATTCATTTTTTTGTAGTTCTTATAGTTACTCCGAAAATATAATACATTGTGCGGAAACCAAGCAATTTAAGTATATTTGGGTTTATTCTTTTTGAAATACGTTTTAAATCGTTTGTAGTTTTTCATACGAAAAAAAATTTTTTTTTTGGTCGACAGGTTTCGGAGATATCGTTAACGCATCTCAAAAAGAGGAACTCATGGCCGAAAGGAGTAGTTGTAGATCTTCATCGCGGAAACGACGGACAAGCACGCAGTGCCGTGGTGAGAACAGCAAACGGCATATGCACCCGACCGGTAGTCAAGTTGGCGAAGCTGGACCTAACGAAACAGAACTAAGTAGGTAAATTCCATACGAGACCGTACGCAATTTACGAGGGGGGGTATGTTGCGAAAGTTACGTTGGCAACCCATCGCATATTGCTATTTCGTAATTTTCTACCTCCCACCTTCGCTAATTGCAAACGTCAAATCAATTGCAAATTTGATGTCATAAATTTCTGATTGTACAAGAATACACAGGCGCCGTGGTTAAACAAAATGTAAGATACATAATTTGTACAAATAAGTCACATATTGTCATATTTATTAACTGAAATGAATAAAGATTTTAGCTTACTGAATTCATGATACGGAGACTCGAATATTGTTTTCTTCACGGGCCGCCAGCTGTTGAGACAACAATATAGGTATTAAAAGAAAGGTGTTAATGAATATTTTAAAAGGGAGTAATCCTTTGTTCCATAGGTGGACGCCGTTTCGAGATATCGCAATAAAGGTAGACCAGGGGTGATCCTAGAATTTGTTTGTACAATATGGGTATCAAAAGAAAGGTGTTAATGAGTATTTTAAAAGGGATTGGGCCTTAGTTCTATAGGTGGACGCCGTTTCGAAATACCGCCATAAAGGTGGACCAGGGGTGACTCTAGAATGTGTTTGTACGATATGGGTATCAAATTAAAGGTATTAATGAGAGTTTTAAAAGGGAGTGGTGGTAGTTGTATATGTGAAGGCTTTTTCCAGATCGCGACCAAAATGTTGACCAGGGTGACCCAGAACATCATCTGTTGGATACCGCTAATTTATTTATATATGTAATACCTGCCAAGATTTTAAGGGTTTTTTATTTCGCCCTGCGGAACTTTTTCATTTTCTTCTACTTAATATGGTAGGTGTCACAACCATTTTATAAAGTTTTTTCTGAAGTTATATTTCGTGTCAATAAACCAATCCAATTACCTCACCATGTTTCATCCCTTCTTTCGTATTTGGTATAGATTTATGGCATTTTTTTCATTTTTCGTAATTTTCGATATCGAAAAAGTGGGCGTGGTCATTGTCGAATTTCGTTCATTTTTCATACCAAAATAAAGTGAGTTCAAGTAAGTACGTGAACTAAGTTTATTAAAGATATGTCGATTTTTGCTGAAGTTATCGTGTTAACGGCCATGCGGAAGGACAGACGAACGACAGTGTATAAAAACTGGGCGTGGCATCAACCGATTTCGCCCGTTTTCACAGAAAACAGTTAACATCATAAAATCTATGCCCCTACCAAATTTCAAAAGGATTGGTTAATTTTTGTTCGACTTATGGCGTTAAAAGTATCCTAGACAAATTAAATGAAAAAGGGCGTAGCCACGCCCATTTTGAAATTTTCTTTTATTTTTGTATTTTGTTGCACCATGTCATTACTGGAGTTGAATGTTGACATAATTTACTTATATACTCTAAAGATATTAAATTTTTTGTTAAAATTTTACTTAAAAAAAATTTTTTTTTTAATGTGGGCGTGGTCCTTCTCCGATTTTGCAAATTTTTATTAGGCGTACATATAGTAATAGGAGTAACGTCCCTGCCAAATTTCATCACGATATCTTCAACGACTGACAAATTACAGCTTGCAAAAGTTTTAAATTACCTTCTTTTAAAAGTGGGCGGTGCCACGCCCATTGTCCAAAATTTTACTAATTTTCTACTCTGCGTCATAAATTCAACTCATCTACCAAGTTTCGTCGCTTTATCTGTCTTTGGTAATGAATTATCGCACTTTTTCGGTTTTACGAAATTTTCGATATCGAAAAAGTGGGCGTGGTTATAGTCCGATATTGTTCATTTTAAATAGCGAACTGAGGTGAGTGCTCAGGAACCTACATACCAAATTTCATCAAGATACCTCAAAATTTACTCAAGTTGTCGTGTTGACGGCCATGCGGAAGGACAGACGGACGACTGTGTATAAAAACTGGGCGTGGCATCAACCGATTTCGCCCGTTTTCACAGGAGACAGTTAACATCATAAAATCTATGCCCCTACCAAATTTCAAAATGATTGGTTAATTTTTGTTCGACTTATGGCGTTAAAAGTATCCTAGACAAATTAAATGAAAAAGGGCGGAGCCACGCCCATTTTGAAATTTTCTTTTATTTTTGCATTTTGTTGTACCATGTCATTACTGGAGTTGAATGTTGACATAATTTACTTATATACTGTAAAGATATTAAATTTTTTGTTAAAATTTTACTTTAAAAAAATTTTTTTTTTAAAAGTGGGCGTGGTCTTTCTCCGATTTTGCTAATTTTTATTAGGCGTACATATAGTAATAGGAGTAACGTCCCTGCCAAATTGCATCATGATATCTTCAATGACTGACAAATTACAGCTTGCAAAAATTTTAAATTACCTTCTTTTAAAAGTGGGCGGTGCCACGCCCATTGTCCAAAATTTTACTAGTTTTCTATTCTTCGTCATAAGTTCAACTCAGCTACCAAGTTTCGTCGCTTTATCTGTCTTTGGTAATGAATTATCGCACTTTTTCGGTTTTACGAAATTTTCGATATCGAAAAAGTGGGCGTGGTTATAGTCCGATATCGTTGATTTTAAATAGCGATCTGAGATGAGTGCTCAGGAACCTACATACCAAATTTCATCAAGCTACCTCAAAATTTACTCAAGTTATCGTGTTAACGGACGGGACGGACGGACGGACGGACGGACGGACATGGCTCAATCAAATTTTTTTTCGATCCTGATTATTTTGATATATGGAAGTCTATATCTATCTCGATTCCAACCAATCAAACTTAATATACTCTGTGAGCTCTGCTCAACTGAGTATAACAAAAATAAAATATTTTTCCGCCAACTAATTTGCAACTTAGAAAAACGGAACTACGATCGAAATGCAGAATACAAAAAATCGAACGATTCGAAGTTGGGTCGAAAGAGATTGGAACAGAGAATACCAAAATTGCCAAATCGAAAAAATTCCAATCCAAGTCGAAATGCAGAATAGGGCTGAATAACTCATCGTCTGAGCGCAACGGTTTGCAAACAAAGAATGGGAGCACATCTCAGTCACTACACTGCCTGCCGTTAAAGATGATCATACTTAACCCTTGTAAAAGTAAAGTAAGATATGATTGCTTAATCCGCTTTCAAACACTACGCGGTTTTACACTGACCGAAATGTCAAAATATTGCGGAACGTGCGTGTGACACTGAACGTAGTACCGGGGTATAGAAATAGGGATGCAATAATTAGAGAAAAAAGTAGCGGAATTTCAGATATGGGTGGCTGTGATGGTAAATTTTGTCAGACGCATTTAGTATGAAATATATAGTGCATTATAAGAGAAATATCGAAAATTTTAAAGAAGGCGTAGAATAGGGTATCCAAAAAAAGCGTAGGGTAGAAGGGGGAGGCTTCGACATGAGGGAGGCTTCGAATTTTTCAAATTTGGCCGCCGTTATTACTGCCATTGTTCTTATTCCACCAATAAACAGTAACCAAATTGAGTGTGACGCTGTCATGAAAGCTATTCAGTGCTTGTTTAACGGCGATAGTATGCAGACGAGATTTTTTATTTTTGAAAAGTGTTGATGTTAAAATTGCGGGTAAGTATTCGCGTGTAAAGTGTACAATATAAAATATGTAACCTGAGTTTTCTGCCCATTAATATTGCAATAAAATTAAGATTTATTGCTTTTAAAGACTTTTTCAATAACACTAAGATGTATATTTTGGAGCGAAAAATCTGAAATAAGTGCACGGGGGAGGGTTCGACAATATGTTTTGGGAGGCTTCGACAAAGTTTTTACTAAGCAAGTAATATTTTACAGCCATCAAGATGCCAAATATCTACAAAAGAAAGTTCCCTGAAAAGATCATCAACGAAGACAAAATGAAACAAGTAAGGAAGGCTAAGTTCGGGTGTAACCGAACATTACATACTCAGTTGAGAGCTGTGGAGACAAAGTAAGGGAAATCACCATGTTGTAAAAGGAACCTAGGGTAACCCTGGAATGTTTTTGTATGACATGTCTATCAAATGAAAGGCACTAAAGAGTATTTTATGAGGGAGTGTGCCATAGATCTATAGATGGACGCCATTTAGGGATATCGCCATAAAGGTGGACCAGGCCTGACTCGAGAATTTGTTTGTACGATATGGGTATCAAATGAAATGTGTTAATGAGTATTTTAAGAGGGCGTGGGCCTTAGTTCCATATGTGGACGCCTTTTCGAGATATCGCTATAAACGTGGACCAGGGGTGACTCTAGAATTTGTTTGTGCTATATGGGTATCAAATGAAAGGTTTTAATGAGTATTTTAAAAGGGAGTGGGCCTAAGTTCTATAGGTGGACGCATTTCGGAATATCGTTATAAAAGTGGACCTGGGTTGACTCTAGAATGCGTTTGTACAATATGGGTGTCAAACGAAAAGTGCAATAAGTGTTCTAAAAGGGAGTGGGCCTTTGTTCTATGGGTGGACGCCTTTTCGGGATATCGCCATAAACGTGGCCCAGGGGTGACTCTAGAATGCGTTTGTACAATATGGGTATCAAATGAAAGGTGTTAATGAGTATTTTAAAAGGGAGTGGGCCTTAGTTCTATAGGTGGATGCCCTTTCGAGATATCGCCATAAAGGTGGGCCAGGGGTGACTCTAGAATTTTTGTGTACGATATGGTTATCAAATGAAAGGTGTTAATGAGTATTTTAAAAGGGCGTGGGCCTTAGTTCTATAGGTGGACGTCTTTTCGAGATATCGCCATAAAGGTGGACCAGGGGTTACTCTAGAATTTATTTTGTACGATATGGGTATCAAATAAAAGGTATTAATGAGTATTTTAAGAGGGCGTGGGCCTTAGTTCTATAGGTGGATGCCCTTTCGAGATATCGCCATAAAGGTGGGCCAGGGGTGACTCTAGAATTTTTGTGTACGATATGGTTATCAAATGAAAGGTGTTAATGGGTATTTTAAAAGGGAGTGGGCCTAAGTTCTATAGGTGGACGTCTTTTCGAGATATCGCCATAAAGGTGGACGAGGGGTTACTCTAGAATTTGTTTGTACGATATGGGTATCAAAAGAAAGGTGCTAATGAGTATTTTAAAAGGGTGTGGGCCTTAGTTCTATATGTGGATGCCCTTTCGAGATATCGCCATAAAGGTGAGCCAGGGGTGACTCTAGAATTTTTGTGTACGATATGGGTATCAAATGAAAGGTGTTAATGAGTATTTTAAAAGGGAGTAGGCCTTAGTTCTATAGGTGGATGCCCTTTCGAGATATCGCCATAAAGGTGGACCAAGGGTGACTCCAGAATTTGTTTGTACGGTATGGGTATCAAATGAAAGGTATTAATGAGGGTTTTAAAAGGGAGTGGCCCTTAGTTGTATATGTGAAGGCGTTTTCGAGATATCTACCAAAATGTGGACCAGGGTGATCCAGAACATCATCTGTCGGGTACCGCTAATTTATTTATATACGTAATACCACGTACAGTATTCCTTCCAAGATTCCAAGGGCTTTTGATTTCGCCCTGCAAAACTTTTTCATTTTCTTCTACTTAATATGGTAGGTGTCACACCCATTTTACCAAGTTTTTTTCTAAAGTTATATTTTGCGTCAATAGACCAATACAATTACCATGTTTCATTCCTTATTTCGTATTTGGTATATAATTATGGCATTTTTTTCATTTTTCGTAATTTTCGATATCGAAAAAGTGGGCGTGGTCATGTCGGATTTCGGCCATTTTTTACACCAATACAAAGTAAGTTCAGGTAAGTACGTGAACTGAGTTTAGTAAAGATATATCGATTTTTGCTCAAGTTATCATGTTAACGGCCGAGCGGAAGGACAGATGGTCGACTGTGTATAAAAACTGGGCGTGGCTTCAACCGATTTCGCCATTTTTCACAGAAAACAGTTATCATCCTAGGAGCTAAGCCTCTACCAAATTTCACAAGGATTGGTTAGTTTTTGTTCGACTTATAGCATTAAAAGCATCCTAGACCAATTAAATGAAAAAGGGCGGAGCCACGCCCATTTTGAAATTTTCTTTTATTTTTGTATTTTGTTGCACCATATCATTACTGGAGTTGAATGTTGGCATAATTTACTTATATGCTGTAAAGGTATTAACTTTTCTTTTAAAATTTGAATTTAAAAAAATTTTTTTTTAAAAAGTGGGCGTGATCGTTCTCCGATTTTGCTAATTTTTATTAAGCAGACATAAAGTAATAAGAGTAACGTTCCTGCCAAATTTCATCATGATATCTTCAACGACTGCCAAATTACAGCGTGCAAAACTTCTAAATTACCATCATTAAAAAGTCGGCGGTGCCACGCCCATTGTCCAAAATTTGACTAGTTTTCTATACTGCGTCATAAGCTCAACTCACCTACCAAGCTTCATCGCTTAATGAGTATTTAGTAATGAATTATCGCACTTTTTCGAAAAATTTCCGATATCGAAAAAGTGGGCGTGGTTATTGTCCGATATCGTTCATTTTAAATAGCAATCTGAGATGAGTGCCCAGGAATCTACATACCAAATTTCATCAAGATACCTCAAAATTTACTCAAGTTATCGTGTTAACGGACAGACGGACGGACGGACATGGCTCAATCGAATTTTTTTTCGATACTGATGATTTTGATATATGGAAGTCTATATCTATCTCGATTCCTTTATACCTGTACAACCAACCGTTATGCAATCAAAGTTAATATACTCTGTGAGCTCTGCTCAACTGAGTATAAAAAGCCATCGAGGAGATAAAACAAAAAAAGAAACCCCATCAAGCGCTGCTCGGAAATATAACTTGAAGCGGACAACACTAATATCTCGAATTTCAAAAGAGCAAACAAATATGGGAACTGTTAAAGATTTTCAGTCGAAGTTTTCTTCCAATCAAGTACTTACAGCTGCCCAGGAAAAAGACTTAACGGTTTACTTCAAGAAATGTTCAAATCTTCATCATGGATTGACGTATGACTTGGCTAGACGATTCGTATTTGTTTTTGTTATTATGTTCACTGACAAAACAAATTTATTTTACACTGGTGTAGTCGTGGAAGTTGAAAATTCGACGTGCGTCGCGAAATTCCTCAGACATCAAAATAAAACCCAATATTTCTATGAACCGATTGTAGAAGACAGACACTTGGTTTCAAAGGAGGATATAATAAGTATATTGCCCACAACTGAACATCCACAAGGAACTTCACGTGCGCAAAGCAAGTTTATTTTTAACTTTGATTTTTCAAATTTAGATGTTCGTTAAAAGTGCAGTTATACTTCATTTTTCGCTTAAATTTTTTATGTTTTTGTTCGAAAAATTTGTTACTCTATTGAAATAAATAACATCAAATATGAATTAAAAATCGTATTTAGAGTTTTTTCCAACATCCTTTTTTCATTTGCTGGTTAAATTGCTATATTTGATAAATGTCGAAACCTCCCACCCAATGTCGAAGCCACCCAGATGACTGACGAAGCCTCCCCGAAAAAGGGAGATTTCGTCATATTTTTTGTTTTTGGTTATTTGATTATAACTTAGAAAAAAAGCATGTGGAATATTAACCACAAATCCGAAGTGTTATAAACATACATGGCATCAGTAATTATGAAAGGAGTTATTTATTTCTCATTCTAGTATCTCTAAAAAATCATTTTCTCTTAACCTGTTGAAGCCTCCCCCCTCTACCCTAGTTATATCAACATTAAGAGACCAAACATGAAAGTCAAGGTTTTCAACCCGTTCAAAATTTATTCGCGAAAAACAGTACAGCTACTACACACCCTAAAACACTACAATTTCTACACTATTTCGCACCAGAGGAGTACAACTCTGCCGAATAGACCCACAAAATCTGAGATAGAACAAGCATTATGGTCAGGTGAGCACAGCTTTAAACGAACAGCTGATACATATCTTACTTGTAAACCTTTACAATGCTCATAACTCGAAACGCAATTGATTCGATTGACACTTGATCCGAAAGGCAATTGAACATTGTTTACTATATAGTTTGGCAGCTTAATTTGGGGTCATGTTGCGAACAGAGTGGAAAACAGTCCAATGGGTTGTTAGGAAGAGCATAATCTTATTGCATCAATATACCTTCAATCTTGGTATCAATATTAAATATAAATGTAGAAAAAAAAATAAATACATTTTCCCTTTATTACTGCAAACAAGGTGTCAATCTAAAACTTTTACCGACGCTGATAATTTTCACATAGAGAAGTATATCTCGATATCTTTATGATATTAGTACTACCGTTATCCAATCAATGTTATGAAACAGTTGTGTTCAGGTAATCTCTGCACATAAGAATTGTCTAGAACCCGACCCGAGTGTCATTTATATAGGCCAATATACTTACAGTTATAACGTTTAACAAATAATTAGAAATATATTTGGGCCGGGGTTGGAACCAGACCCTCCCTTGCAAAAACGTCCAAATATTCACATTTAAAAAGTAAAAACATTGTGGGTAGTGGGTAGTAAGGTTGGTTTATTTGTAGCTATGTATATATACGAAATTTCTTTATTCCAACAGAAAATGGCGGAATTTTATTTAATGGAATAATTAGTTATATTCTCATACAGGGCCACTTGCTTTATTGACGAGCATCCGTAAGCAGCCCCAAAACATATTACGCTTTTCACAAGAAAATATTTAAAATAAATAGCAGCTGTTTCCTCTTAAGGATTAAAGTCAATCAAAACAAAATGCATCTTTTGTTTCAAATGCAGCAAAAATAAAATTTTATGTTTTTTTTTTTGTTTTTTTATTATTTTTTGTAAATTATTAAAAGTAAATAGTTTTATTTTCTGATTTGTAAAATTGAAAATAAAATTCAAATCACCAAACAAAATCGTCTAGATTTTTTACTCCATTACGCTACTGCCTAAGAGCAATAATGAGACAATTAAGAATTTGTATTTTGTATGGAACATTGCGTTCAATAAGAGCTGTAATTAAACGAATATGTGAAAGATGAATAGACCTCTCAACGCAGGATCTTGATTATATCAGCTCGCTTCATGTCGAGTAGTATTGCTGCTCAAAATTAGTGCACTGCTTCCAACTCGGGTTTTGTGGCGGTATAAAATATATCATATCTATTAGCAATTTAGAAACAGATACAACTAATTAAGTGGACCGTTTGTATTTTTCTGTATTTATTTATTAAAAACAAAAACAATCATACCAATCATATCAACCCACGTAGCCTTTCCCAATTCAATAGCACAATTCAACTGTGCAAATATATAAACAAAGAAATTTTGTTTTGAACAAGAAATTTTTGATTTTTTAGTCACATGACCCAAGATGTATAAATAGCGCCCACAAAATATATCTTGCTTTACTTAATACTTAACAAGTGGCAAAGATAGTTGTAAACTAAAATGGTTTTAAGCAATAACTTCGGATTTCTTTTCGTCATGCTAAGCTGCATTTTTACCCTCACCAATGCGCAATTTCGAATCAAGGGAAAACAAGTGGCCATAAGCGAAAGACCATACTTGGCGGCAATATTTGTAGAAGAACAGTATAAATGCGTTGGTTCATTGCTCAGTCTGGAATTCGTGCTTACATCTTGGATGTGCCTGTTGGGAGCAGAGTTCCCTGATATCACCGTTAAAGCCGGTGTTGCCAAAATAAATGAAGAAACGGGGCAATTGCAACATATTAGTAAATATTTTGAACCACCATGTGGGAAGTTCTACGACTATGAAATAGGTATAATTCAATTGCGAGAACCGTTTATCGACAGTCCTACAGTGAAAACAATAAAACTTTGCGATATTGAATTAAAAAGGGGCACACAAATGGTAATTAGTGGATGGGGTACAGCAAAGGTCGAATCCGATTATATTACACTCCGATCTAGAGATGCGACTGTAGTACCATTGAGTGAATGTGCAATAAAAGCACAGGAAATATTTGGAACAAAAAAAATTAATCCGAATAAATCACTGATTTGTATTGAGCCCTACAAACAAGGTCCGGGTTATAGAGATTCTGGAGCACCGGGCGTTGTGGAGGGAAGGGTTTGTGCGATAGCACAATTTCAATATGAACCGATGCCAGTGTTTTTAAATTTATCTGTCAATAGTGTTGCGCAAACATATATAAAAAGAATTACGGGATGTCAATAATTGTTGTTATAATTTAAATGCTTACGTATACATATGTATGTAATACTTCTCAATTAATAGGTTAAATAAATATTTTTTAAGGCTAAGAAAAAAGCTTAAATTTTAAGGCAACTTTCTATGGGTTTTATAATTTTTTTTTTCATAAAAGCCATGACAGAATAAAAAAAAATTGTGTTTTAATTTGAAAGGGATACATGATAAAAAAAAAACTACACTATAGTCTATAGGGGAGTTCAGGATTTTGTGCAAATGGTCTAGCTTCATTGTATTTGCAAACTGGTCTTATATTTTTACACAAAACCCCAAAAATTTATACGGCAAATACGCAACATCAAAATCCGTAGTTTATTTTTTCAATTTTGAATAGCAAATTAACAACTGTCAAAATAACACAAAATATTCAAAGAAAAAATTTAAAACGAAAAATTGTTGTTCACGATCCGTAGCTTTCATTGGCTATAGCAACGTTTCCAACACCAAATACACAGAATTTGGAGCTCCCTTTATAAGTTTTCGTAATATGTTTGAGGTTAATGGTTTTCTATTTGCAAAATAAGAACGCAGATAAGACTATTTTCAATAAATCTACTTTTTGTCCTTTTCAAGAACATGAAACGATAGCTGGCAAAAGAATTTTTGGCGGGAATATTTTCATGATACTTTCTGTGCTGGCCGAACCACTGCCCACGAGTAACCCCCGGTTAAATAAACTTTTGTAATAGGTTATTATGAATATGAATAAAGGAATTTGAAGTCAGATTGTGTCTTATTATAAGTCCAAGCAATTTTATATGTGCAATAAAAATTATAAAAAGGTTATACTATGGATGATCTGGAAGTCTCCCATTCATAGTACTCCAAGGCAGGACATAGATGTAACTATTCTAGATTGCATAGTCCAGAAAACAATTATAAACATGAAAAATATATTCAAGTTAGGGTTAGGAAAGCCGTAATAAATAAATAAACAAACTTTGTTGTTGTAGCAGTGCTTCGCCCCACCTAATAGCTGCGACCAATCACAAATTGTCATAAATATCCTCTAACGGGATTCCAAGGAAACCTGCTGTTTCATTACATTCCAATTAAAGAGGCGGTAGGTGTCATGTGGGACACATTGCAAGCGGGGCATACATTTTGTATTTCGGGGTTGATTGGGGTTGATTCTGGATAGGTAAGAGTTTAGCCTGTTACAGTATCCGGAACGAAGTTGAGCTAGAGTGACTCGCGTTTCCCTGGGGAGTATGCGTTCCTCTTCCGCAAGTATTGTGTACTGTTTCTGTTACTGTTTACTGTCCTGGCATAAAGGTCCGACGCCTGTTTGTGGAGTTCACTGAGGTCCTGCTTGTGTTTTTTTTTTGATTCATACGGCTGAGTTCTAAGGTCCCGTATTTCCTCATGATGCTTACGGAGATTACTGCTTAATCCCCTAGGTGGTGTTGGCTCATCAATCAGATGTCTGTTGGGATGCCCAGGTTTCTGGGTATTCAACAGGAACTGTTTGCTTAGCATCTAATTTCTCTCCCTGATGGGGAGTATTCTCGCCTCATTATGTAGATGGTGTTCTGGGGACATAAGAAGACAACCCGTTACGGTTCTGAGAGCAGTATTTTGACAGGCCTGTAGCTTTTTCCAGTGAGTAGATTTTAGGCTTGGCGACCATATGGGGGACGCGTAGCATGCAATCGGCAAATTGCTTTGTAAGTGGTAATGAGCGATTCTTTGTCTTTTCCCCAAGTACTTTCAGCAAGGGATTTGAGGATTTTATTACGGCTCTGGATTTTCGGTACAATTGCGGCTACATGTTCACCAAAATGTTAATCCTGATCAAACGTCACACCCGAGATTTTGGGGTGTAGGACAGTCGGTATCGTAGTGCCATCGACGTGGATGTTCAAAATGGTCGACATTTGGGACGTCCATGTTGTAAATAAGGTCGCGGAGGATATAGTCGGTTCGCGAGGCGAAAAATCTGGAGAGATCAGGGAGGCAGCCGTTTATTCTGTTGCAAAGCTCATCGATCTGTGAGCCTGGGCCTGTGGCCATTATTGTGCAGTCATCGGCGTAGGAAACGATAGTAACTCCCTCTGGTGGCGAAGGTAGCTTAGATATGTATAAATTAAACAAAAGTGGGGATAGGACACCACCCTGGGCACCCCTTGTTTAATTCCTCTTGGTTTTTATGTTTCGTTTCTAAATTGCATCGATGCCTGCGACCACCCAGATAATTTGCGGTCCACCTTTTAAGACATGGGGGAAGGGTAGACCCTTCCAAGTCTTGCAGTAACGTGCCATGGTTGACCGTATCAAAAGCTTTTGATAGGTCTAGCGCAACGAGTACTGTTCTATGGTGGGGGTTTTGATTTAAACGGCAATTTATCTGGGTGATGATGGCATTGAGCGCGGTGGTGCTGCTATGGAGTTTTCTGAAGTCATGCTGATGACATGTCAACTATAAACTTGCTTTGAAGTAGGAGAGTAAAATGGCTTAAAGCGTCTTGGCTACTGGCGATAGGAGATATCGGCCGATATGTTAGCTGGTTTCCCAGGCTTTAGTAGCGGGACCACCATGGCCATTTTCCATTTTTCTGGAATGACAAAGGTGGAAAGAGACAGGCTTTCCCTAGGCTTTTAAGCATTGGCATGGCTATGCCGCCTGGGCCCACTGCTTTGAATGGTTTAGCGTAACCAATGGCGTCCTTAACCTCTTTAGCGTTTCTGTTGGCCCTCCGTCTATCTTTTTCGACCGTAGAATGCATTATATATTGTAGGCAGAAAGCACTGGGGCATTTTTTTGCATCCGACAGCACTTTATAGCCAAAGGCGATGGAAACTTTGTCATTTTGCCTAGACGGATTCGATAGGGACTTTACGGTGGACCAAAGTTTACCTACACCGGCAGAGAGGTTACAACCGCTTAGGTGCTCCCCCATTTCGCCCGCTTGTGTTCATCCACAAGCAACCTGATGCGTTGGTTCATCACCCTTATTTGGGGGTCGCCGGGATCGAGCTGTCTTATAAGGTCACGTTCTCTAGCTAAATTTGCGGCCTCCGCCGGAAAGTGGGGCAGAATTTCGGGAATTCTACGAATGAATGAAGCGAGCCGAGGCGGATTCAATGACCTTGCTGAAAGCACGCTCCCCTTGGTGGGCATGAGTCGGGATAGGGAGGGCAGCAAAGTGGTTGTCTCTAAAGGATTTGTATTCATCCAACTTTCCTTTTTTAAAGTTTATGAAAGTGTGTTTTTCTGTGACGATGAAGTCGGCGGTACGCTCAAGCGAAATAAGTATAGGCAGGTGGTCGGATGCCAATGTTACAATCGGCTGCCAGTTGACGCAGTTTACGAGTTCTGCACTCATGATTGATATATACGGCGAACTGTGACAGCTTCCTACCATACGTGTGAGGGCGTCTCCGTTTATTGTGCAGTACGTCGTTTCTTCTATTTTATCCGCCAACACCTCCCCCCCCCCCCCTTCCTACTGTCCGCCCGCAAGTTTGAATGCCACAGATCGTGATGGGCATTGAAATCGCCTAAGATAATGCGATTGTTGCCAGTGAGTAAGGGGCTGATATTAGGGCGGTATTCACTGGGGAAACAGGTGGCAGGAGGGATATAGATGTTGATGATTTCTAGATTTGCATCGCCTGACCGGACAGATAAGCCTTGACGTTCTAAGACACTGTTCCTGCGGCCAATGTCAGGATCAAATGTATGATATTGCACAGAGTGATGTATGATAAACTCGAGGCCGCCTCCACTTCCGCTCTCGCGATCTTTTCTGTGGGCATTATACCCAGAACAGGTCTGCAGAGCAGATCTTGCTGTGAGTTTAGTCTCTTGAATTGCAGCAATGCGGATGTAGTGCCGCTTCATGAAATCGACTATCTCCGCGATCTTCCCAGTTAATTCTGGGTTGTGGAAGGCTAGGACGCAACTGCCGTTTTGGGCCTGGGACTGGACGTCCTTGGTTAAGCATTGGGGTACCCGGGTATTTGGGTATGCGGCCTGGCAACATGGCGCAATGAAACCGGTCGAGGGGTTGCCGTCGCGGAGACCAGAACATCTAGGAATGTTGCATCGTCCATGCCAGGAACTGCATTGGGCGGATGTCGCAAACATATATATTCTGTGCTGTCAAACGGTGCAAAGGGAGGTAGGGACTAAGAGTATGTTTCCCTGACCTACACAATTGCTGCCGGAAAAGAGAGGGGGAGAAGCCGGGGGCAGGGGCTGATGCTCGGAATTGCTCCCGACTCTACTGCGGAGATTGTAGGTATGAGTGGGAGCAGCCGTATGAGTTACTGGCGCCGTGGGGCGCGAGCAGCAGCGGGTGCTTGTTGTGACTTGCTGAGCAGCTTGGCTGCTGGACGGTAGTAGGGGGGGGGGGGGGCGCTAAAGCGTAGACTACGGGACGCCCTAAGGTGTGAACAGCAAGGAGCCACAAAAGATTTATAGAAGTTACGTGGACGTCTGGTTTTGGGATCTAGCACAAAACAACCTGTCCGATGCAACCATCCCTTACACGAGACACACTGCCAAGAGTATGAACGTCCTAAAAAGATTCTTTGCCGGTAGATGTAGTAAAAGCATTTCTCAGGACCGGGGTCAGGAGACGGGCCCGGATTGGGTTCGATACCTTCCTGGAGCAAGAGAATATGGAGCAGTCCCGCTGCAAGGAGCTGCTGTGAGGATGACAATTTGTGGGAGGGACGCAACAAATTAAATGGGGTTACACTGAAATGACAGTCCTTGGTCGGGAAAAATTCCGAGTCGCTCCGGCTTATTCAACCTCTTTATTATAACAGCTTATGTAAGCCTGAGTTTGGTTGGGCTATATATAAGCCGCCGTATATATATAGGCGGCCGCCGTGGTGTGATGGTAGCGTGCTCCGCCTACCAAACCGAATATCCTGGGATCTCGCTCCGGGCAAAGCAACAACAAAATTTTAGAAACAAGTTTTTCAATTAGAAGAAAATTTTTCTAAGCGGGGTCGCCCCTCGGCAGTGTTTGGCAAGTACTCCGAGTGTATTTGTGCCATGAAAAGCCCTCAGTGAAAACTCATCTGCCTTGCAGATGCCGTTCGGAGTCGGCATAAAATAAGTAAGTCCCGTCCAGCCAATTTGTAGGAAAAATTAAAAGCAGCACGACCCAAATTGGAAGAGAAGCTCGGCCTAAAATCTCTTCGGAGGTTATCGCACCTTACATTTATTTTTTTTTAATTTTACTTTTTAATATAGCAAGTAGTTTCTTTTAATAAAGCCTTATTTTTGTTGCTCCATAAGCCATATAATAAAGTTGGTATATTCTACCTTATGGCTTATAATAATTCCTTACGTAAGTTTTACTTTATATGAGCTATGAGCTTTACACACACCGATACCTTTCAAATAAATATTTTGCCTGTTGTTATAAGTTTGATATTGCCTTCGATTTCTGCCCACCATAATGCCAACATTATCTGTTCCTTAGCCCATACAATTTTTTAAATCTAGCCCAAATTCATGCAATATTCTTAAAATTGAATCTACAATGAAAATTTGCTATTTATGCAGGGGTAGGGCATTTTCCACTCAGCAGTCGAAATGACGATATTTTTTTGATATCTTTATTTATAGTCTTCTACTGATGATTGCGATTTAATAAAAAAATTTGATTATATCCAATGAAATGTGATGAACTAAGTTGTTATCGTTTTACTGACTTGAACCAAACCCATGATCAGGGCTGCTCGACCCCTACACACTTGTAGCCCTTTTGTTTTTCTTCTGACCTGAATCATAGGGACATATACAAATTCACACTTCAAATATAACGAGCAAAGAAGTCTTAGTTCGGGTGAAACCGAATATTACATACCCAGCTGTACACTTGAAATGCTGTTGTTGTTTGTTTTGTGTGCTTAATAGTGTAACAAGGCTGCGCAATAATACTGTAACGAATTTACTGCAAATCCTCTTATTTGCAATCTTCTGCTAAGCTCGAATCACTAAATTGTTGAATAAATAACTCCAATATTTAATAATGCAAAATGGCCTTTATTAAAGTACTTCACAATAAATAACTCTACTCTTGCCCGACAGATAGCGTGCTTAATTGAAACTGATTCTAGCGCCTCTATATGTCGCTGCCTTTTATACTCTTTGATTTCCTCGTTCGCATCTTCTAGGCGCTTCCATTTCCAGAATCTACTAGTTGACCATCAGCTATCAAATTTCTCAGCTGTAACTACAATTGCACGATTTTATAGCTTCTCTCATTGCATCGGGAGTATCTCAGATATATGCATGTGGTTGTGCGTTGCTTCTCAGCTGCGTATACGTACATTTGTGTAGACACAAAATGATTGATTTATGGATGTGCATACAAGACGCTGCTTAGCATCGGCTTAGAGATGTCAGTACCCCTTAGTGTTGCTAATATTCGTAACAATGCATATACATATGGTTCTATTCTGAACTAATTTTAGTTTAAAAGAATCAAAGAGGATACAGAGGCTAACACTAATGACCTTGAGCGGTTAATAATGCAGTTTTCCTTCAGATATGGGAATTTCCCTACTGTTTATAAGTAATTATATACAAAACAAGTAAGGAAGGTTAAGTTCGGGTGTAACCGAACATTACATACTCAGTTGAGAGCTATGGTGACAACATAAGGGAAAATAACCATGTAGGAAAATGAACCGAGGGAAACCCTGGAATGTGTTTGTATGACATGCGTATCAAATGAAAAGCATTAAAGAGTATTTTATGAGGGAGTGGGTCATAGTTCTATAGGTGGACGCCATTTAGGGATATAGCCATAAAGGTGGATCAGGGTTGACTCTAGAATTTGTTTGTACGATATGGGTATTAAATGAAAGGTGTTAATGAGTATTTTAAAAGGGAGTTAGTTCCATAGGTGGACGCCGTTTCGAGATATCGCCATAAAGGTGGACCAGGGGTGACCCTAGAATTTGTTTGTACAATATGGGTATCAAAAGAAAGTTGTTAATGAGTATTTTAAAAGGGAGTAATCCTTAGTTCCATAGGTGGACGCCGTTTCGAGATATCGCCATAAAGGTGGCCCAGGGGTGACTCTAGAATGTGTTTGTACGATATGGGTATCAAATTAAAGGTATTAATGAGGGTTTTAAAAGGGAGTGGTGGTTATTGTATAGGTGGTCGCCTTTTCGAGATATTGCCATAAAGGTGGACCAAGGGTGACTCTAGAGTGCGTTTGTACGATATGGGTATCAAAGGAAAGGTGTTAATGAGTATTTTAAAAGGGAGTAATCCTTAGTTCCATAGGTGGACGCAATATGGGTATCAAAAGAAAGGTGCTAATGAGTATTTTAAAAGGGAGTAATCCTTAGTTCCATAGGTGATCGCGTTTTCGAGATATCGGCATAAAGGTGGACCAGGGGTGACTCTAGAGTGCGTTTGTACGATATGGGTATCAAATGAAAGGTGTTAATGAGTATTTTAAAAGGGAGTAATCCTTAGTTCCATAGGTGGACGCCGTTTCGAGATATCGCTATAAAGGTGGACCAGGGGTTACCCTAGAATTTGTTTGTACAATATGGGTATCAAAAGAAAGATGTTAATGAGTATTTTAAAAGGGAGTAATCCTTAGTTCCATAGGTGGTCGCCTTTTCGAGATATCGCCATATAGGTGGACCAGGGGTGACTCTAGAGTGCGTTTGTACGATATGGGTATCAAATGAAAGGTGTTAATGAGTATTTTAAAAGGGCGTGGGGCTTAGTTCTATAGGTGGACGCCTTTTCGAGATATCGCCATAAAGGTGGACAGGGGTGACTCTAGAATGAGTTTGTACGATATGGGTATCAAATTAAAGGCATTAATGAGAGTTTTAAAAGGGAGTGGTGGTAGTTGTATATGTGAAGGCGTTTTCCAGATATCGACCAAAATGTGGACCAGTATGACCCAGAACATTATCTGTTGGATACCGCTAATTTATTTATATATGTAATATCTGCCAAGATTTTAAGGGTTTTTTATTTCGCCCTGCAGAACTTTTTCATTTTCTTCTACTTAATATGGTAGGCGTCACAACCATTTTATAAAGTTTTTTCTAAAATTATATTTCGCGTCAATAAAACAATCCAATTACTTTACGTCATAGTCGGATTTCGTTCATTTTTCATACCAAGATAAAGTGAGTTCAAGTAAGCACGTGAACTAAGTTCATTAAAGATATGTCGATTTTTGCGGCCATGCGGAAGGACAGGCGGACGACTGTGTATAAAAACTGGGCTATACATCAACCGATTCCGCCCATATTCAAACATTTAACGTCATAAAATCTATGCCCGTACCAAATTTCAAAAGGATTAGTTAATTTTTGTTCGACTTATGGCGTTAAAAGTAGCCTAGACAAATTAAATAAAAAAGGGCGGAGCCACGCCCATTTTGAAATTTTCTTTTATTTTTGTATTTTGTTGCACCATATCATTACTGGAGTTGAATGTTGACATAATTTACTTATATACTGTAAAGATATTAAATTTTTTGTTAAAATTTTACTTTAAAAAAAAATTTTTTTTTAAAAGTGGGCGTGGTCCTTCTCCGATTTTGATAATTTTTATTAAGCGTAAATATAGTAATAGGAGTAACGTTCCTGCCAAATTTCATCATGATATCTTCAACGACTGCCAAATTACAGCTTGCAAAACTTCTAAATTACCTTCTTTTAAAAGTGGGCGGTGCCACGCCCATTGTCCAAAATTTTACTAATTTTCTATTCTGCGTTATAAGTTCAACTCATATACCAAGTTTCGTCGCTTTATCTGTCTTTTGTAATGAATTATCGCACTTTTTCGGTTTTTCGAAATTTTCGATATCGAAAAAGTGGGCGTGGTTATAGTCCGATATAGTTCATTTTAAACAGCGATCTGAGATGAGTGCTCAGGAACTTACATACCAAATTTCATAAAGATACCTAAAAATTTACTCAAGTTATCGTGTCAACGGGCGGACGGACGGACGGACGGACGGACATGGCTCAATCAAATTTTTTTTCGATCCTGATTATTTTGATATATGGAAGTCTATATCTATCTCGATTCCTTTATATATGTACAACCCACCGTTATCCAATCAAACTTAATATACTCTGTGAGCTCTGCTCAACTGAGTATAAAAATATAAAAAGGGCAGGGTTATTGACGAAATTTCCAACTTTAACTAGAAATTGCTTATTACCTGCATCTACGCACTTTTACAAAATCTTTTATATAAAAGAAGGCGATTTAACCGATTTAGTCCATTTTTACTGATATTTCCTGTTAAAAGGCATATATGTGCATCAAATGTCGCCGAGTTATGGCTCCAGAAACGTTGGGAAATTTATTGCAAGAAAGGGGCAGTGCCACGTCAATTTTTTAAATTGATACAAATCTATTTTTCGCTAAGATTTAGCTTATAATTTTTGCCTACGACATTTTTAAAAGTCATTTATATAAAAGTGGGCGTGGTCCTTAACCAATCTTATACATTTTTACTAGAAATATTTCCTGCTATAAGGAAAATATTTGTACCCAATTTTGTTACGGTATTTAATTTTTTCTTTTAGTTATGTCCCGAAACATTGAAAATTGCTTAGACAAAAAAGAGGCGGTGCCACACCCACTTTCAAAAATTTTACCGTTTTCCAATTTAATGTTATAATTCAATTTAGAAAGTAAAATTCTATTGATACAAAGCTCTGTTTCGCTAAGAAATAGCTTATTATTTTCGTCTACGACCCTTTTAAAAATATCCTATATACAAGTGGGCGTGGTCTTTAATCGATTTCGTCCAATTTTTGTAGAAATATTTTCTGCTATAGGGAAAATTTGTGTACCCAATTTTAATACGATCCGTCAATTTTTCTTCGTGTTATGTCCCCTGAAACATAAAAAATTGCTTAGTCATGAAAGGGGCGGTGCCACGCCCATTTTTTAACATTTACAGTTTTTCCAATTTATTGTTATAAATCCACTTGGGAAATAAAATACCATTGATATAAAACAATTTTTGGCAAAGATATAGCTTATTTTATTCGTCCACGCCCCTGCTAAACATATTTTGTATAAAAGGGGGCATGGTCCTTAGCCGATTTCTTTAATTTTTTTCAAAGCATTTCCTATAGTAAAGGCAACCCCTCTGCTGAACTTTATTACGATAGGTTTAACGATTTTTGATTTATGATTAATAATATTTGTAAAATTGATTTTATCACAAGTGGGAGGTGCCATGCCCATTTAAAAAAAAAAAAAGTTATCAAGAGTCTCAATATCAGTCCACACGTAAAATTTCAACATTCTAGGTGTATTCTTTACTAAATAATCAGGTTTTTGGTGTTTTCTAAAATGTTATATATATAAAAAGTGGGCGTCGTTATAATCCGATTTCCCTCATTTTCAATACCAAACTATTCTGGGTCCAGATAAGCTAGTGTACCAAATTTGATGAAGATATCTCAATATGCCCTCTAATTTAGATTTGCAAACAGAAGAATGCATTTAATTTGCTAAAGTGGCGCTACAAACTATTCTGTGCTGCATTCGATCAGCACCAGTTCGGAGGGAGTAAAAAAAACTTGTAGAGCAAAAAGTTTGCTTTGCGGAACTATTTCCCATTTTTTCTTCATGCATATATACTCCTTTTTGTCCTGCTTTAAAAAGTCATTTCACTTTTCAAAGGTCTTCCCAATGAATGGTGGGAATTTGATCAACTAATGACATCCGAAGACACACTACTCATACTCAATCATCACGTTGCCAATGGTTTTCCATAAGGACTTTGATTTTGAGTTAAAATGCGTGTTTTTTTTTATCTTTTGAGCAGAGCACACTTAAATTCCTATCGGCAGGCATAATTTCTATGTTTCTACAGCTCGTAAAGTATTTCGTAATTAGTAGTCGTTTTACTCATCGTTAGATTTTCAGCTTGATTACCTTCTTATCTCGACGAGTTAAATATTGCATTGTATTTCACGGCCACCCACAACGTTGCCAAGAACATATACACCATTGTGAATGATAACTAAGGGTAAAAAGGGTCAAAATTCCAAAGTGATTGGATCACCTGATTTGTAATTGCCTATCGCTGTCTCATTCTGTATCTTTTTCTATCACCCGCTGAAGATAGGCGCCGCCATATTGAACATCCTGTCAGGCAGTTGACAGATAAGATATCACACTTAGTCATCATTCACAATGATATACACGTTTGATCATCAGGACTAAATTGAATACTGGTTTTATTTAGTTTTCGTGGATCCCACAACGGGTTTCTTTTTGAAAGAGCGGTCGCAGCCTGCCAGTTTAGAAAGATGATCTGCGTAAAAATTTATTCATTTATTTGTTTCTCGACTACATTCGCCTGACACCAAACACAGATTTTAACAATCTGAACTAACATATTTTGTTGTTGTACATATGAGCCAACCATATAGTTGAACCATGGGCACTTGAGTATGATAAAAAAAAAATTACACTAACAATTTGACAACTAAAAATTATTCAAAAATATGATAGCACTGAACAAAATTTTAATCAAAACTGATTTATAACTAAAATTAAAACAGATATGTAATTAACCGCAGAGCTGAAAAATATGGGGCATATGACCAAAGAATATAAGCAAAACTGTACTAAAAGAAGAGGAGCCTATTCTAACTTCGTATGATATTAGTTAATTACCTTCAAGGAAAGTCAGTAACTAGTGTTACAAATTTCTGGTTTGGAACTAGACCTAGAGTGCCAAATAAGTACTAGTTTGTTAGTAGGTAGATTGGCAGTTATAAAATCGACAGTTTAGATTTTTATATTTCATATTTAACATACATATGTACATATATTAAAAGATAGGCCATCAACAAAAAAAAATGCTCCAGCATTAGCAGCGGGAACAATTTCCACCACCTAGCACATCGCCATGTTAAAGACGCCAGTTGAAAGTATGTAACAGAGAGGGCGAACCTTTCGTGGTTCAGAACGCAGTAGAAATGCACTAGTTTTGACCTAGAGATCCTCTTATGAGGTATTTTCTGTGATTTTGTATTTAAATTCGCTATAGTAATTTTCGTGGTTACGAGACATTTTTTTACTGAAAGTGGGGGAACCATTAAGCAACCATGCAACCATTTAGGTGGTATTTCGGCACCTCAGTGATCTCTTTTGCTAAAACATATATGTAAATTTTAACGCAAATTTAAAATAAACCGCACGGAGCCTTTAATTAACCGTTTCGAAAGTTTTCAAATTCAATTCCAATTTCCAACATTCGCGGGAATCTACACCTTCACTCTTAGCATGATTATTGAAATCCAAATTCAGACGATATTCATAAAATATGTTCCTACAATAACTGACGTAGATCTAGCTACTAAGAGATTACCATCACCGCCAAAGAGGTTGAGGATGCCATCGGTCATGCTAAACCATCCAAAGCAGTGGGCCCAGACGGCGTAGCCATGCCGATGCTTAAAAGCCTAGGGAAAGAGGGTTTCAAATATTTAGCACATGTATTCAACCTGTCTCTTTCCACCTTTGTCATTCCCGAAAAATGGAAAATGGCCAAGGTGGTCCCGTTACTAAAGCCTGGGAAACCAGCTAACATAGGAGATTCATATCGCCCGATATCTCTCCTATCGCCAGTAGCCAAGACACTTGAAGTCATTTTGCTCCCCTGTTTCAAAGAAAATTTGTAACTAGCCTCTCATCAGCATGGCTTTAGAAACCTTCATAGCACAACCCCCGCGCTAAATGCCATTAGCGCCCAGATAAATTGCGGTTTAAATCAAAACCCCTACCAAAGAACAGTACTCGTTCCGCTAGACCTATCAAAATCTTTTGATACTGTCAACCACGGCACGTTAGTGCAAGACCTGGAAGGGTATACCCTTCCCACAAGTCTTAAAAGTGTGGTCGGCAGGCATGGGTGCAATTTAGAAACGCAACATCAAAACCAAGAAGAATTAAACAAGGGGTGCCAAAGGGTGGTGTCCTATCCCCACTTTTGTTTAACTTCTACATATCAAAGCTACATTCGCCACCACAAAGAGTTAATATCGTTTCCTACGCCGATGACTGCACAATAATGGCTACAGGCCCAGGCCCACAGATCGATGAGCTTTGCAAAAGAATAAACGGCTTCCTCCCTGATTTCTCCAGTTGTTTCGCCTCGCGAAACCTGGCATTATCACCGACTAAATCATCCGCGACCTTATTTACAACATGGACGTTCCAAATGTCGACCATTATGAATATCCACGTCGATGGCACTACCGACTGTGATGACACTACCGACTGTCCTACACCCCAAAATCTTGGGTGTGCCGTTTGCTCAGGATCTACATTTTGGTGAGCATGCAGCCGCAAATGTACCGGAAATCCAGAGCCGTAATAAAGTCCTCAAACCTCTTGCTGGCAGTACTTGGGCAAAAGAAAAAGAAACGCTCATTACCACTTACAAAGCAATTTGCCGATTGCATGCTACGCGTCCCCCATATGGTCGCCAAGCCTAAAATCTACTCACTGGAAAAAGCTACAGGCCTGTCAAAATACTGCTCTCAGAACCGCAACGGGTTGTCTTCTTATGTCCCCACAAGACCATCTAAATAATGAGGCGAGAATACTCCCCATTAGGCAGAAAAATGAGATGCTAACCAAACAGTTCCTGTTGAATACCCAGAAACTTGGGCATCCCAACAGACATCTGATTGATGAGCCAACACCGCCCAGGGACTTAAGGAGTCATCTCCGTAAGCATTATGAGGAAATACGGCACCTGAGAACACAGCCGCATGAAGCCAAAAAACACAAGCAGGTCTTCAGTGAACTCCACAAACAGGCGTCGGGCCTTTATGCCAGGAATTGCCCGGTGAATCCAGTACTCAACGAACAATACCCAAAACTTGCAGAAGAGGAACGGACACTTCCCAGGGAAACGCGAGTCACTCTAGCTCAACTTCGATCTGGATACTGTAACAGGTTTATATTTGTACAAACCAATTCATAATTTATTGTAAAACAAATAAGGCAACAAACAAAACACAAAACTAGATGTAAATTTGTGTTTACATAGTTTATGCCTACATGATACTTGCTTTTTTCATGTATTTTGAGCTTGAAATACTAACGAAAATTTACCGAAACTTCTAATTACAACGACAATTTTCTAATATACCAAAAATTGCCACAAAATAACTGACTTCGGCATGTTATCGTTTACTAAATTTTTTTTTTATTTTCGTTCAAAATTATTCACGAAAAACTGATAAAATAGCGCAGGAAAATATATTCGTGCTCATTTACTACATTTATGATAATGATATGAATGATAATGATAACCAGTTTCTTGACTATTGTCTGGTTAGAAATGACGACAGCAATGTAAGCAGAAAACTATATAAATTTTCGTGACTTTAAGAAAATAAATATCAGAGACCTTGCCACTGAAGCATCTGCGCTTCCTTGGAACGACTGTTGGTTTTCTGCAGATATTAATGATAAAGTTGAATAATTTTCGTCTTTAGTTAATTACTTGTTAGATAAATATGTTCCACTTAGACTAATTAAAGTTAAGAGTAATAAACAGCCATGGTTCAATATGGTAGTACTTCAGGCTATAAAAGCAAGAAATAAAATCCATTCGCTTTGGAAGAAAGCTTCTAAAGTAGAACATTGGCAGGCTTACAAAGTATTGCGAAATAGAGCTACTAGTATCACCAGGGAAGTCAAGAGGTGTTATTTCCACCGCAAACTTGATGTAAGCCTAGGACCCAAGATTCTCTGGAGTAACATAAAACAACTTGGTGTTAATCCCAATCTTAACTCCGAATGCTTGGTTGATGCTAATGAATGACTTCTTTGCTGTCAAATTACCAGAAGGGGATAACCCATATAAATACTCGAGGGAAGATTCTTCTATTGAGCCGGGTCGAATATTTTATTTTCCAAATATAACTGAGGCTGAAACAATACAAGCCAATCTTTCAATAACATCGCTACGGGAGAGTATAAGATCGGTTTAAAATTCATTAAATTAATTTTACCTTTGACGCATATTCGAAACTTTTCACTAACTTCCTTAAATTTTCGCGATGCTTGGAAAGTAGCTAATATTGTACCTGTTCCGAAAAAAGTTAATACCTCCCAACCATCTGATTTTCGGCCTATCCAGTATTCTTCCGAGTCTATCAAAGATTTTGGAAAAACTTTTATTGAACCAAATTATTAACTATCTGACAAAAGAAAATCTGCTTTCACAAAACCAATCAGGTTATCGTAGGGGTCATAGCTGTTCAACCGCTATGCTTAAGGTAATGGAAGATATACGCCCTTCCTTTGATAACGACGACCTGACAATTCTTGCATTGTTGGATTTCTCCTAGGCTTTTGACACTGTCTGTCACAAAATTTTTATTTATAAGCTTAAAAGATATTTGGTTTCAGTAGGGATGCTGTAAGGCTCATAAATAGCTACTTGACAAACAGGTATCAGGGGGTAATGTGTAGAGATAGTAAATCCAGCTTATTGCCGGTGAAATCTGGTGGACCTCAGGGCTCTATTATTGGTCCAATTTTATTTACATTTTATTTATCTATTCATCAGTATGAGGATGATGCGCAAGTATACCTCTCGGCACCTATTGGGGTAGTGGAGTACTATGGGTGGAAGACTTCCAGATCATGCGATCAAAGTGTTGTGCTAGTGTAGTATGTAGGCATTTTACGCATGTTAGTAAAGCGCGAAGGCAACATCTGCACGGCGATGCACTGAGTTAATCGAGTGATGCGTTTCAGTATGTGCTTCGACAACCTTTTTTGTATGCGTACAAGAGCTTGGAAGTCTTGGCGCTACATAGCAGTATAGTTTCGCTGCACTTCTATCGATGCTATGGAAGCCCGCCTGTCCAGCACTAAATTGGTAGTGTTCTGCAATAATTGTACAATTTTTGTTTATATTTATTGGAATGACATGATTTAATATCATTCGGTAGTTCATTATAGGATTTAAGACCTTTATAATACAGATTACATTTCTCTGCTTCAGTTTTATAAGCCGGCAGATTAAAATCATTTTTATTACGAGTATTTACAGAGTGCATATCTTTTACATATTTTATATTAGTCCTCAAATACGCAGGCAAAGTTCCTTCCATAATGTTTTTAATAAATTTTATGATATAATAAAAAAGTTGCTGTCTAATGCTAAGCCAATAGAGAGCATAGCATGTCTCTGATAGGTGTGTCATACCGTTTTTTGTGAATGAATCTCATAGCTCGGTTCTGTTGCTTTTGTAGCTTGTATATCTGACTATCTCGCAAGATGAAAAATATAGTTGGGCAATAAATAAAATGTGGTTCGATTATAGATCTGTAGACGATGATTTTATACCTTCTATTTAAATATTTGCAGGTTCGTTTTGTAAAATATAACTTTTTCGCTATTTTTCCTACCGTTAATCCAGGTGCTCGTTGAAATTCAGCTTATCATCTATTTTTATTCCCAAGTATTTTATGGTGCTGACTTTTTCAATTAGTTCGGTATTTATATTTAAGTTTCGTAGCTCACTGTTTTGAAAATTGCGTCTAGATATAACCATAAATTTCGTTTTATTGACTTCACTTTTAGTCTGTTTACGCATAACCAACCATATAAGCTGTTAAGATCTTCTTGCAGCTTAGCATATATTTCAGTAATATTGTTCCCACTTATCATCAGCAATGTATCATCAGCAAATAATTTTATTTCGCAGTGCTTAATGGAGCTAGTTATATCATTAATATATATATTGAACAGTATGGGTGCCAGCACAGACCATTGAGGTAGACCAACAGGTACCTCCCTTTTATCCGATACGGACGTTCCAATCACTGTTCTTTGGTATCTGTTAATTAGGAAGTCTTGAAACCATTTTAGTTCTATACCAGAAACGCCAATGTAAGAAAGCTTTTTCAGCATTAAGTTTTGGTCGATCGTCTCGAATGCACGTTTTAAATCTAAAAACACAGCTAATATGTGTTTTTTCCTGCTTAAGTCTTCTTTCCAGTTAGCTACAACCAAATTCAAAGCACTTTCACAGGAATGTTTCTTTCGAAAACCAGATTGTTGAGGTATAATAATTACATTATCTTCTAAATATTTTACCAGCTGAATTTTTACCACTGTTTCCAAAATTTTGTCATCACATTGCAACGTGTTAATAGGTCTTATCTCGTCAGCTTTGATGGTATTTTTAACTTTTTCTAAAGGCACAACTATAGAAGATTTCCATAAACTAGGAACGAGACCTTTATCTAAGCTATCATTAACAAGTTGATAATAGAAAAAACCTGTATACGTTATGGAGTCTTTAACGACTCCTTCCGACACAAGTTTCTTCCCTCCAATTTTATTTTTAAACTTACTTACTATATCAACTATTTCTGAAGTGGATACTTTCTGAAACTTAAAAACATTAGGGCCATTTCGTCATCTATAGTACCTTCATTACTAAAAGAAGTAGGAATATTGATGCTAATCACCAATATACTATCAATGAAATAGTTATTCAAAGACTGCCCTATTTCATTTTCCTCTGTGTAGAGTTGGTCGTTTATTTTAATTTTCTAATACCATTGTTTTCTTTAGCCATGTTTATGGAATTTTTCAAGTTTTCCCACATGACCTTACTATCACCAACACTAAGGTTGATTTTGTCTTCCATGTACTTGGCTTTTTTATCTTAATTAGCCGTTTATATTGGCGTTTCGCACTATAATATTCACTCCATTCTCCAGTGGATAGGCTGATCTTGTAAAGATTTAGCTTACGTTTATTTAATTTAGCCAGCTCAAAATCATACCACTTGTTCATAAGTTTGACACTGACTTCTTTAGAGTGTGTCACGGTGGTCACTGCGCTTCATAGCGTATTATATAGGAATGTTGCCTTATTTTCGATACTCAGATTTTCAAAGTCAGTGTAGTTAAGCTGTCGTAATTCATTAACAAGGCTGTCGCTTGTATAATTTTCCCAGGAAATTATTGTTCTCTTCGTTCTCATCTGAAATAGTTTATGTAATTTGATTTTGAATTTAATCGTTTCATGATCTGAAATCTGAAACCGATATATCTTTACTAAACTTAGTTGACGTACTTATCTGAACTCACTTTGTCTTGACATAAAAAATGGACGAAATCCGACTATGACCACGCCCACTTTTTCGATATCGAAAATTACGAAAAATGAAAAAAATGCCATGATTCTATACCAAATATGAAAAAAGGGATGAAACATTGTAATTCGATTGGTTTATTGACGCAAAATATAACTTTAGAAAAAACTTTGTAAAATAGGTGTGACACCTCCCATATTAAGTAGAATAAAATGAAAAATTTCTGCAGGGCGAAATCAAAATCCCTTGGAATTTTGGCAGGAATACGGTTCGTGATATTACATATATAAATAAATTAGCGGTACCCGACAGATGATGTTATGGGTCACCCTGGTCCACATTTTGGTCGATATCTCGAAAACGCCTTCACATGTACAACTAAGGGTCACTCCCTTTTAAAACCCTCATTAATACCTTTAATTTGATACCCATATCGTACAAACACATTCTATAGTCACCGCTGCTCCACCTTTATGGCGCTATCTCGAAAAGGCGTCCACCTATAGAACTAAGGCCCACTCCCACATAAAATAATCATTAACACCTTTCGTTTGATACCCGTATCGTACAAACCATTCTAGAGTCACCCCTGGTCCATCTTTATGGCGATATCTCGAAAAGGCGTCCACCTATAGAACTAAGGCTCACTCCCATTTAAAATAATCATTAACACCTTTCGTTTGATACGCATGTCGTACAAACCATTCTAGAGTCACCCCTGGTCCATCTTTATGGCGATATCTCGAAAATTCGTCCACCTATAGAACTAAGGCCCACTCCCATTTAAAATAATCATTAACACCTTTCGTTTGATACCCATATCGTACAAACCATTCTAGAGTCACCCCTGGTCCATCTTTATGGCGATATCTCGATAAGGCGTCCACCTATAGAACTAAGGCCCACTCCCTTTAAAAATACTCATTAACACCTTTCATTTGATTCCCATATCGTAAAAGTACATTATAGAGTCACCCCTGTTCCACCTTTATGGCGATATCCCGAAATGGCGTCCACCTACAGAACTATGGCCCACTCCCTTTTAAAATACTCTTTAATACCTTCCATTTTATACCAATGTCATACAAACATATTCCAGGGTTACCCTAGGTTCATTTTCCTACATGGTGATTTTCCCTTATTTTGTCTCCAAAGCTCTCAGCTGAGTATGTAATGTTCGGTTACACCCGAACTTAGCCTTCCTTACTTGTTTATACATAAAATTATTTAAGCGCGTTCCCCAGAATATCTATTTCCGAAGCTTTCGTTTGCGCGGTCAACTCGTACTTGCAATCTTATTATACCGCACTTTAAGTACTCGGTGACATCCAGAATGTTTTTCGTTAGACCTATGCAATTGTGGAATGCTTTGCCTAATAAAGTAAAGATAGAACCAAATCCTAAGCGCTTCAAGTTAGTTGTACACCAGATCCTTTGTTAATGAACTTATGAAAAATATCTATGCTTTTGTCTAACTTCATTTTTCATCTCACTTTTTGAATTTACGCTCTGTTAGTAACTAATATTAAATATATTAATAAGTAATAAATTTGTACTAGTATTAAGTAAACATATCAAATACCACACTGTAAAAGACTATGTCTTATATGTGCATTAAATAAATTTAAATAAATTGAATTTCATAAACAAAATTATTTCTTGTTTCAATTTGTGTACAAATTTTTCAAAATTGGTTAGTTTGGTTATTGTCACCTCTTAATGTTATGTGGGTGTGCTCGGCAATTAAATACATTTACCTTATGATCACAGTACTTGGTTTCAATGCGAAGGTATTGAAATGTTGGTAGATTTTTGGGCTTTGAGGGTAGAAGTGGTAGAAAATGAAAATGGGTCAAAATATTGGTAGATCTACCAATAAAGTGGTGCATTGATTAGCAGCACAGTGACACATCGAAATAGCATCAGACTAGGGATGTGAGTATCACTTAGTGTCACTCATAATCATCAAACTGCCCTCCACCTAAGTCTGATCATCCCGATCAGACAAATCTCTCGATCTAAACGCTGCTAGCATCGCCAAATTTACCACTCTTCTATTTCGTGGTTTCCTAATTGCTTGTATGCGGTAGATGACATCACTGATCATCTTCACAACTCTGTACGGGCCTTCCCAACTGCACCGATATTTGGATGGAACATCTTTCCGCCGGTGAGGGTTGTATAGCAGTACCAAATCTCCCTCCCGGAAACCTTACGAATTATTTTCCTTGTCGTACCTGTGTTTCATCTCACTACTCATTACCCTGGGCCGTTCCCTCACACTCTGTTGTTTGACCAATGAAGAACTACGTCGCAGAGCTTGATCTTGACGGATTGACTTTGCATCATCAGTATCGTCTTGACGTTTCACAACCGTAGTGAGCGCGGGCTTGCATCCTTTCTGGAAAATTCTTTCAGTCGTTTTAGTGCGTCCGTTAGGGGTTGTTAATGCCAGTGTTTCTCTCGCAGGTATCTTTGATTTGGTTTGTTTGGCCCATTCGTTCCATCAACCTTCACCTTTAACTTTCTTGGCCTTTTTCGACTCTTCTCAACCAGTACTCGATTACTGCTGAACCCTTTTTTCAAACTGAAGATGCGCCCGTAACTACAGTCAGTACACGCTCCTTGCCATCCACATTCCCTCTGACGGTAAGACTGCTTGATTTCCTTCCAATTTGCGACACAGATATCACAGGGCATTCAATAGCTGGAGCTAGCTCTCGATTTTTCCATCTGGCACGCTCTTGCTCATCTCCTCCATCTTTACGTTTACGGCCACCCAAGTTGGAGCTACCAGGACCAATATCGCAATGACGTGCAATGTGACCGGGCTTCCGGTATTTGAAGCATTTGTTAACTTTTTTACTCCGCTTTTGCGATCCTTTCAGCGCCACCAATATTGCGTCTACCCACTCTGGCCTTTCTACTTCCACACATCGTGTTTTGAAAACTGGTTTACACAGAAGCGACGCTGTTTCCTGAATCAGAGCTTGTGACACCGTTTCTGCGAATGTTGGCTTTGGGTTTGCGTATATAGCCCGCTTTGTTTCGACGTCCCGTATGCCATTTATAAAGCTCTGAATCTTTACCCTTTCAGTGTATTCTACGGGCGCGTCCGCATTCGCTAAATGTGCTAGCCTTTCAATATCCGACGCAAACTCTTGCAATATTTCACCAGGCCTCTGGAAGCGGTTCAGCAACTCCATTTGGTATATCTGTGCTGAGTTCCGTATCGTCTCTCTAGAGCGCCCATCAATGCTTCATAACAGTTCCGTTCTCCCTCAGGAATAGTCTGTAGGATTTTAGCAGCAGATCCTTTCAATGCCACGAATAGTGCAGCAACTTTATCTTCAGCACTCCAGTTGTTCACTGCTGCGGTCTTCTCAAACTGAATCTTAAACACCTGGAAAGGAACAGAGCCGTCAAAAGATGGTGTTTTTACCTTCTAATTGCTCGCTGGCACAGCTGGGCGGTTTAGGTGTAACTGCTCCATACGACCTTTTAACGCTTCTATCTCGGCATCAATTTTGTCCTTGAGTTGTAAAATTTTTGCATCCTGCTCTTCCAGTTTCACAAAGAGCTGCGATGATACCTGTTCCGAAATTTGTGTCGACATTTCAGATATACGTGCCTCTTGCGCTTCCAGTTGAGATGCCAAATATGTCTTCTGTTCTTCCAATTGCGATGTTATACGTGTCTTCTGTGATTCAATCTTCGCTGTTATACGGTTCTCCTGCGATTCTAGTTGAGATCACATTTGTGACGACATTTCTGAAATGCGTGCCTCCTGCTCCTCCATCTTGGATGTTACTGTCGACGTTTGTGCAGATATTGCAGCTAATATTGTGTTCAAGTCTGTGTTCGCCGTTGTCTGCGGTGTTTCGTTTTTCTCCTCAACTTTGGTTGTTGTTCGTCGCCATCAAGATGAAAGACATATTCTTCCACGTTAATTCCTTCTGCTTCCATTGCCTCTCGTAGTCTTGCCTGAAGTTCGAGTTTATTGCCGGTTGTATTCAATCCACGGCTCTCCAACTCCTTCTTCAGTTGCTGGATCTTCAATTCACTGAACTTTGCCATGTCCTTGTTGTCCTCTGGAATCTATTCAACAATTCCTCTTCTGACACCAATTGTAATGAATTTACTTGCAAATCCTCTTATTTGCCCTTTTGCTAAGTTCGTATCACTAAACTGTTGAATAAATAACTCCAATATTGAATAATGGAAAAATGGCCTTTATTAAAGTATTTCACAATAGGGGACTCATGTAACCGTATAAATGCCTTATAAAGTGTGTAAACGTATAAATTTATCTAGTGCGTAAACGAGCTGTCAAATTTTTTATGAAAAATCATTTACACAATTTGTATAAATTTACGCGCACATTTCATTGTGTAAACGCGGTAAACTCAAAGGAATGCAACCTTGCAGACATTACAGCAGGCATTTTCATCAAAAATCTCCAACATCAGCAAGTAAAGGCGTTTTAGTTTTGATTTTTCACTTAATCAAAAAAATTTTGTTTGGCAATAATACAGCTGATAAACAATCAAGTTTATCAAGAGTATTACTAGGTGCGTTCATATAACAGCGTGTGTAAATGGATATAATTTTACACCTTATAAGTTTATATGCTTTCATGAGTCCCCCTAATAACACTTATACTTTGCAACTAGCTGGCTTAATAACCAAACTGATTGATAGCTTAAATGAAACTCACTCTATAGCCCGACAGATTGCGTGCTTAATCAAAACTGCTCGATAGCTCAAATAAAACTGAATTCCAGCGCCTCTACATTTGCTGCCTTTTATACTCTCTGATTTCAACGGGCGCATCTTCTAGGCGCTTCCATTTCCAGAATCTACTAGTTGGCCATCAGCTCTCAAATTTCTCAGCTGTAACTACAATTGCACGATTTTATAGCTTCTCTCATTGCATACTTTCAGGAGTATCTCAGATATATACATGTGGTTGTGCTTTGCTTCTCAGCTGCGTGTACCTACATATGTGTAGACATAATGATTGATTCGTTTATGTAGATACAAGTGACTGCCTGCTTTATTGTTGTTGTGACTTCATTTACTTAGCATCAGACTAGGGATGTGAGTATCACTTAGTGTCACTCATAATCGTCACAATATAGTTAAATGTACCTTTGTATAAGTTATGCATAAAATACCTGAAAATATTCTTGCATAAGATTTTATTTGATATAAAAACAAGTAAGGACGGGACTGTCTTCGGCTGTGCCGAAGACTTCATACCTTTAATGAATGGGGCTTAACAATAATCTTATCCCATTCGTAATCTCCGAATAATCGGATGTATAAGATAAGAAATATATAGTGAACAGATCTACATACCTAAACGATTTTTAAGATAAATATAAAATAAAATATAAAATAAAAAATAGGTAGGTACTTTGTGTGAGGATGCAAAATTTCAGGTTGTTTGTGGTCTGCGTGTAAAAACTATGACTACGAATCACGTATTTCAACAATATATGACGTAAACGTAACTATTTGATGAAATTTTATGAATTTTGAAGCTTCTAGTCGTAAAAAAGGGGCAAAAAAATACAGTTTATATGGGGTATATAATATATGTACCACCGATCTCTATGATTTTTTCAGACAACAATATATGCTATACACGTAAGCATTTGGTGAAATGTGAAGCTTCTAGCTGTTAAAATGGGGCCGAAATCGCAAAAAAAAAATATATATATATACTATATATATATACTATATATACCATCATATATATATTATATACGTCACCGATCTCTATGATGTTTTGACACAACAACATATACTATATACGTAAGCAATCAGTGAAATTTGAAGCTTATAGCTGTTAAAATGGGGCTAAAATTGCGAAAATATATATATACATATACTATATATATATACTATATATACCTCCATATATATACTATATATACCACCGATCTGTATGATTTTTTCAGACAACAATATATGCTATATACGTAAGCATTCGTTGAAATTTGAAGCCTCTAGCTCTTAAAATAGGGCAGCAATTACGAAAAGTTTCTTATCTGAACAATCGGTTGTGGGGGATATATACTATATATACGACCGATCTCATTAATTTTTTTTCAGTGCAATATACGAAATTATATGGTGAAGTTTGAAGCTTCAATCTGCTAAATTGAGTAAGATATTACAAAAGTCCTCTTTTTCTGAAAAATCGGTTGTATGGAGGATATATGCTATAGTGGTCCGATCCGGCCGGTTCCGACAAATGTCTAATCGGACACCCAAATACACCCGCTCACCAAATTTTATCAAGATATCTCAAAAATTGAGGGACTAGTTTGCATACAAACAGACAGACGGACAGACGGACATGGCTAAATCAACTCAGCTCTTCAACCTGATTATTTCGGTATACTTAATGGTGGGTCTATCTATTTTCCTTTAAGGACTTACAATTTTGGGTTTTAATTAATGCAGAGTTCAATAGAGTCTTAAGTCGTTTAAAGACGCGTTTTAGGTTAAAAATCAACGTTTGAAGTCCCAAAAGAAGACTCACCTATTTGTAAGGTGGTTGTTGACAGGTCATAACAAAAAAAATTATTGTTTTATATGCGCAATCACTAATGAAGAAACTTGAGATGAGACTGAAATACTGAACTCATCTGTTAATTCGGGCTAACCGCGCAGCAGACTATTTCAGTCAAATTAAACTTTGAAAAGGGCAAACAAAGTGGACTATGGTAACTTTGGATTTGTCTTGCGAATTCAATACTTATACTTTGAATATCCAGTATTTACGATTTGATATTTTTGGGTGTCCGATACCTGTAAAGCGAAACTTAAATTTATTTATTTATTTATTTTATTTAAGTTCAGTCTACAGAATTTATTTCTTACAGACTAGATATAGTACTCAGTCAATCAGTTAAAAATAGTGTACAATTTTAATTTAAATATATTTATACTATCATTAATCTCAATAACGCTAGCATAGGTACTACATAATCTAACGCTCCTAGCAATCGGCTCGTTCATGGCGTAATTAATAGAGTGGAATGTGTCTACCAATAAGATAGCTTTCTGAAAAAATTTTGGAAATAAGTCGCAGGAGTCGACAGTATTGTCAGAGATAGCGCCATTATATTCCAAGTTCTTTGGGAATCCATTTGTTTTCCTTCTGGAACCTATAAATTTCAAAAAGCCACTCGGATTGGACTTTAAATTCGTGTCTACGGTATACATATAGTGCCTAAATAAGAAGTTATGAAGATGATCATACTCCTTTCTTAAATGAATGAAGTTAAGACGATTGACTTCAGAACTATTTTCCTTGAACCTCTTAAAATGCTTAGTCTTATTATTTCTCGAGTTAGAGAGTCTTAGATTGAACCAAGGTGGCTTAATTATAGCTGCGCATTTTTAGAGGAACAAAATTAGAGATGGCTTCCGAAAAAATGGAACACTATATATCGTAAGAAGTATTGGGACAGACGGAATTTTTCAGAAACTCCCAATCGGAAGAGTGCAAAAAATTATTAATAGACTCATTGTTGGTATTCATGTAATCACGCCGAACTGGTTGTTCGTCATTTACGGTATCGAAACTAAAAAACATAATACTAAGGAAAATTGCCATATGAAGAAAGCTATTACTCAAAATTGGAGATAGACATTCGCGGCATTATACTTTTAAATTATTAGTAACAAATATTAGATCTAGGATTTTATTATTGTCATTCCGAACTCCGTTACGTTGCAGAAAACCATGAGAGAGCAAAGTGCTTACGACATAGATTTCGACGTTAGAGCTAAGATTATACAGTATTAAGGTTTTATTATGATTTCCCCAAGAGATATTGGGTAGATTAAACTCGCCTAAGAAAATTATTTCATCACGAGACTTCAGAGAATTTGAGATTGCAATCACAATTTTAAATGTTTTACATACATTTCTATATCACTACCAGGAGGAATATAAGAGGCTTTCCAATAGGATTGGGTGCGATTGAAAGAAGGCGAGATCTGCAAATGATCGATCAAGCCCATTATAGCTGCAGGAAATGTTTGTGTGAAAGTGTCCAATTAAAATTTCAATTATTGATAAAAGATACAAAAGATTTATAAAGCTTTTAAAAATGACATTTCCATATTAATTTCCTATTACATGATCTCTATAAACCTAAGTAATACAATTTTACTCTATCAAAATAACAAATTCAAGGATTTTATGCATATTCCAGAGAAATGAAATGCGTGCTAAATTGGGCAGATATTTTGCTATACTTTTTCAAAGAAAATTTCCATGTAGTTGCTTGTTTATATATTTGTACAGTTGAATTGTGCTATTGAATTGAGAAAGGCTACGTGGGTTGATATGATTGGTATGATTGTTTTTGTTTTTAACAAATAAATACAGAAAAATACAAACTGTACACTTAATTAGTTGCATCTGTTTCTAAATTGCTAATAGATATGTTATATTTTATACCGCCACAAAACCCGAGTTGGAAGCACTGCATTAAGTTTTGAGCAGCAATACTGCCCGACATGAAGCGAGCTGAGATAATCAAGAAACTAGTAAAATAAACAGATCAGTAGCGCTATTCACTAACTTTTAACGTACCTACATACGAGATTTTTAACATAAACACATTCGTTTGTTATATCACACATGCGATTCACTAACTTAGTTTTAACAACACTTGTTAACTATCATTTCGATGTGGCAATGCTGGTAGTGAAATGTCAAAATTTACGAAAAGTTCAAATAGGAATCGAAAAAAAAACAATAAATTTTTTGTACGCGCCAATAATTTTATGCAGCTATTTTAGCAAAGGGAAGTATTTTTGATATATATTTTATATTTAGATCATTTACTGCTTTTATTTCTCATTTTATATTTCAGAATGGCACCAAAAACTGCATCATCCATAAAACGAAGCCGAGCAACAGCAGAGCAGATAAGAATGATGGTGGACCTGCTTGAAGAGGTCCCTGGGTTTGCGTCCGGCAGATTCCAACGGATGCACGACAAGTTGGAGCAGCACAAGCAGTGGAACAAGCTAGCGGGCAAGCTCAACGCCGTTGGGGGAGCTTCAACGAGTACAGAGCAATGGCTTACGGTAAGTACTGAGGAAAAAAAGGGGTAAATTTTAGGGATATGAAAATCCGTTTTTAACTAACTTCCCGGTGACATAGGGACTCCAAAATCACCACATATTTTGGGGCGTACTAATACTACAACTTGTAGAAAACAAAATTGAGGTAGGTGATGCAGGGACCGAGACATCTAGAAAATTAGTTTTCCTATAATATATGTTTCCTGTGGGATATACCATATGTTTTAGTGAATGTGATGCCCAGACATTTCAAATACAAAAAAATAAGGTTCACCCTAATAGTTAATACTTTTTTACAGGTCTGGCGCGATCTAAAAAATCGCACGAGCAATCGAGTAAAGGACATAAATAACCAGCGGGCCCAAACGGGAAATAGATTGATCTCGGTGGCGCCTTTGACCGATACAGAGAAGCGCATCGTGGAGCTAATTGGAGACCGATATGTTGAAGGCGCAGGCATATGTAGGGACAGTGTGCCTATGGATGAGGTCAGTATATAGTTATACAGCTATACCTATTATCAGTATTATCTTATTGATTCATTCTATTTTAAATTTTTAGGAAATGCATTTGGTGATGGAGGAGGATGAAGGAGAAGTGGAGTACCTCGAGGAGCTAGATGCCAGTAGCGAGGTGCAATCCCAAGGCGAGGGTGAAGAGCAGCCAACCACATCTTCTGCTGCCATTGCAGTAACGAAAAGATGTGCTGCAACCACCCCTACAACTCCTGCAATTCGCCCTAGAACTCCCACAACCACCCAAAGAACTTCTGCACAAACTCCTCGCAGGTCCTCGAGAACGAAATTCAACGATGAGGAGGCCGAGCACCAAAACAGGTTTTTGGCGATTGCTGAGAAACAGGCAGATACTATGAGGGTAAGAAATAATTGAAAGTTCAATATATTTTACAATGTATAAAATCCTTAATTAAATTAAAAAATGCCAACAGTGTCCTTACAAATTTAAAATATAAATTTGTTCATCCTCTAGATGCTGGCCGAAAACCAAATAAAGTCTGCTGAAAATCAAGAAAAGCAGACGGAGGCAACGTTTGCAATGGCCAAGGCAATGGAAATAATGGGAAAAGGGTTGGAAGTGTGTGCCGAAGCTTTTTTATTAAATAAAATGTTATTAAATATTTTTTTAAATAAAATGTAATTTTGCACAAACCAAACGAAAGTAAACAATGTTTTAACAGCTTACACAAAATCTGCATTAAAATAGCACATGCCAAATCGACTACGTTAAATTATCGGATTTGGAGTTGGCAAAAAGTTAGTGAATCGAAAAAGTGTTAAAATTTATGTTAAGCTAATTTAACATCTCCAAATGTAGTTAAAAAAGTTAGTGAATAGCTGTTCATGATCTAAGAGACATTCAACCGAAAACGAATTTGTATAGCTCTTTCGTTTTAAGCCACTCACAAAAATCTTGCCTACCTTACCTACACAACAATAACTTATCGTCTGAGCGCAACGGTTTGTAAACAAAGAAAGGGAGCACATCTTTGTCACTACACTGCCTGCCGTTAAAGATAATAGAGGGACTCATGAAAGCATATAAACTTATAAGGTGTAAAATTATATCCATTTACACACGCGGTTATATGAACGCACCTAGTAATACTCCTGATAAACTTGATTGTTTATCAACTGTATTATTGCCAAACAAAATTTTTTTGATTGTTATAAAAATTAAAAAATGCCAAGATTAAGTGAAAAATCAAAACTAAGACGCCTTTACCTGCTGATGTTGGAGATTTCTGATGAAAATGCCTGCTGTAATGTCTGCAAGGTTGCATTCTTTTGAGTTTACTGCGTTTACACAATGAAATGTGCGCGTAAATTTATACAAATTGTGTAAATGATTTTTCATACAAAATTTGACAGCTCGTTTACGCACTAGATAAATTTATACGTGTACACACTTTATAAGGGATTTATACGGTTACATGAGTCCCCCTAATCATACTTAACCCTTGTAAAAGCAAAGTAAGATATGATCGCTTAATCCGCTTTCTAACACTACGCGGTTTGACACTGACCGGAGTGTAACACTGAACGAATTACCGGGGTATAGAAATAGGGATGCAATAATTAGAGAAATATATAGTGCATTATATGAGAAATATCGAAAATTTTACAGAAGTCGTAGAATAGGGTATCCAAAAAAGCGTAGTTATATCAACATTAAGAGTCCAAACATGTAAGTCAAGGTTTTCGACCCGTTCAAAAGTTATCCGCGCAAAACAGTACAGCTACTACACACCCTAATGCACTACAATTTCTACACTATTTTGCACCACAGGAGTACAACTCTGCCGAATAGACCCACAAAATCTGAGATAGAACAAGCATTATGGTTAGGTGAGCACAGCTTTAAACAGCTGATACATATCTTACTTGTAAACCTTTACAATGCTCATAATTCGAAACTCAATTGATTCGATTGACATTTGATCCGAAAGGCAATTGAACATTGTTTACTACATGTAGGGTTATAGCATTTTGAAAAAAACAAATTTTTTTCAAAATATTTAAAACTTATTTTGAGTTGGAAAACGGTGTTTTTTCAAAATGCTATAACTTTTTCAAAAATTGACCGTATGGGATCATTTTTTTTTTTTAAATATGTTTTTAAATTTACTTTTCGGAAAAAATACCAAAAAAAATTTTAAGTTTTTTTTCAATTAAATAAAAAAAAAAAACAAAAAATTCTCGGCCCACTCCGGGATTAGTGGGGATGATTGCAGAATTGATTGAAGTTTTTATGAGAAAAAAAGGGCAAAATTCGAAAAATCTAGAAAAACTGAAAAATTACAACAAAAAAAAAATTTAAAAAATTTTTTTTAATTTTTTCCGAAAAGTACATTTAAAAACAAATTGTAAAAAAAAGATCCCAAACGGTCAATTTTTGAAAAAGTTATAGCATTTTGAAAACAAAAACGGTGTTTTTTTAAAAATTCATAACTTTTTTAGAGTTGGATGAAAAAATTTGAAAAACTTCTGAAAAACGTCTTTCGTAAGCTAGAAAACGAAGAAAAACTTTCAGCCAATTCTATAGGGGTCGGGTTCAAAATTGGTCGAAATGGGATGGAATACCCCATATATAGTTTGGCAGCTTAATTTGAGGTCATGTTTCCAACAGAGTGGAATACAGTCGAATGGGTTGTTAATAAGAGCATAATCGGATTGCATCAATATACCTTAAATCTTGGTATCAATATTAAAGATAAATGTAGAAAAAACAAGTAAGGAAGGCTAAGTTCGGGTGTAACCGAACATAACATACTCAGTTGAGAGCTATGGAGACAAAATAAGGAAAATCAATCTGGGGTAACCCTGGAATGTGGTTGTATAACATGTGTATCAAATGAAAGGTATTAAAGAGTATTTTAAGAGAGAGTAGGCCATAGTTCTATGGATGAACGCCATTTAGGGATATCGCCATAAAGGTGGACCAGGGCTGACTCTAGAATTTGTTTGTACGATATGGGTATCAAATGAAAGGTGTTACTGAGCATTTTAAGAGGGAGTGGGCCTTAGGTCTATCGGTGGACGCCTTTTCGAGATGTCCCCATTAAGGTGGACCAGGGGTGATTCTATAATGTGTTTGTACGATATGGGTTCCAAATGAAAGGTGGTAATGAGTATTTTAAAAGGGTATGGGCTTTAGTTCTATAGGTGAACGCCTTTTCGAGAAATCGCCTTAAAGGTGGACCAGGGGTGACTCTAGAATATGTTTGTACGATATGGGTATCAAATGAAAGCTGTTAATGAGTATTTTGAAAAGGAGTGATCCTTAGTTCCATAGGTGGACGCCGTTTCGAGATATCGCCATAAAGGTGGACCAGGGGTGTCTCTAGAATGTGTTTGTACGATATGGGAATCAAATGAAAGGTGTTACTGAGCATTTTAAGAGGGAGTGGGCATTAGGTCTATAGGTGGACGCCTTTTCGAGATATCGCCATTAGGGTGGGCCAGGGGTGACTCTAGAATGTTTGTACGGTATGGGTATCAAACGAAAGGTGTTACTGAGCATTTTAAGAGGGAGTGGGCATGATGTCTATAGGTGGACGCCTTTTCGAGATATCGTCATTAGGGTGGGCCAGGGGTGACTCTAGAATGTGTTTGTACGATATGTGCATCAAACGAAAGGTGTTACTGAGCATTTTAAGAGGGAGTGGGCATTAGGTCTATAGGTGGACGCCCTTTCGAGATATCGCCATTAGGGTGGGCCAGGGGTGACTCTAGAATGTTTGTACGATATGGGTATCAAACGAAAGGTGTTACTGAGCATTTTAAGAGGGAGTGGGCATTAGGTCTATAGGTGGACGCCTTTTCGAGATATCGCCATAAAGGTGGACCAAGGGTGACTCTAGAATGTTTGTACGATATGGGTATCAAACGAAAGGTGTTACTGAGCATTTTAAGAGGGAGTGGGCATTAGGTCTATAGGTGGACGCCTTTTCGAGATATCGCCATTAGGGTGGGACAGGGGTGACTCTAGAATGTTTGTACGATATGGGTATCAAACGAAAGGTGTTACTGAGCATTTTAAGAGGGAGTGGGCATTAGGTCTATAGGTGGACGCCTTTTCGAGATATCGCCATTAGGGTGGGACAGGGGTGACTCTAGAATGTTTGTACGATATGGGTATCAAACGAAAGGTGTTACTGAGCATTTTAAGAGGGAGTGGACATTAGGTCTATAGGCGGACGCCTTTTCGAGATATCGCCATTAGGGTGGGCCAGGGTGACTCTAGAATGTGTTTGTACGATATGGGTATCAAATGAAATGTGGTAATGAGTATTTTAAAAGGGAGTAATCCTTAGTTCTATAGGTGGACGCCTTTTCGAGATATCGCCATTAGGGTGGGCCAGGGTGACTCTAGAATGTGTTTGTACGATATGGGTATCAAATGAAAGGTGGTAATGAGTATTTTAAAAGGGAGTAATCCTTAGTTCTATAGGTGGACGCCTTTTCGAGATATCGCCATAAAGGTGGACCAAGGGTGACTGTAGAATGTTTGTACGGTATGGGTATCAAACGAAAGGTGTTACTGAGCATTTTAAGAGGGAGTGGGCATTAGGTCTATAGGTGGACGCCTTTTCGAGATATCGCCATTAGGGTGGGCCAGGGCGACTCTAGAATGTGTTTGTACGATATGGGTATCAAATGAAACGTGGTAATGAGTATTTTAAAAGGGAGTAATCCTTAGTTCTATAGGTGGACGCCTTTTCGAGATATCGCCATTAGGGTGGGCCAGGTGTGACTCTAGAATGTTTGTACGATATGGGTATCAAACGAAAGGTGTTACTGAGCATTTTAAGAGGGAGTGGGCATTAGGTCTATAGGTGGACGCCTTTTCGAGATATCGCCATTAGGGTGGGACAGGGGTGACTCTAGAATGTTTGTACGATATGGGTATCAAACGAAAGGTGTTACTGAGCATTTTAAGAGGGAGTGGACATTAGGTCTATAGGCGGACGCCTTTTCGAGATATCGCCATTAGGGTGGGCCAGGGGTGACTCTAGAATGTTTGTACGATATGGGTATCAAACGAAAGGTGTTACTGAGCATTTTAAGAGGGAGTGGATATTAGGTCTATAGGTGGACGCCTTTTCGAGATATCGCTATTAGGGTGGGCCAGGGTGACTCCAGAATGTGTTTGTACGATATTGGTATCAAATGAAAGGTGGTAATGAGTATTTTAAAAGGGAGTAATCCTTAGTTCTATAGGTGGACGCCTTTTCGAAATATCGCCATTAGGGTGGGCCAGGTGTGACTCTAGAATGTTTGTACGATATGGGTATCAAACGAAAGGTGTTACTGAGCATTTTAAGAGGGAGTGGGCATTAGGTCTATAGGTGGACGCCTTTTCGAGATATCGCCATTAGGGTGGGCCAGGGGTGACTCTAGAATGTTTGTACGATATGGGTATCAAACGAAAGGTGTTACTGAGCATTTTAAGAGGGAGTGGATATTAGGTTTATAGGTGGACGCCTTTTCGAGATATCACCATAAGGGTGGGCCAGGGGTGACTCTAGAATGTTTGTACGATATGTGTATCAAACGAAAGGTGTTACTGAGCATTTTAAGAGGGAGTGGACACTAGGTCTATAGGTGGACGCCTTTTCGAGATATCGCCATTAGGGTGGGCCAGGGGTGACTCTAGAATGTTTGTACGATATGGGTATCAAACGAAAGGTGTTACTGAGCATTTTAAGAGGGAGTGGGCATTAGGTCTATAGGTGGACGCCTTTTCGAGATATCGCCATTAGGGTGGGACAGGGGTGACTCTGGTATGTTTTTGTACGATATGGATATCAAATTAAAGGTATTAATGAGGGTTTTAAAAGCGAGTGGCCCTTAGATGTATATGTGAAGGCGTTCTCGCGATATCGACCAAAATGTGGACCAGGTGATCCAGAAAATCATCTGTCGGGTACTGCTAATTTATTTATATATGCATACCACTAACAGTATTCCTGCCAAGATTCCAAGGGCTGTTGATTTCGCCTTGTAGAACTTTTTCATTTTCTTCTACTTAATATGGTAGGTGTCACACCCATTTTACAAAGTTTTTTCCAAAATTATATTTTGCGTCAATAAACCAATCCAGTTACCATGTTTCATCCCTTTTTTCGTATTTGGTATAGAATTATGGCATTTTCTTAATTTTTCGTAATTTTCGATATCGATAAAGTGGGCGTGGTTATGGTCAGATTTCGCCCATTTTTTATACCAAGAAAAAGTGAGTTGAGGTAAGTAGGTGGGCTAAGTTTAGTAAAGATATATCGGATTTTGCTCAATTTATTGTGTTAACGGCCGAGCGGAAGGACAGACGGTGGACTGTGTATAAAAACTGGGCGTGGCTTCCGCCGATTTCGCCCATTTTCACAGAGAACATTTACCGTCATAGAATCTATGCTCCTACCAAATTTGAGAAGGATTGGTAAATTTTTGTTCGACTTATGGCAATAAAAGTATTCTAGACAAACTAAATGAAAATGGGCGGAGCCACGCCCATTTTGAAATTTTCTTTTATTTTTGTATTTTGTTGCATCATATTATTACTGGAGTTGAATTTTGACTTAATTTACTTATATACAGTAAAGATATTAAATTTTTTGTTAAAATTTGAATTTTAAAAAAATTTGTTTTAAAAAGTGGGCGTGTTCTTCATCCAATTTTGCTAATTTTTATTTAGCACATATAGAGTAATAGTAGTAAAGCTCCTGCCGAATTTCATCATGATAACTTCAACGACTGCCAAATTACAGCTTGCAAAACTTTTAAATTACCTTCTTGTAAAAGTGGGCGGTGCCACGCCCATTGTCCAAAATCTTACTAGTTTTCTATTCTGCGTCATAACGTCAACCCATCTACCAAGTTTCGTCGCTTTATCTGTCTTTTGTAATGAATTATCGCACTTTTTCGGTTTTTCGAAATTTTCGATATCGAAAAAGTGAGCGTGGTTATAGTCCGATATCGTTCATTTTAAATAGCGATCTGAGATGAGTGCTCAGGAACCTACATACCAAATTTTATCAAGATACCTCAAAATTTACTCAAGTTATCGTGTTAACGGACGGACGGACGGACGGACGGACATGGCTCAATCAAATTTTTTTTCGATCCTGATTATTTTGATATATGGAAGTCTATATCTATCTCGATTCCTTTATATATGTACAACCAACCGTTATCCAATCAAACTTAATATACTCTGTGAGCTCTGCTCAACTGAGTATAAAAAAATATAAATACATTTTCCCTTTGTTACTGCAAACAAGGTGTCAATCTAAAACTTTTACCGACGCTGATAATTTTCACATAAAGAACTATATCTCGATATCTTTATGATATTACGTACTACCGTTATCCAATCAAAGTTATGAAACACTTGTCTTCAAGTAAACTCTGCATATAAAAATTGTCTAGAATCCGACCCGAATGTCATTTATATAGGTCAATATACTTACAGTTATAACGTTTAACAAATAATTAGAAATATATTTGGACCGGGGTTGGAACCAGACCCTCTCTTGCAAAAACGTCCAAATATTCACATTTAAAAAGCAAAAACATTGTAGGTAGTGGGTAATAAGGTTGGTTTGTTTGTAGCTAAGTATGTATATATACTAAATTTCTTTATTCCAACAGAAAATAGCGGAATTTTATTTAATAGAATAATTGGTTATATTCTCATACAGGGCCACTTGCTTTATTGCCGAGCATCCGTAAGCAGCCCCAAAACATATTACGCTTTTCACAAGAAAATATTTAAAATAAATAGCAGCTGTTTCCTCTTAAGGATTAAAGTGAATCAAAACAAAATGCATCTTTTGTTTCAAATGCAGCAAAAATAAAATTTTATGTTTTTGTTTTTTTGTTTTTTATTATTTTTTGTAAATTATTAAAAGTAAATTATTATATTTTCTGATTTGTAACATTGAAAATAAAATTCAAATCACCAAACAAACCCGTCTAGATTTTTTACACCATTACGCTACTGTCTAAGAGCAATAATGGGACAATTAAGAATTTGTATTTTGTAAGGAGCTTTGCGTTCAATAAGAGCTTTAATGTAGAAAACTTAGCTAATGATTTCACTAACCCTCTGTGTAAAAATGCTATAGAAATCACTAAATTTAACGAATATGTGAAAGATGAATAGACCTCTCAACACAGGATCTTGATTATATCAGCTCGCTTCATGTCGAGCAGTATTGCTGCTCAAAAATTAGTGCATTGCTTCCAACTCGGGTTTTCTGGCGGTATAAAATATAACATATCCATTAGCAATTTAGAAACTGATACAACTAATTAAGTGGACCATTTGTACGTTTCTGTATTTATTTATTAAAAACAAGTAAAGGTGTCTAAGTTCGGGTGTAACCGAACATTATATACTCATCGTGTGCTTCAATTGTACATTTCATTTCAGATAAATTACTTTTCTACATAACACGTGGCACCACCCGTAAAAAAATGTCTCCCCATTTCCTCTTACAATAAACTTGATAAATGAAATATCATTGATTCAAAACTGTTTTTTGCTAAGTTATAGCTTATTATTCTAGTCTACGACCCTTTTAAACTTGTTTTATATCTAAGTTGCCGTGGTCTTTAACCGATCCCGTCCACTTTACTAGAAATATTTTCTGCTATAGGGACAATTTTTTTCCCAATTTTATTACAATCCGTTAATTTTTATTCGAGTTATGGCTCCCGAAACATAGAACGTTGCTTAGTCATAAAAGGGGCGGTGGCACGCCCATTTTTTTAATTTGAAGTTTTTCCTAATTATTGTTATAAATCTACTTGGGAAATTAAATATTTTTTGCAAAGATATAGCTTATTTTATTCGTCCACGACCCTTTTAAAAAACTTTTATATAAAAGTGGGTGTGATCCTTAACCGATTTCGTTAATTTTTCTTCAAAGCATTCCTTATAGTAAAGGTAACCTCACTGCCGAATTTTGTTACAATAGGTTTAACGATTTTTGATTTATGATTAATAATATGTAAAATTGATTTTATCGCAAGTGGGCGGTGCCACGCCCATTTAAAAAAAGAATTTCCAAGTTTTTATCAGTAGTCTCAATATCATATCACACGTAAAATTTCAACATTCTAGGCGTATTATTTACTAAATAATCAGGTTTTTCGTGTTTTCCAAAATGTTATATATATAAAGTGGGCGTGGTTATAATCCGATTTCGCGCATTTTCACTACCAATCTATTCTGGGTCCAGATAAGCTCGTGTACCAAATTTGGTGAAGATATCTCAGTATTTAGTGAAGTTATCGTGTTAACGGTCAGACGGACGGACGGACATGGCTCAATCAAATTTTTTTCGATACTGATGATTTTGATATATGGAAGTCTATATATATCTCGATTCCTTTATACCTGTAAAACCAACCGCTATCCAATCAAAGTTAATATACTCTGTGTGCAAAGCACGCTGAGTATAAAAAAAAAAAAAAAACAATTATACCAATCATATCAACCCACGTAGCCTTTCCCAATTCAATAGCACAATTCAACTGTGCAAATATATAAACAAAGAAATTTTGTTTTGAACAAGAAATTTTTGATTTTTTAGTCACATGACCCACTATGTATAAATTAGTCACATGCCCCAAGATGTATAAATAGCGCCCACAAAATATATCTTGCTTTACTTAATCTTAACAAGTGGCAAAGGCATTAGTTGTAAACTAAAATGGTTTTAAGCAATAACTTCGGATTTCTTTTCGTCATGCTAAGCTGCATTTTTACCCTCACCAATGCGCAATTTCGAATCAAGGGAAAACAAGTGGCCATAAGCGAAAGACCATACTTGGCGGCAATATTTGTAGAAGAACAATATAAATGCGTTGGTTCATTGCTCAGTCTGGAATTCGTGCTTACATCTTGGATGTGCCTGTTGGGAGAAGAGTTCACTGATATCACCGTTAAAGCCGGTGTTGCCAAAATAAATGAAGAAACGGGGCAATTGCAACATATTAGTAAATATTTTGAACCACCATGTGGGAAGTTCTACGACTATGAAATAGGTATAATTCAATTGCGAGAACCGTTTATCGAGAGTCCTACAGTGAAAACAATAAAACTTTGCGATATTGAATTAAAAAGGGGCACACAAATGGTAATTAGTGGATGGGGTACAGCAAAGGTCGAATCCGATTATATTACACTCCGATCTAGAGATACGACTGTAGTACCATTGAGTGAATGTGCAATAAAAGCACAGGAAATATTTGGAACAAAAAAAATTAATCCGAATAAATCACTGATTTGTATTGAGCCCGTCAAACTAGGTCCGGGTTATGGAGATTCTGGAGCACCGGGCGTTGTGGAGGGAAGACTTTGTGCGATAGCACAATTTCAATATAAACCGATGCCAGTGTTTTTAAATTTATCTGTCAATAGTGTTGCTCAAACTTATATAAAAAGAATTACGGGATGTGAATAATTGTTGTTATAATTTAAATGCTTACGTATACGTATGTATGTATTACTTCTCAATTAATAGGTTAAATAAATATTTTTTAAGGCTAAGAAAAAGCTTAAATTTTAAGGCAACTTTCTATGGGTTTTATAAATTTTTTTTTTTCATAAAAGCCATGACAGAATAAAAAAAATAATTGTGTTTTAATTTGAAAGGGATACATGATAAAAAACTACACTATAGTCTATAGAGGAGTTCAGGATTTTGTGCAAATGGTCTACCATCATTGTATTTGCAAAGTGGTGTTATATTTTTACACAAAACCCCAAAAAATTATACGGCAAATACGCAACATCAAAACCCGTCGTTTATTTTTTCAATTTTGAATAGCAAATTAACAACTGTCACAATAAAACAAAATATTCAAAGAAAACATTTAAAACGAAAAATTGTTGTTCACGATCCTTGTGTTTCTTTGGCTATAGCAACATTTCCAACACCAAATACACAGAATTTGGAGCTCCCTTTATAAGTTTTCGTAATATATTTGAGGTTAATGGGTTTCTCTTTGCAAAATAAGAATGCAGATAATACTATTTTCAATAAATCTACTTTTTGTTCTTTTCAAGAACATGAAAAGATAGCTGGCAAAAGAATTTTTGGAGGGAATAGTTTCATGATACTTTCTGTGCTGGCTGAACCACTGCCGACGAGTAACCCCCAGTTCAATAAAGCCTTCTAATAGGTTATTATGAATATGAATAAAGGAATTTGAAGTCAGATTGTGTCTTATTATAAGTCCAAGCCATTTTATATGTACAATAAAAATTATAAAAAGGTTATACTATGGTACAACAAACCTTATTCAGCCTCGTTTTTATAACAGCTTATGTAAGCCTGACTTTGGGTGGGTTATATATAAGCCGCCGTATATATATAGGCGGCCGCCATGGTTTGATGGTAATGTACTCCGCCTACCACACCGAATATCCTGGGATCTCGCCCCGGGCAAAGCAATATCAAAATTTTAGAAAAAAGGTTTTTCAATTAGAAGAATATTTTTCTAAGCGGGGTCGCCCCTCGGCAGTATTTGGCAAGCACTCCGAGTGTATTTCTGCCATGAAAAGCCCTCAGTGAAAACTCATCTGCCTTGCAGATTCCGTTCGGAGTCGGCATAAAACAAATAGGTCCCGTCCCCCCAGTTTGTAGGAAAAATTGAAAGGAGCACGACGCAAATTGGAAGAGAAGCTCGGCCTTAAATCTCTTCGGAGGTTATCGCGCCTTAAATTTTTTTTTTAATACAGCAAGTAGTTTATTTTAATAAGGCCTAATTTTTATTGCTCCACAAGCCTTATAAAAAAGTTGGTATATTCGAAATATTTAAGTTATACTTTGTATGAGCTATGAGCTTTCCACACACCGGTATATTTCAAATAAATATTATGCCGGTTAATATAAGTTTGATATTGCCTTAATAAAGTTACTACTCTCCGATTTCTGCCTACCATAATGCCAACATTATCTGTTTATCCCATACAATTTTTTAAATCTAACCAGAATTCATAAAATTGAATCTACATAAAACTGTTTATCTAGATTTTCTAAAATTTTGAAAAAAGCCAAAAACCGATAAAAAAATTCCAAACAAAAAGCTGAAAAAAAGCTTAAAGCTAAATCACAACTTTTCAAGCTAAACGGAGAAGAAAAAATCTAAATCTAGCTTGAAAAAGCTAAAATGGCAACACTGCTGCTGTGAGAATTATCGCCCTATCTCGGCTGCACGCCCCATTTCAGAATTTTTTGCATAAATGCCCAAGCTCACGTCAAACATTTTGAATTTATGCAGAGGTAGGGCGTTTTCCAGTCAGTAGTCGAAATGGCGATATTTTTTTGATATCTTCTACAAATAAATATTGATGATTGCGATTTAATAAAAAAATTTGGGTATATGCAATGAAATGTGATGAACTAAGTTGTTATCGTTAATTCCATCCAAAACGTCATTGTTATGCATCTTGGATGATACGGGGACAATATTGTGATCAACGGTATTCCAAGATATATGTGGCAGGCTAAAGTCGCCTAAAACAATCATTGAGTCCGTGGGCTTTATCATCGAATTGACTGATTGTAACAGTGAAACATGGTGCATATACACTGATAGATCAGAAGACGGTGGAATATAGCAAATGGCTAAGTAAATATGACCCCGGCCTAGTAAGATTCGGATGCATTTAAACTGGATGGAATCAACTTCGGCTAAATTAACATCTTCAGATGGAACTGAAGAATGTACAGCTAGCAAGACACCACCTTCGGTCCTATTTAAGCGATCATTTCTATAGGTCTGATATTCACGGCAAAAAATTTCGGAATTTAAAACATGGGAAGCAATCCCGCGATATCGAGGAGAGTAGGCGTGAGCGTCGGCTAGCGGCGCGCGGCTCAGAGGTTCGGGCAGCGATCGCTTCTGACTTATTTTTTCTGATAAAAAGTTTATAGACACTTCTGCCAATTTATTGGAGGTTCCATAAGGAACTAAGAAAACTACCGCACAAATTACCACAGAATGGCAGAAGCTCATTCGGAAAATTTATTATTTTATAAGAACTTCAAAAATCCATTAAATTGGAGCATATAGCTCAATGGCTACGCTCAATTAAAATTTACGAACGAAGTATAATTCAGTCAGTTTCATGATCAGTATCGAATACATCTTCTTCATTATCTTCATAGTCTGGATCTTCATAGCTATCATATTCAGACACATCGCTGTCAACTGAAAAAAAGAATGCGTTATTGTATCGAAGTTTTCACGTACTTAATTGACTTGAACGGAAACTGAAATTTACCTTGTTCATCGCTTAAAATTACGCCTTTCACTTATGATGGTAGTTGGGGGCCTTCAAACCATAAAGCCCATAGTCCTCTGGATCTAATACTACTGGATGGGGGTGGGAAGGATATAACGAATTAAATGGGGTTACACTGAAATGACAGTCCTTAAGTAAAATAAAAAAATGTAAGGTGCGATATCTTCCGAAGAGATTTTAGGCCGAGCTTCTCTTCCGATTTGCGTCGTGCTCTATTTTAATTTTTCCTACAAATTGGCCGGACGGGACCTACTTGTTTTATGCCGACTCCGAACGGCATCTGGCGGCAGATGAGTTTTCACTGAGAGCTTTTCATGGCAGAAATACAGTCGGAGTGCTTGCCAAACACTACCGATGGGCGACCTCGCTTAGAAAAATGTTCTTCTAATTGAAAAACCTTATTTCTAAAATTTTGATGTTCCTTTGCCCGGGGTGTGAACCCAGAGCATTCAGTTTGGTAGGCGGAGCACGCTACCATCACACCACGGTGGCCGCCCTTGGTCGGGAAAAATCCCGAGTCGCTCAGGTAAATAGAACCAACTGCCTTGGGAAGCACACAGGGTCTGGAAGTTTTGCATTGTTCCATACATGTGAAATATATTGTGCCCTTCTGATTTGTTAATATATCGCTGTGGCACGGAGGTAAACATGAAGCATCAAAGTTTTTCAAATCCTTTTTCAGGAAAGCTTCATCAGTTTTCTTCGCTTTATAATTCCGAAGAAACATTTGAAACCTCACATCGTTAATATTTTTGGTCGATTTAAATAAATACATAAGACAGATAAATGTTTAAATTTTCGTCCTCGCCTGTCCTGGACCAGATATGACGTAGTCATGATTACTTTCGGAACCTCTTCTTAATGAACGCTCATAATCTTTGATAGATGGGGAGTAGTATCGATCAAAAATATTATGCACACATCGTGCATTGTAACTAGTGAGAATTAGAAGAATTTTTTTTAGAAATATTACCGAACGGTTGCGGTACGTCTCTCATCGTGTGGATTAAAAAGAAACCGTCAGCAATTACAACATCGATATGCGCTGGCAAAGGTGAATCACACCGAAGAATTTTCATCATGACAGCTTTTTTAGTATCACATATCGTTCCATCGGAATGACAAAAAGAAGGAGGTATCGGAGTAATAGGGAAAGTAAATATCTTCTCAAAGTCAGTTGAGTTTTCCATCGAAATTCCCAACATACGTCCGAATAAATCACGTTGCATGCGTACTTCTTCCACTTTATTATTTATAACGATTTTCTTTTTTGCATTGCAGCTTGTGAAATTCATTGTTTTATTCTGCTTTATAGTAGATTGTTTTTCAATTTATTCACAAATGCAAGTACACTTTCAGAATCTAACTATTTGGTACTTTTCTAATCTCGATGTTGCATCCTGAATTTAGAGTTACACTCCGAACTACCTCTGCGAGAATATACCTGATCATAGATGAATGGATTTGCGACTCTTTGTTTCGAGAGAGCTCTGTCGAAATGCATATTTTTGACAATGGTGCCCCATCAAACAAAAATTAATAGATCTGAATATGGGGATTTTTGACATACATTTCGGCGATTTTATATTTTCAACTATTTAATAAAATGATTGTCGAAAAATATTCATTTCTTTAAACTTATTTTGCCATAATACGACTAGTTAGAGTTAAATATAAACAAATCTAAGTAAAATTTACATTTTAATTAAATTAATTAGTCAAATAGCCGCGCGCCGCTGGCCGACGCTCACGCCTACTCTCCTCGATATCTCGGGATTGCTTCCATTTTATCTTCTGGCATTTTACAGGAACTCTTTTCAAGGGATAATAAATAAATAATAAGACTGCCAGAAGTGTCCCTCAACATGTAAATTTTGCAAAATTTTCGCAACTTGGTCGACTTCTGGCAACCATTTTGCTTCCACTTACGCTTCTGGCAATTGTTTTCCTATTACAGGTAAGTATACTGAATACCTCAATGAATTTTCAACCTTGTCCGTTAACAGTTTTTTTAAGAAAAAAATACGCATCTTTATCTGCCCGCCCACGCATACAGCTTTCAGTGCGCCTTCTGGCGGTCGGGCTTTCGGTCCGCCGTTGCTAATGGAACCTTTTGCAGGTGAGATATTCCTTGGACCGAGTCATGTTGCTATCTCAGTAGCCAGCTCTCCGTCTATAATGCTTGTAGGTATGTCACTGTGCTGCCACCTTCTATGGTTCCACCACGGTACATGTAAACATCAAAGCTGACAGCGAAGAGAATCTTTCACATACATATACGTAGCCGACAGATAAGAGCAGAAGAGAAGTTATCACAGATACACACACAGGAGAAATATGCGAACGGGGCAACAGAGAGTATAAAACAGCCGCCACCACAAAGATTTTTGAAAGATAAAGATGTTGCAGACGCGAACTTCAGTGGAAAGCAGCGGAACATCAGAAACTTCAAGTAGGTCATTTCCACCACACCACAAACTTTAACATAATTTAAGCGCATAAAATACATTGATTGGAGTTTTGGAGAGTAAATATTAAAATTCTGAACAGATTAACTTAATAAAAAATGTACAAGTCAGTAAAAATAATTGTTAAATAATAAATACAGAAAGTGGTAGTTTAACAAATTCTGCTGTGGTGAGTGGTGAATGTGACCTACTAGAGTTTTGCGAAGCTTGCTTCAGACTATTTTTCGTTCATGCAACATCTTATTCTTTCAAAAATCTTTGGTCACTATTTAGTTGAATAATTATTGACGCCACTTCACACGTATTATTATTCCCTTTCGTCTTTATTCGTATTTAGTTTTCGCTCAACAAGCAGGGTAGCAACATCGATGCTTGCTAATAGGAGAATGAATCATGCATAAAGTTATTCGTACGATCATCGTGTTGATTTTGGGTACCCCTGGTATAAAAGCAAAGACTGATCGAAGAGTAAAGATGTTGCAGGGACGAAAAATAATGGGAAGCAAGCTTTAAAAAACCTCTGGTAGGTCACATTCACCACTTACCACAGCAGAATTTGTTAACTACCACTGTCTGTATCTGTTATTTAATAATTATTTGTACACTTTTTGTTCAGCTAATGTGTTCAGAATTTTAACTTTTACTCTCTAAAACTCCGGGGAGTGTATTTGTGTGCTTAAATTATGTTAAAAATAGTGTTAAAGTTTTTGGTGTGGTGGAAGTGACCTACTCGAATTTTGTTACGCTCCGCTACTTTCCACCGAAGTTTGCGCCTGCTACATGTTTACTCTTCGATCAGTCTTTGATAAAAGCAGCGCAAGCCGAGGAATAATAATCACTTTGGTTTTAACACTCTTTAAACGATATAATTGAAGAGCGCAAGTATTTTAATTGTGAAGTACTAAATAAAGACCATTTTGCCATACTGCATATTGGATCTATTTATTCGAAAGTTCAGAGAAGGAGCACAATAAACAGGAATTTCTCAAAATTCGTTACAGTATCATGACCAAAATGATGCACAATGAACCGAATAAACCGCTACCATCCTTCGAAACAGCTGGATCGTACAATGAGTTTATACTGATGACCTGTACCAATAACGTGACTTTAGAATGGCTGCAGAGAGTTGCTAAAGACCTTAAAAACAAGAAGTTTAAAGGTGGTGGATAGAGGACGGGTCACCACGATACCAAACGCCAAGGTTAGGAAAAGTCGTGTGGCGAAGGCGGAGGACAAGCTTAACATGCTGCAGCTTCAAAACCCGAATATAGCAACACGGGATTGGAACGACCCGTGGAGGTTGCAGTCCTACATCCCCCAAATTAATATGGAATTGGAGGATGTGTTGCACTCACAGCTTGGGAAAATGCCTTGGGGCACGGGTAGTATTTAGAAAGTATCGGCAAATGACGAGGGCAAAGGCTCGGTGGTGGAGGTGCACAAAGAGATCAAATTTAAAGAATACGGACAATATACTAAAAGCAGGAGAGGTAGAGAAGGACCGCGAAGACCAGCAGGAAAAGACAAGAGTATAGCCGGGGAGGCAAAGGTGTTGGAATTGGGCAAAAAACTTAATGATACTGTGAGTCTAGCAAAGACGATTCAAGCAGGGGAGGGAGCAACGGAACTCCAGACCCTGGAAACAGCGAAAAAAATGCAGCGCATAAGCGCAGTGGCAGAGAATTGGAGAGAGACAAACAATCCAATTGCGCTGCGAGTCTTACAGATAAATCTCCAGCACAGTAAAGTGGATTCAGGCGAGCCCCTACTGACTCGTGGGGAGGGTTCCTTTGATATGGCGCTGATGCAGGCGCCGTGGCTCTCATCTGAAGGAAATATTTTTATTCACAAAGACTGACAGTAGGTTTAGAGCTGCAGTCATGGTTAGAAAACACCTATATTCGTGTAGGTCACAATAGAGGGGAGAAGAGAACCGTCCCTTAATCCAACATCCTGATGCATGTACCATAACATGGAAGCCCCACCAGAAGAGTTCAACAGCCTGGTTGTCACTGGAGCGGATACGAATGCGCATCACATCGTATGGGGAGGTGACGATATTAACGATAGAGGCGAGTCCCGTTTTGTTATTTACTACAGAGTAGTCTACAGGTTGCTAACAGGGGCGTCTCTATATATGTTGGGCCAACATTAAGCAATATGCTTGATAACACATTGAGGTCGGAGCATGGTACATCGCGGTATGAATGGAGGGTCCTGGACAGGGCATCATTCTCCTACCATGAATATATCAGCTTCGGGAACTCGATTGAAGTTCATCCGGCCTTAACAAATTGTAGCGGCTCCAAGTTAAGTTCCAGAATGATCACGGGTCTATGCGATGCAATAAAATCTGTAAACAGAGGAATGTCGCCGGGTGGGGTTTTCCCACCAATGCTGTGGATGATGGTTATCAGTCATTTGCTTAAGCCATTCGACGGAGGACTAGCCAACTAACGGCATATGCAGATGACAAGAAGAAAGCCTCCGTGGCACTGTATGCATACAAACTCTCTCATTGGGTATTTACGGCAAATGTGAACCCATACTTTGTGGGGTCCTTGTTTGATGGACAGCCACAAAAAACAGTACGTATGCCAAAAAACTTGAGGGGGTATGCAGATTATCAATGATTAGTATAACGGGAGCCTTAAAAACTACCCCGACAACAGCATTTCATGCCATCCTACACATCCCACTTGCAGACCTAATGACCAAAAATATCGCGTAACCCTCTGCAAGAAGGATCAAGTCCGCTTTTAGATTTTATTTTAATTTGTCGAATTATTTCTGATCTTGGGGGTATTGAGATTGTATTTATTGTGGGTGTATTTGTCATTTGAATTATTATATCTTGTGGAAAATCGCGGGGCCTTGGAATTAATCTGTCTTCATTTTTCCCATAATCTAAAATGCAATTATATTTTTTGATAAAGTCCAGTCCTAGGATTCCATCGCTTGGAATTGGAAAATTATCATCTACTATGTGAAATTTGCCTGCTATCAAAAGAACATCTCCTATTAAAGCTGCTTTGACTGTACCTAGTGTGTTTGTTACTCCCTGTCCAATGCCCCTTAGATCTGTTATTTGTAAATTATTTATTGTGACATTATTGTCAATTTGACCCTTTTTTATAATTGATACGTCTGCTCCTGTATCTACTAGGAGAGTTGAAAGTGAATTATTTAGACTAGTTTTGGAGGATGTGTTTAAGTGTAGATTAAGTATTGTTGTTGTTGTTGTTGTAGCAATGCTCGCCCCACCTAATAGCCGCGACCGATCACAAATTGTCATCAATATCCTCTAACGGGAGTCCAAGGAAACTTGCCGTTTCAACAGGGGTGGACCATAAGGAAAGGGGTGTTAGAGGCGTTGGTTCCACATTACAATTGAAGAGATGGTTGGTGTCATGTGGGGACACATTACAAGCGGGGCATACATTTTGTATGTCGGGGTTGATTCTGGATAGGTAAAAGTTTAACCTGATACAGTATCCAGAACGAAGTTGAGCAAGAGTGACACGCGTTTCCCTGGGGAGTATGCGTTCCTCTTCCGCAAGTTTTGGATAATTTACGTTAAGCACTGGATTCACCGGGCAATTCCCGGCATAAAGGTCCGACGCCTGTTTATGGAGTTCACCAAGGACCTGCTTGTGTTTTTTCACTTCATACGGCTGGGTCCTCAGGTGCCGTATTTCCTCAAAATGCTTACGGAGATGATTCCTTAAGCCCCTAGGCAGTGCTGGTTCATCAATCAGATGTCTGTTGGGATGCCCAGGTTTCTGGGTATTCAACAGGAACTGTTTGGTCAGCATCTCATTTCTCTCCCTGATGGGGAGTATTCTCGCCTCATTATGCAGATGGTGTTCTGGGAGCATAAGAAGACAGCCCGTGGCGATTCTGAGAGCAGTATTTTGGCAGGCCTGTAGTTTCTTCCAGTGGGTGATTTTTAGGCTTGGCGACCATATGGGTGACGCGTAGCATGTAATCGGCTGGCTAATTGCTTTGTGTGTAGTCATGAGCGTTTCTTTATCTTTTCCCGAAGTACTGCCAGCGAGGGATTTGAGGATTTTGTTGCGGCTCTGAATTCTCGGAACAATTGCGGCTGCGTGCTCACCAAAATGTAGATCCTGATCAAGCGTCACACCCAAGATTTTGGGGTGTCGGACAGTCGGTAGCGTAGTGCCATCGACGTGGATGTTCAAAATGGTTCAGTGTGACCCCATCTAATTAGATTAAGTATTCGCACTTTTTTGTTACCTACTGTTGAGATGGTGTGTTCTGGTTTTCCTGCTGGGTGCAATTATGTACATTGCCAGTATTTCGTGTTTGGTTGAAATTTCTATTTCTGTTTTGAGGACTACCTGTTTGTCCACTTCCAATGTTATTATTCTGCCTAAAGTTGTTGAATCGGTTTTGTGGTCTAAATCTATCTAAATATTCCGATAATTTATTGTTATTTCTGTATCCTCCACGGAAACCATTACGATATTGGTTTTATTGCCTTATGCTCATGATTGTATTTGAGCTGCCTGTTATTTCCGTACAACTATTAGTGAATTTGGAAATGGCATCGTTCATTGATGTGAACGTTTCGGCTTGCATTATCATCTTGACTTTGTCGTTAGAGCAGTTCTTGCAAATAGCTTTGACTGCTGCTTGCGTAGAGTATCTATTTGCTAAGTCTGGGTTTAATCCATCAGATATGTAGGCTCCTTCCAGTGCCTTGGTAATTTTTTGTACTTCCGTAGTATACTGGTTTGCAGTTTTACTGCGTTGTTGTATGTTCAGGAGGTTTGCCGTCAAAACTTCTACTGATTCACCCTTAATAGTAGATTACAATTTTGACTTTATGTCTTGAATTGTGTTTTCAGTGCTAATAAGGTTCCGTGACGAGCCTTTTAGTTTGGTTTTAATCAATGTTATAACCATTCATGATTATCTTTTATCTGTTCAAGAATATCAAGAGCATAAAGGAAACTGTTCAAATTCTCTGACCTACCATCAAACTCATGTAGGACTGAAGATGCTGTTTTCATGAAATCTACTACTGTTTGTGCCATTTTGGTGGTCGTATTTGGAGCTTCTATTATTTTAGTATCTTTAGTTAATGGAGTCTGACTTGAGGAGGACTCCGACAAGAGGGTATTAAAATCAATTTGAAGGTTTTCTTCAACTGTAGTTGGTACTGTTATTTCTATGTTGTACCTTGCGAGTGAAGATACTAATTTGTCTCTTACACTTGAAAAAAATTTTACGTATTGATTCTCCCAAATTATTTAGCGATTCTAAAATAATTATTAAGTCTTTAGCTATTGTTTCAGGCTTTATTGAAATATTAATTTTTTATATATATTATATGATTTTTCTGCCTTGAAATTTTCAGGCTTTATTGAAGTATTAATTTTTTATATATATTATATGATTTTTCTGCCTTGAAATTTTCTTCCGTTAATTCGTTATACATTTTTTCCCATTTGTTCATTGGGGATGGTAGATAAAAAAAAAATGTTGCTAAACTTTATCTAAACCGTGGACGCGGCTGGCATATCGCTTTTTTAGAATTTTGTTATGGGTTGAATAGAGTTTCAGAAACAAACTAATGCAACTAACTACACAGATGATTAGAAGCATGACCTTAATGGTATCCAGTGCCTCAGTATGGTCTATTACTTGGACTGAGTTTAAGACGTTTGCTGTTGGTTTTCTATTTTTGATTCTTGGCTTCCCATCGTGAAAAATATGAATGTAGAAATTTTGTTTTTTTCCTTATTTTTCCTTTGTTAATTTTTTGTCATTATATTATTCAGTTCTTCCTAAATATTTGACATTCGTACCTATATAACTCTTCAGGTGTTGTTGCTATTGGGTTCCTTACATTCCATATTGTTGGTTCCTTAAACATATCAATAAGTTTCCACCATTTTTCAACCATACTAATATTTTTTCCTCATCTTCAATTTCAATTTCATTTTTAAGGTCCTCAAGTGGGCCTTTTACATAAGTTTTAACCTTCCTAACTCTTTCCATGTTATTTAAAATCAATGCTTTTGCAATACTTTATATTATTGTTTTTTCGAGACCCTAATGCTTATATTACTGGTCTTGGTTTTTATGTCCTCTTTTACTATTATTTGATGCTTCTTTTCGTTTATATTCCTTAACTCCTTTTACTTCTTTTTGTAATTACATTTTTTCGGTACTCAAATTTATTTTTTCGTATAGTTTTGCTATAGATCTCCTATGGTTAGCCTGTTTTCCTCCTCTTTTCTTTTTAGTTTGACTCAAAAACAGGACTTTAGGTTCCTCAATTTTTTGAACTCTATTTATCTTCCTGTATTCCTCGATTGTCAGTGGCTTAGGGCCTTGTTTGACTTTCTCGGGTTTTTCGTTTTTACTTTCTTGCAAATCCAAACTTAATTTAATAAATTTTTTAAAAACTTGGTCAAACTGATTTTGACTTTGTATGTCCTCTTCGGGGAACATAACTCAATTTACGGCAAATGTGAACCCATACTTTGTGGGGTCTTTGTTTGATGGACAGCCACACAAAACAGTACGTATGCCAAAAAACTAGAGGGGGTATGCAGATTATCAATGATTAGTATAAAGGGAGCCTTAAAAACTACCCCGACAACAGCATTTCATGTCATCCTACACATCCCACCTGCAGACCTAATGACCAAAAATATCGCGTAACCCCCTGCAAGAAGGATCAAGTCCCCGGAGCAGCTTTAGTGCAGGCCGTATGGCCATAGCAGTATAACGCCATCTAATATCAGGCAAACAGAATATATGGTCCCGTGCCTAAGCGTCGAAAGAGTTCTGGGGACCACAATTGAGCCGGAGTGTTGGAGCTAGGGTGAAGAAATGGCAGAACATACTATACACGTCCATACCGATGGCTCCAAGTTTACGCAAGGGGCCGAATCTGCTCTTTACTTTGTCGATCCAGAAGTAAGTAGATCATGGCCGGCAGGCAGATTACTGCTGCGTCTTTCAGGCGGAAATTATAGCCGTGAAGAAAGCAGCAGAAATTATAGAGCAAGCGCGCTTAAGCTGCAGTCGCATCAATATATTATAGTATGGAAAAGTAAAACTATTGTTTTTGGTTTGGTGTCAAAACAATTATTGTCTTTATTTGGGAAGTTACCTTAGCATTTATACAAAACTAGCGGACCCCGTTGCACTTCGTAGCAACCACCCAAAAAAAGAAATGAAAGATTATAAATATTTTTTATGAAACGAATGCATTGTATTTCAAAATTTTGAAAACATTTGGATATACAATATTTTTAGTTTGCCCATTGGAAGCGAGCACAAACAAACAATTTGGAGTTCCAACTCTTGAGAAGGCCACGTATAGTTGTCCATGTGAAAAGCACGGCTCCTCCAAATTTAATCCGCATAGTTGAAGCGTTTGTCCTTGTGCCTTATTGATGGACATGACAAATGATAGACGCACTGGGAATTGCAAACGCTTAAATGCAAATGGCATGTCTGTTGGAATCAGTGGAATACTTGGTATGAGTAAAATTTCATTTTTCGTTGTTCCGATCAATATTGTCGCTTCAATTAAATTCGGCATTCATTTTTTTACTACTAATCTTGTGCCATTTCACAGTTTTGGTGCATTTAAATTCCGCAGTGAAATAATTGATGAGACAACCTTTAAATTCAAATAATGCGGTGGCATACCAGGTGGTTCCAAATTCAAAAATTCAATTGGATAATTCACTGCATCATATATGATGTCACTGCACCTGGCAATTTTTCTTGAATCTGACAATTGATTGCATTGACGTGTAAATTTTTTGGTGCCAGTATTGCGCGTTCTCTCAACCAATTGTGACTCCTGTAATTTTGAACAATATTTGGAAACACACTTTCAATCAACTATTCTGTTGATTGGAGAATGGTACAGAAATTGTTCGGCAATGTAATCAATCCATTTGTATTATCGACTCGAACTTTTCCATTGCCAATATCTAACAATTGCTTCGAGAACCGATCTTCAGATTGGTCGTTGTGGAATTGAACGCGCATATTTATGTTCAATGTTTGCACATGTCGCCACAGAATAGAAGACTTTAAACATGCGTTGATCTCATCCGCCGATGTTGATCGTGGAACCACAGGCAATATTTGTCGAAAATCCCCTGACAATAATATTAATGCACCACCAAAAATTTCTTGATTCTGACGCAGATCTTGCATTGTACGGTGTAATGCTTCCAGCGATTTTTTATGCATCATTGTACATTCATCCAATAGAATAATTACGCGTACGTCGACCTATAGTTGATCGTCTTGTTGGTGGCATTTTGAAGTATATGATGAAATTGTCGAAAAAATTTTTTTTAACTATGTTTTCTTGCACTGAACACACTTAAAATCACTTTTTAAATTAATAATAGTTGGAGAAATGTAGAGCGTTTTCTACATCTATGTATATGCCAAAAATAGGCAAACGAAATTTGGTTTTTATATGGCTTTATTTTGTCGTAACTCTTTGACGATTACAAATTCAATGATCTTACATGCTAAGAAAAAATTCAATTTAGGCAGCAGAATTTATGTTTAGGAATTTTCCATGGAAAAGTCCTGCTATTTAATGTTGACAAAATAAGCGATGAGTGCCAAGAGTATATAGGCAAAGTAATATTAGTGCAGGTGAGTGTGCATTATGTTGCTGCAGTGGGAGTGGGAGTGGGAGTGCAGTGGGAGTGGGAGTGGGAGTGCAGTGGGAGTGGGAGTGAGTGGAAGTGCAGTGCATTGAGGAATATGCGATAATAGCAAAATGATAAAAAAAAAGCGAAAAACAAAAGCGAAGACGGTGACAAAAGCATGAATGCGTGCGATGAGTGGGAGTGTGTGTTTGTATGTATGCAAATTATTAACTTAGCGAAGATATGTTGGAAAGGCAGGCGTGAACAATAGTTACCATCAGAAGAAAGTGATTGATAAACATTTGCATTTGGACAGGTTCATCTGTTTAACATTTGCATGCTGTCAATGAAATTAACTTGTTATAGGTTGGATCGATTTTTTTCGTTAGGTCGGACCGAAATGTAAACTTTTTTTTTTCAAATTTTGAATTTTTTCTAAAAAAAAATCATAACTCCGATTTGGGATTTCAAAATCAACTAACCATCATCTCTCTCACCTGTATCTTTCCTAAAAATTTCATGGCAATCTGTCGAGCCGTTCTCGAGTTATGGAGTGACAATCAAAATGTACACTCCTTTTTATATATATAGATTATTCTAATTAATTCTTATGAGTTACCTGCATACATATTTACATTATTAAATACTTACATACTAAGTGTACAAGATATGAAGTGCACATATTCGGCTTGGTGAGAAATGCGTAGTAGGCAAAATCGAAATAGAGTATGAGAAATGCAGTTTAAGCATATGGCTAGTCGTGGGAATAAATTGTGTGTGAGGAATTTGAAATAGAAGAAGCCTTAAGTTAAGAGACGTAGACGTAGACTGTATGTATGTACAAAATGGATGAATATGTATGTAACAGTCAATGCGTCTCAAGAAAAACGAAACTGACTGAATGAATTCATGCTACAATATATATTGATAGCCAGGCGGAAATTAAGGCAATAATATAACACAGTACTTCATCAAGAAGTATCCGGGAATGCAAATAACCATTGCAGAAATTCGCTCTGCACTGTGTTCCCGGTCATAAAGGGTTATAAGGTAACGAAACCGGCGATGAGTTGGCAGAGGAGGGTGCGGGAGTGAGTCATATCTCTGAAGAGAGAAGACTTAAGGCTCACGATGGGCATACTAACTGGGCACTGCCTTCTGGCATCACATGCTTATAAGTTAGGCCTCGTCAGTGACAGCAGATTTAGAAAGTGCGAGCTGCAGGGGGAAACGGTTGAACACGTTCTGTGTTCGTGTCCTTAACTCGCCAGCTCAGGCCTCCAGCTGTTAGCGGCGGCAGAGTTTTCAGGTCTCGAAAAAGCAATTAAGCTAAGTCCTAGAAAACTTCTAGTGTTTGCCAAGAGGACGGAGTTATTCTATAACATAAGTCCTGGCCCTGATAGGGGTTCTTACGTTTGGTCGTCAAAAAAATTCTGGTAACACTATGGACACACTCCGTCTATGTGAGGTCTTATTGACCGGCCAATTCAACCTAACCTAACATTGTTTAGTACTTCTTATGTACACAATTTTTCTCATAACGCTATACGCCTAAAAATATACCTCGCTTGCTATAACCACAGCACATTTTTTTTATAGATGCGTTTAACGTTTAACACAAGCTTATGCATTCCAGTAACGTCGCCACAGTCAACGAATATGTCGCGTTTATAAATATGAAGGAACTTCAGACTTGGCAATTAAAGTTTATTTCGCCTTGCCCACTAAAGTACAAAACTTCTCGAAACAATGCTTTAAACATTCTCCCTATACAACAAAAATACTAGCTAACATATTTTGTGTCGTCTTCATTTGTTATATTGCAGTTTTTATTTGCGAAAAATGTTTGAAAAGGTACCAACGCGTGGAAAAAATATTAACATCTGCAAAGTGTGCTAGCACCCCTAGCCAAAGCAAATGTCAAATTCTTCTTCTTATGTTTTGCTTGTTCCAAAATTTGCGAGTTGGCTACTTTTCCATATCAGAAGGCGCCAGTGTCGCTCAATCTACCGCTCTTCATAAAAATACGTGAAATCTACTCATAATGCATAAGACATTGACACCACAGCTGACAGTGAGCGATTGCCGGTGCATGGAGATCAGTGTTGCCATTATAGCTTTTTTCAAGCTAGATTTAGCTTTTATATTTTCCGCTTAGCTTGAAAAATTGCGATTTAGCTTTAAGTTTTTCAGCTTTTTCCAATATTTTTAGCTCTTTTTAGCTTTATTTCAAAATTTTAGAAATTCTAGATAGACAGTTTGATGTAGATTCAATGTGAACACATTTAACGAATTCGGACTAGTTTTAAAAATTTGAGGGGCTAAAAGACAGATAATGCTAGCATTATGGTAGGCAGAAATCGAGGCACAGTAACTTTATTAAAGTAAATTTAACCTAATATTGTTTTCGTTTCGTGCTTGTCAATTGGTTCGATTGGCTGTTTCATCTGCTTCGAAACTGCTTCCGAGCGAAATTGAGTTTTTAATTTCAGAATTAAACAATTTATTAGTTTTCTAAGTCCGCATGTAGACAAAAGAGGTATGCAATGATATATTAATGCTACCCTAAACGAAGGACACGACCCGTTGCAAATTGCATTCACACGAATAGGATAACTCCTAATATTTGTATACTTATTTCAACAGGCATACAATTTGAAAGATACCGTTATGTGTAAAGCTTATATCCAATATAAAATAAAAAGATGGAATTATTCTAAGTCAGAATACAACATACAGTAAAGAAAGTCTTACTTACATATATTAGGAATTTTTAAAAGATACTACTTTCTGTATTAGGGCGGCTTTTAGGCTACCCAAAATCAGGCTTCAGAACTTTATGTAACCAGGGGTACTCATCGGCAGTGGTTCGGCCAGCCCAGAAAGTGTCATGAACATATTTTCTTCAAAAATTCATTTACCAGAGATTATTTCCCATATATCGTTTGGAGTCGGTGTAAAATACACACCCCAAAAACTTGAAAAAGAGGTTCTACAGTATGAAATGTGGAATTTACATACTTCATGGGTTTTTGGCTTTTTTCCATAGCCTTAACATTTTTTGTTTAGCTTTTTATTTTTGTACATCTAGCTTTTTTTTCTTCTGAAAAAGTTCTGGCAGCACTGAACGTGATGTGTGATTGCTTCTCTTTCCTCTTCGCTCTTATCTGCTGATTGCATATGTTTATGTGAAATTGTAAGGATAAACTAACCTTCACATCCGTTAAAATAATATAAGCTATGTGCATGCAGCTTTAGTTGCATTTGACAGGCGCGGGCAGTTGGCAACGCAAATGTCAAATGCAGCTACGGCCCACGTCACGCAATAAAAACGATATATACATATATACATTTTGACGAGTGGCACGACGAACGTGATTGTGATTGCTTTAGATAAAAAAAAATAAAAAGTAATTGTGTAAACCTAAAATTAAAACTTTTTAAATGGGTGTTTGGCGGATAAGACCGCCTCACTAAGAAATTCAAAGAAGGATATGGCCACAATATGGAGGAGGCGCCCTGCAAGGCATTAGCAGCACGTGGGGTAGCAAAGATGGCGTACCACATCGGTAAGTCGGAGTTCACATGGCGACCGTGAGGCTGGAGCCTCGTTCATTTCATTTTGGACAGCAGCGGTGAGTAGAGTGGAGAAAAAGTGGAAACGTGGTGGTGCAGTGAAATTAAATAAAACTTCTAAACCAAAAAAAGAAAGTTAATAAATCTAAAATATAATAACCTTAATGCTACGGAAATACAATTTAAAACAAAGTTAATAAATTTATAATACAAAAACTTTAATGCTACGGAGATTACAAAAAAAAAGTCTACAATTATAATACAAAACACTAAATCTAACAGAAATAATAAAAGAGAAATCAATCTATAATATAAAAATCTAAATGCTACGGAAATAATGGAAGAGAAATGAGCCTATAATAGAATCAAATAAAACAGAGATAATCCAAACTAAGAATAGCGGAAATAGAAAGAAAATCTTCTTGCAAAAGTTAATTTTAAAATACTTAATTCGCCTAAGTAAGGGCAAAACTGTACCACAAACCATATTTAATAACGGCATAACATTCGCCATATTCCTCCACCTACTCACATAACGGAACGCGAAAAACCACTCCACCAAATACAACGTCATTTTTAAACACCACCACCACCGCCAGCAGCAACATCAGCAGCAGCACCAACACCGGCAGCGACTTCGGCAGCAGGAACAACTCCGGCAGCAGTAGCATTGGCGACATCAACGGTATCGAAGCAGTACAATAGGTATATATATGTATTTAACATTTTTTTTTTCTTTAAACGTATATATGTACGTATAGTAAAATTTAAATTTTTTTTATTAAATTCGGTGCCTTAGCATTTCAATTAAAATAATTTCGCATTTTATAAAAATTTTGGATTTTTGACATAACGGTGGTTTGAAAAACCCATTGAATTTTTTATATAAACGGTGGTTTGTTAAAAAACCAATTAACTTTTTGAACGGTGGGTTGTTAAAAACCAATTAACTTTTTCGATATATGCGGTGGTTCCGTTAAAAACCAATTAAAATTTCTTTTGATATAAACGGTGGTCCCGTGAAAAGCCAAGTGAGATTTTTTTTTATAAAGCGGTGCGTCCGTGAAAATATACGATTTTTTTGAACAAAGCGTGAATATAAATGGATTATTGAACAAGTTTACCACAATTTTGAGATTTTTACCAATTAATACTTACATACTTTTGAGCCATTTTAAAATCAATTACTTTTTATAGATTTTTCATACAAGTTTACTGCAGTTTTAATTGATTCTTCCAATAAATTGTTAAATACTTCTTTAATACAAAATTTTTTTTCTTTTTCCTCAACATTTCAGCTTCAAAGAATTCATACATTCAAATAAGTACTTCATTAATTTCATAGTTTGAACTGAATTATTTGAGCTATTCTGATAACTACATATATACCTTAGAAGTGGTTAGCAAGTGCAACAAAATTCAGAATCCGATTCCAATAATTCAGCCTCAAGCTACGAAAGTTTAGCTTCATCCTCTATCGAAGAAGTCACAAACCAGGAAAATAGATTTTCTTTATCAACAGATTTTCCAGGCTTCGAAAATTCTTCCACTAAAAATTCAACTTCCAGTTTAGATTCAAATCGTAACGATTCAAATAGTGCAAAACTTACTTCAACTTCTTTTACTTTAAAATCAGATCTTAACGATCCAAATAGTACAAACGTGGCCTCACCTTCTGCTAATTCAGCTCCAGATCTTAACGATCAAATCATGGCAACACCGGAGGAAAAGAGATTTTTTATTAACACATGTGCTAATTCTATTAGAGAAAATTACAGTGGTGATCCTCTTGCACTTAATTCTTTTATAGACAAAATTGCATTACTTGAACAATTCGCTACTGCAGATTTAACTGATACTTTTATAGCGTTCTTAAAATCAAAACTAGAAGATAACGCCCGTGAAGCAATACCAAGACAAGTAAATTCAGTTAATGAAATTAAAACAGCTCTACGTAGTAGGATCAAACCGGACAACTCGAAAGTTGTAGCAGGGAGAATTGCAGCGTTGTACGTTAACAATAACAATTATACAGATTTTGCCAAAAAAGTTGAAGATTTAGCTGACTCACTTGAGCGGTCTCTTATTATTGAAAGGATCACTCAAGCGAAAGCTCCCGAAACGGCAGTCGAACAAACTGTTAACGTGTGCCGTTTAAACGCAAAATCCAATTTAGTCAAAACCATTTTAGCCTCAACTGCATTTACAGATCCGAAAGACGTGGTAGCAAAATTAATTGTAGAACAAAATAACGAAGTAACTGAGCGTCAGGTTTTAGCTTTTCGATCGCGTGGTAACAACGCATTCAGAAATTCACGTGGTAGTTATCGAGGCTTTTACCCAAACCGCGGCTATACTGGTTATATGAATAATAATAGTTCATTTTCATACAATAGTAACTATAACGGCAACAATAATCAAAGATATAGGAATTATAACGGGAATAGATACCAAAATAGCAGTAATAGTAATACACGTTCAAATACAAATGCTAATTCATTCAATTCTTCGCTTCAAGCTGCTGGTTATTTACATGTACAAATGTGTGGCTGCTTGCTTTATCGTTGTTGTGCATTTTAGAGATTTAGAGGTATTATGACATTTTTTTTAATTCAGGAGAATCTTTAGTTGTTCCATGTGTCCGAGTACCCCTAGAATGTGTTTATAGAATATGCATAACAAATGAAAGCTGTTGATGAGTGCTTTAGTAGAGCGTAATTTTCATACACCTGGGTGACTAGGGTCTCGAGATATAGGCCAAAACGTGGGCCAGTGGATGCCTAGACAGTGGCAGAGTCAAACGGAAAAAGCTTATTAAAATGTATGCAGATAGGCAAAATTTAGGGCAGGACAACGTCTGACCGGTCTTCTAGTAATCGATAAAATATGTTTTCGATTTATCTTCATACAAAGTGTGAACATTTTTATACTCAGCTGAGCAGAGCTCACAGAGTATATTGACTTTGTTCGCATAACGGTAATCCGTAACGGCATAATCTAATCGAGATAGATACGTGGACGAAAAAAGAAATTCATTTAGCCGTGTCCGTCCGTCCGTAAACACGATAACTTGAGTAAATTTTGAGGTATCGTGATGAAATTTGGTATATAGGTTCCTGGGTACTCATATCAGATCGCTATTTAAAATGAACGAAATCGGACTACAACCACTTTTTCGATATCGAAAATTTCGAAATACAGAAAAAGTGCGATAATTCCTTCCAAAGACGAATAAGCGATGAAGCTTAGTAGGTGCATTGACCTTATGATGCAAAATAGAAAATTAGTAAAATTTGGAAAAAAGGGCGTGGGACCACCTACTTTTAAGAGAAGATAATTTAAAAGTGTTGCAAGCTGTAATTTGGCAGTCTTTGAAGATATCACGATGAAATTTGGCAGGAACGTTACTCCTATTACCATATGTGTGCTAAATAAAAATTTTGCAAAATCGGATGACGAACACGCCCACTTTAAAAAAAAAAATTTTAAAGTCAAATTTTAACAAAAAATTCAATATCTTTACAGTATATAAGTAAATTATGTCCACATTCAACTCCAGTAATGATATGGTGCAACAAAATACAAAAATAAAGGAAATTTTAAAAATGGGCATGGCACCGCCCTGTTTCATTTAATTTGTCTAGAATACTTTTAATGCCATAAGTCGAACAAAAATTTACCAATCCTTGTGAAATGGGCATAGCTCCTATGTCGGTAACTGTTTTCTGTGAAAATGGGCGAAATCGGTTGAAGCCACGCCCAGGTTTTATACACAGTTGACCGTCTGTCCTTCCCCTCGTCCGTTAACACGATACCTTGAGCAAAAATCGATATATCTTTACTAAACTTAGTTCACGTACTTACCTGTACTCACTTTATCTTGGTATTAAAAATGGGCGAAATCCGACTATAACTTTTTCGATATCGAAAATTTCGAAAAATGAAAAAATGCCATAATTCTATACCAAGTACGAAAAAAGGGATGAATGATGATTGGTTTTTTGACGCAAAATATAACTTTGGAAAAAACTTTGTAAAATGGGTGTGACACCTACCATATTAAGTAGAATGAAATGAAAAAGTTCTGCAGTGTGAAATCAAAAACCCTTGGAATCATGGCAGGAATACTGTTCGTGGTATTACATATATAAATAAATTAGCGATACCCGACAGATGATATTCTGGGTCACCCCGGTCCACATTTTGGTCGATATCTCGAAAATGCCTTCGCATATACAACTAAGGGACACTCCCTTTTAAAACCGCCATTAGTATCTTTAATTTGATACCCATATCGTACAAACATATTATAGAGTTACCCCTGGTCCACCTTTATGGGTAAATCGGGAAAAGGCGTCCACCTATAGAACTACGGTCCACTCCCTTTTAAAATACTTATTAACACCTTTCATTTGATACCCATATCGTACAAACACATTCTAGAGCCACCCCTGGTCCACCTTTATGGCGATATCTCGAAAAGGCGTCCACCTATAGAACCTAGGATCACTCCCTTTTAAAATACTCATTACTACCTTTCATTTGATACCCATATCGTAAAAACACATTGTAGAGTCAACCCTGGTCCAGCTTTATACCGATAACTCGAAAAGGCGTTCTATAGAACTATGGCCCACTCCCTTCTAAAATACTCTTTAATACCTTCCATTTGATACTCATGTCATGCAAACACATTCCGGGGGGTTTCCCTAGGTCCATTTTCCTACATGGTGATTTTCCCTTATTTTGCCTCCAAAGCTCTCAGCTGAGTATGTAATGTTCGGTTACACCCGAACTTAGCCTTCATTACTTGTTTTAAATTATGAAAATTGGAAACACGAAAAAAAATTTACGAAAATCGATGCGAATTTTGAAAGACTTCTAACCGTTTTTTTTTTGTCTAACTAAAACTGATTGGGCTACGAAACTGCATACTAGAAAAACTCTTAGAACTCGAAATGATAATTTTCTAAAAAAGTTTTGAGATTAGTTTGCATAGTTTCAATAAGAAAATTCAAAGAAGTGTTTTCTTAAAACATGGAAAATAAAATAAGTTGAATTTAAATTTTATCAACATTTCCACTGCTAATTTTTTGTTCGCTGCTGTGGCTACGCCATACGTTTTTTATTTGCAAAACAAAACTCTAACAAATATCTAAAAAATAAATAAATGCAAGGCGCGATAACCTCCGAAGTGATTTCCGGCCGAGCTTCCCTTTCAATTTGCGTGGTGGTCCTTTTAATTTTTTCCTAAAAATTGGCGGGGCGGGTGCTACATGTTTCACGCCAACTCCGAATTGCATCTGCAAGGTAGATGCATTTTCGCTGAGAAGATCTTTTTGCGCTTAGAAAAACGGTTTTATAATTGGAAAAACTTGCTTCTGTAATAGTTCCCGGCCAAGTGGCATCCTCAACCCTGGTGGCTACCTCGACCTCTTAACAATTACTGCCGCTGCCAAGTGACAGATGGATTGTTTCTGGTTACTTTTTCTTTATATATTTCGATCGACAAGACGTATTTCACATGGAAATAAATAAATCAGAGAAAATAACCGGCATCCTACTGAGTTTTAAATTTCTCAAATTTTCATGTTGTCTCGCATGGCGTGAACCCAGGATATTGGGCGAAGCACTCTACCACACCACGGTAGCCGCAAAATATAACATATACCTACGTACAAGCAAATGAACAACACCTAAACTCATTTACCTGCATAAACGACTAATTTATATACATACTTACGTATGTACGTTAGACTGGGTCGATTTATTAACCGATATCGCGCCATCGATTTTTCGATAAGATTTGGGCTCAGGAAAAAAAGTTTCACTACGCATACCCAAAAAAAATAATTTTCGAGCATGCGAAATTTCATTTTTTTGTTACCTTTCTTCGACTTTGGTTGGTTGGTTGCTGTGCTGCCTGGCTATGGAGCCGGTACAAGTAGCGCTCTAGGCGCCATTTTGATGCACTTTCTCCTGGAACCAATTATATGTTGGCTGATGTACCCTGCGTATTGCTTTACTCAAACCACTTGGTTAAAACTGTAAAACTACCGATGTCCTTGATGCGGGAGTTTGTAACCGCCCTTAAGTCGGGAAACACATAGTTGGCTAGAGTTGGGGCCGAAAGTTCGCGAGGACTGGGCACTCGCAGAGGAAGTGAGTAACCGATTCCTCGGCACCCTCCTCTCTACAGCGTGTGGGCCAAACGGCCAGTGGCCGTGATTCTGTATATTTCCTGCCTAGACCTATTTAGTAGATCATTGGTTCTTTTATGGTTGTACTCTGGCCAGATTAGTTTGGTGATTCTACAGGTGTCCGTAGAGTACCAATCACGGTTTGCTATTTTCCTAAGATAGGTGAGAATGCCTCTTTTAATTGATGTGAGTGGTCGATGCACCGCGACTGCTTCCGTGATGTCTAGCGGTGCTCCCGCCTTTGCTATTTCATCCGCTTTTTCGTTGCCGTCAATGTTCTTGTGGCCGGCTACCCAGCTGAGTGTGATAGCTGCCTGGTTAGCTGCTTCACGTAGCACCCTCTTACAGTTATCGACAGCTTTTGAGGATGTGTACGGTGATTCTAGCGCTTTTAGCGCCGCTGAACTGTCGCGTCTATCCGGTTCTGCAGCATGAAGATTCAGGCCCTCTCTATTCCTGGCAACTCTGCTTGGAAGATGCTAACTGTGTTTGCAAGGCAGATGGGGATTGCGACATTTAGTTGGTTGGAGAAGACACCTGCGCCGACGCCGCAGTCCATTTTGAATCTGTCAGTGTAGAGTGAGGTGACCCCCTCCCTGCCAACTTTGTCGGCCGACCAATCCGTTCTAGAGGGTATCTGCACCTTGTAATTTCTGTCGAAGATCAGTGTTTTTGAGAGGTAATCTGTTGTCGAATCCACATCGGCGAGCCTTGTTTCGATGTTACTGTGGCAATATCGTTTTTCTTTCCAGCATCTAGGCTCTCTTAGCCTGATGGCTGTGCTGATCGCTGTACATCTCATGTGGAGGGCCAGTGGCAGCAGGTTAATTCTAACGTTTAGTGCGTCCGTCGGGCACGATTTAAGTGAACCTGTTACCCCTGCGCATGCTGCCCTTTGTATTTTGTCTAGTTTTTTAGTGATGTATTGCTTGTTCAGGGCAGGCCACCACGCCATGGCTCCGTGCGCCAGGATGTGTCTTATGATCGCCGTGTAGAGCCACATCATAAGTTTTGGCTTTCGTCCCAGTTTCTGCTGACTATTCTCTTGCACGAGTAATATCCGATATTTATTATTTTTGATATTGGTTTTCCAATTTAACTTTTTGTCTATTACGACGCCTAGGTACGTAACTCTCGCTCGTTCCGTTCCATCTAGTGAAGGCAGTCGAAATGTTGGTATTTCGTTCTGTTACTGAACAATATCAGTTCTGTTTTGCTTGGGTTGATGTTGAGGTCGCACGATGCCGCCCAGGTGTGTAGCCTGCTTAGCGCTCCCTGAAGAATGCCGCTTAGCGTGGAGGGAAAAGCCGCCGAGACTGCAATAACTACATCGTCTGCAGGTGCTAGTGCCTTAACACCATTCTTGTCGAGTTCGAGTAGCATCTCGTTCAGTGCAATGACCCAGAGTAGTGGCGAAAGGACCCCGCCCTGGGGTGTACCTCTACCCACTTTGCGGATCATTGTCACTGAGCCCATATCCGCTTGTATGGTTCTGTTTTCCAACATTGATTGAGTACGTCCACAAATGTGGTTGTCAACTCCGGCCCTTTCCAGGCTTTCAAAATTGTGCCGGTTTCGATGTTGTTGAAGGCGCCTTCTATATCTAGGAAAGCTGCTAGTGTGAATTGTTTGTAGTGTAGTGATCTTTCCACAAAACCCGTTAGCTCATGGAGGGCGGTGTTTTGTCTCAACTTTGATTTTTAAGGTTGTTTTCATGACCTACTAAAAAAATTTTCATTTTTTTGTAACATTTTCATGTATATGTATATAAAAAAATTTTTTTTTTTCAAAAACTGTTATCGACAACGTTTTTAGCGGACATTTTTGGGTCGGACAGGTTATACATATGAACATTTTTTTTAGTAGGCTATGAAAAAAATGTAAAAAAAAGGCGAAAAAAAGTCAGAAAAATGAAATTTCGCAAGTTCGAAAATTAGTTTTTTGGGTATGCGTAGTGGAAATTTTTTTCCTGAGCACAAATCCTATCGAATAATCGGTGGCGCGATATCGGTTAACTTTCGTCCATACAAATCGACCCACCCTAATGTACGTATCGTAAGACCGTTTCTAACTTCGCATCGACTATCAAAACTTCAAGGTGAACTGCTCTTTTAAATGCCAAATGCGAAGCAAAGTCGCTTCAAACAACATGATCCCAAATCGAACGAGGCACGATCAGCGGACAGATAGATGTAGCTTAAATTGAGCTTGTTGTAGTAAGGGATTATGTGGTCACATAATTATAATAGATGGCCGTTACGTAAAGATATGTAAAAAAAATTGAATATTAATGTGTTTTGAATATAAAATTTATGTGAAAAAGTTTTTGACAAAGACGCTTAAGATCAAATGTACTCACCCCAGCGAGTTAGGGGATCAGAATATACCCGCGGTAGGTATGCCTGTCGTAAGAGGCGACTAAAATACCAGATTCAAGGGGTTGTGTAACGCAACCCTTCAGGTTGCCAGCGCAATATATAGCTTCTCCGAACCCAATTATCAACCTCGCCTATCCGCGGCGAATCCTGTTTCACTAACAGACGAGGCTCTGGTGACCCCAAGCTCCTCATGGAACTTGGGGGTAGGAAGGGAGGGAATGGCCTGAAGGTTTAATGTGGCCACATAAATCGTTCCCGAGATGGTCGGGCTAGCACCTTAATGGTGCTATGGTACCGGAGCGTACCGGATTTGTATCCGGCAAAGGACCATCACATCGATAACACTCCCCAAAGCCTTCGGGGAGCAACCTTATCGCTACAACAACAACAACAACAACATCAATTGTACTCGTAGGCAAGCCAAAATGTACAACTAAAGCTAAGAAAATTGGTTGTTAAGTTTGATTGGCACTTTTTTCAAAATAGGGTTTCAGTATTGATGCGATGTAGATCGATTCGCTAAATTGCTTTATATCAGCACGCATCGTGATTTGGTGGTAGCCTGCTCCGTCTACCCACACCGAACATTCGGGGTTCGATTCCCGGGTAAAGCAACATCAAAAGTTTAGAAACTTTTTTCAATTAGAAAAATGTTTTTTTTAAGCGCGGTCGCAGTTGTTTGGCATTTACTACGAGTGTATATCCGCCATGAAAAGCTTCTCAGTGAAAACTGATCTGCCTTGCAAGTGTCGTTCGGAGTCGGCGTAAAACTTGTAAAACCCGCCCTGCCAATTTGCCTGAAAAATTAAATGAAGCACCATGCAAATTAGAAGAGAATGAAGGCCTAAAGTTTCTTCGGAGGTTATCGCGCATTTATTTATTTATTTTATTTTATATAGGCGAACTTACATTTGGTCGCGTTGCCTGGCCTTGACGTTCCACATCTTATTATATTGGGGTTATAGACCTCGGGATACGTCGTGCTTATGATCGCCATTTTCTGTTTTTTTTTTATTTATCAGTCAAAATATTGACATTTTTAATTCATTATAGTCGGGTGTAGTGACATATACTTCGTCGTCAGTGATTGGGGTTTCGGGTTAGTCACATCCCATGCTACCTAGTAAAGGGTTCCCCCCATAAATTCAGAAAACAAAAATTCAGAAACACTTTTTTCCAGAAAACATTAGTCCGAATCCTTTTTTCAGAAAGCCAAAATTCAGAAGTCAAAACTCAGAAACAAAACTTCAGAAATCAAATTTCAGAAGTCAAAATTCGGAAGTCAAATTTCAGAAATCAAATTTCAGAAGTCAAAATTCGGAAGTCAAATTCCAGAGGTCAAATTTCAGAAATCAAATTTTAGAAGTAAAATTTCAGAAGTCAAAATTCAGAAAGTAATCAAATAACAAAAAAACGTTAAATTTTGCGCAAAATTTCATGTTTTTTTGCTGTCTGATTACTTTCTGAATTTTTACTTCTGAAATTTTACTTCTGAATTTTTTTTTCAGCCTAGAACACAGCAACGTCGAAAGAAGGCGTTATATTCAATCGAATTATGGAATATGTATCACCAAATTGGGTGAAGTCCGCACAAATAATTCCATCGAAATGTGGCACAACGTCATTCGAATTGCGTTTGGGACACACCCTAACATATTTAATTGAATGAATCAAATAAAAAATGAACAGGCAATAAATAACAGAAACAAGACTGCAGCAATTTTCAGCTGGAGGCGAGCCATATCGGAAACGCAAGAAAAAATATTTTTTGAATACTGTAAATTCAAAAAATCGAGGGTTCGAATCGAGCTCAAGGCCTAAAAATAATTAGTTTATCATTATTATTGTTATGATATATTTTTTCTTAATTGAAACAACAAAAACTGTTAATAAATCCCAGAGCACGGGGAAAAAGTGTCAATAGAATATGACACTATGGCATCATTGCCATGAAACAAGCCCAATTTTCACATCCATTTTGCAACAGATGTCGCAGTGCTGTGAATATCAATTGGCAAGAACCAGAATAGAAGTAGAAATAATGAAGACAAACAAACAAACGCTGTGATAGCTGAATGGTTATAGCAGCGGCACCTAAACGTTGCCGATGAAGGAATTTAGCAGTTCCCGAAACGGATCTATACAACGAGCTTTGGCAGTTGTCTAAATTTTTTTCTTTCTTCTATTTTAATTAAAAAATTTTCAATTAAGAAAAAATGTATCGTAACAATAATAGTGATAAAATAATTATTGTTAGGCCTTGAGCTCGATTCGAACCCGCGATCTTACAAATCAGTAAACCGATATAACAACAAAAATTGTAAATTCATTTGAAAAAGGTAAACGCGAAAAAAATTAATTAATTAGATGCTTGCTATTGCACACAATTCAAAATTTTAGATTGTATTACTTTTTCTTTATACATAATTTGTTCCAAATTAATAAACGTTTTTGAATTTTGAGAAAAATTTTATGTTTTTTCTGTAGTCTGATTACTTTCTAAATTTTGGCTTCCGAATTTTGCCTTCCGAAATTTGACTTCTGAAATTTGACTTCTGAAATTTGACTTCTGAGAATTGACTTCTGAGTTTTGACCTCTGAATTTTGTCTTTCTGAAAAAAGGGTTCTGACTAATGTTTTCTGAAAAAATGTCTTTCTGAATTTTTACTTTCTGAGTTTATGGGGGGCACCCTAGTAAAGAGGAGAATCGCTTTATCCAAACCTTAAGAATTTTTGTTTATTCTGGAACTTGCCCCTGTTTAAAATACCTACCAGCCAGAATTCGAAACACCTCACACCCACATCTTTAAACCTCTGTTTCTGTCCTAAGCTAGCATTGCTCGAAATCACTAATGCCCTGTAGGTAAATCATTCTTTTTTGAGGCGGCGTGGCATACCTTGTCATATGACTAGATTCCTATTAAATACCTCCCTATATACTAAATATATAAACTACACCAGCATTATAAATAAACGACCCCAACATAAACTCCGCACAAAAAAGCTCAATGAGCTAGTCGGCAAGGTAGAGCTCGCGCTAACTACCTCTTACAATAAGTGCACCCCATTAAGTATTCGTAAAATGAAGTCCCACCCTGGGGAGCGGGGACCTTAGGCTGTGCCCTGGCAATCCTTCTGATCCTCAATAGAAAACACTGGTAAGTCCTCCAGACTGCTACAAAAGCTAGGTGATCCAATGATCCTCTGGCTGGAAACGGTATACAGAGCGACCTGACCTATATTCCACAAAGCTGGAGGAAAACAAAAGTAATCTTTCTGCCAAAAGCGGGCAGACGCACAATCGAAAATACCAAAGACTGCAGGACAATAAGCCTCACATCCTTCATGCTCAAGGTCCTTGGGAGGCTTCTGGATATCTACTTTAGATCAATAATAATAGGATCAAACCTGTCAAAGGCACAGCACGCCTACTTGAAGGAAAGATCAACGGAGACCGCCCTCCATGAGCTAGCGGGGTTTGTGGAAAGATCACTACACTACAAACAATACACACTAGCAGCTTTGCTAGACATAGAAGGCGCCTTCAACAACATCGAAACCGACACAATTGTGGAAGCCCGGCAAGGGCCGGAGTTGACAACCAAATTTGTGGATGGACTCAATCAATGCTGGAAAAGAGAACCTTATAAGCCGATATGGTCTCAGTGATAATGACCCGCAAAGTGGGTAGAGGTACACCCCAGGGCGGGATCCTCTCGCCACTACTCTGGATCATTGCACTAAACGAGATACTACTCGAACTCGACAAGAATGGTGTTAAGGCAGTATCACCCGCAGGCGACGTGGTTATTGCAGTCTCAGGGGGTTTTCCCTCTACGCTAAGCGACATCCTTCAGGGTGCGCTAAGCAGGCTACACACCTGGGCGGCAACGTGCGGCCTCAACATCAACCCAAGCGAAAGATAACTGATACTGTTCAGTAACAGAACGAAAATACCAACATTTCGACTGCCCTCACTAGATGGAACGGAACTCTCGCTCTCAACTGGAGTTAAGTACCTAGGCGTCGTATAGACAACAAGTTAAATTGGAAAACCAATATCAAAAAAGAGTAGAAAAGCGTATATCGCATATTACTCGTGCAAGAGAATAGTCAGCAGAAATTGGGGACGAAAGGCAAAACTTATGATGTGCCTCTACACGGCGGTCATAAGGCCCATCCCGGCGTACGGAGCCATAGCGTGGTGGCCTGCCCTGGACAAGCAATACAAACTAGAAAAAATACAAAGGGCAGCATGCCCTGGAGTAACAGGTGCACTTAGACCGTGCCCGACGGACGCACTAAACGTTATAATTAACCTGCTGCCACTGGCCCTTCACATCAGATGTACAGCGATCAGCACAGCCATCAGGATAAGGGAGTCTAGATGCTGGAAAGAACAACAATATGGCCACAGTGACAGCCTAACAAGGCTCGCCGATGTGGATTCGGCAACAGATTACCTCTCAAAAACACTGCATATACCCTCTAGAACGGATTGGTCGGCCGACAGAGTTAGCAGGGATGGGGTTACCTCACTCTACACTGACGGATCCAAAATCGACTGCGGCGTCGGCACAGGTGTCTTCTCCAACCAACTAAATGTCGCAATCCCCATCCGTCTTCCAAACACAGCTAGTACCTTCCAAGCAGAGCTGTGCTAGGAATAGAGAGCGCCTGCATCTTTCTGAAAAACCGGATAGACGGTGAAGTAGTCATATACTCCGACAGTTAAGCAGAGCTCAAAGCGCTAGAATCACCGTACACATCTAAAGCTGTCGATAACTGTAAGAGGGTGCTTCGTGAAGCAGCTAACCACACTCAGAGAAAAAATCGTTCTAAAACGAACGGAACCAGTTCAAAATTAAGAACATTCGTCGACAAAAGTCTGTTAAGTACGTTTTTTCTTAACTCGTGACCGACGGGCTTGTTTTAAGAACAGTTTTTCCAAGCACACCGTTCGTATTTTGTGACCACTTTGGTATTGATGTGTGAACCTTCTGTGCTAATTTCAAGCACTACTTGGGCTTGATTTAAGATTTTTCGCTCTCTCGCTTCGAGACCGATTTGTGGTCGATTTAACATTTTTCAAGAACGGTTTGTGCTTGATATTTGGGGGGAGTGGGGAAGATAATTTTTTTAAGTAGTACCCATTTATTTATATTTTTATTAATAAATAATTTTTTTGTCATTAATAAAAAATATTAACAACAAAAAAAAATTATTATTAAAATTCCAAAATATTAGAAAACACGCATAATGTGAATTTTCTCATATATTTCTCTTATTGAGAAATTGTTCTTTTATGATGATGCAATCTGAATATATATTTAAAACATTGGATAACAAGATTGAGAATTACCTGTGCATATGTGAATGGAACTCAGCGAAAAATAAGAGTTAAAAAACTAAAATTTTAAACAAGTAAGGAAGGCTAAGTTCGGGTGTAACCAAACATTACATACTCAGCTGAGAGCTATGGAGGCAAAATAAGGAAAATCACCATGTAGGAAAATGAACCTAGGGTAACCCTGGAATGTGTATGTATAACATTCGTATCAAATGGAAGGTATTAAATAGTATTTTAAGAGGGAGTGGGCTATAGTTCTATAGGTGGATGCCATTTAGGGATATCGCCATAAAGGTGGACCAGGGCTGACTCTAGAATTTGTTTGTACGATATGGGTATCAAATGAAAGGTGTTAATGAGTATTTTAAAAGGGACTGGTAGTAGTTGTATATGTGAAGGCGTTTTCGAGATATTGACCAAAATGTGGACCAGGGTGACCCAGAACATAATCTGTCGGGTACCGCTAATTTATTTATATGTGTAATACCACGAAACAGTATTGCTGCCACGATTCCAAGGGCTTTTAATTTCGCCCTGCAGAACTTTTTCATTTTCTTCTACTTAATATGGTAGGTGTCACACCCATTTTGCAAAGTTTTATTCTAAAGTTATATTTTCCGTCAATAAGCCAATCCAATTACCATGTTTCATCCCTTTTTTCGTATTTGGTATAGAATTATGGCATTTTTTTCATTTTTCGTAAGTTTCGATATCGAAAAAGCGAGCGTGGTCATAGTCGGATGTCGGCCATTTTTTATACCTATACAAAGTGAGTTCAGATAAGTACGTGAACTGAGTTTAGTAAAGATATATCGATGTTTGCTCAAGTTATTGTGTTAACGGCCGAGCGGAAGGACAGACGGTCGACTGTGCATAAAAACTGGGCTTGGCTTCAACCGATTTCGCCCTTTTTCACAGAAAATAGTTACCGTCCTAGAATCTAAGCCTCTACCAAATAAATAAATTAAATTAAAGAGCGCGCAGCCACACCCATTTTGAAAATTTCTTTTATTTTTGTATTTTGTTGCACCATATCATTACTGGAGTTGAATGCTGACATAATTTACTTATATACTGTAAAGATATTAAAGTTTTTGTTAAAATTTGACTTAAAACAATTTTTTTTTTAAGTGCGCGTGGTCCTTCTCCGATTTTGCGAATTTTTGTTAATCATACATATAGTAATAGGAGTAACGTTCCTGCCAAATTTCATCATGATATCTTCAACGACTGCCAAATTACAGCGTGCAAAACTTTTATCTTCATTTAAAGTGGGCGGTGCCACGCCCATTGTCCAAAATTTTACTAATTTTCTATTCTGCGTCATAAGTTCAACTCACCTACCAAGTTTCATCGCTTTATCCGTCTTTGGCGTGGTTATAGTCCGAGATCGTTCATTTTAAATAGCGATCTGAGATGACTGCCCAGGAATCTACATACCAAATTTCTTCAAGATACCTCAAAATTTACCCAAGTTATCGTGTTAACGGTCAGACGGACGGACGGACATGGCTCAATCAAATTTTTTTTCGATACTGATGATTTTGATATATGGAAGTCTATATCTATCTCGATTCCTTTATACCGGTACAACCAACCGTTATCCAATCAAAGTTAATATATACTCTGTGAGCTCTGCTCAACTGAGTATAAAAATTGTTTTGAAAAACTTCAGAGTTTGGCGGTGACCGAACTCGAGCCCCACGATTACAACCGCAACATCGTAGCCGCTGGGCCACTTCAACTGTTTGAAAGCTTGTGCCAAATATTATATTTAACATTGTAGTACACACGAATTATACCGTTTATTTTTTCTTGAACTTAATTTAAGAACATTGTTCTTAATTTAAAAACATTGATCTCATTCATAGAGCATTTGGTCATATTTTAAGACCAGCCGTTCTCTTTTCAAGAAAATGGTTGTCAGTTCAAGAACAAGGTTGTTGTTTTGAGAACAGGTCGTTCGTTTTTCAAGAACAAAAAAGTAAGAACATGAAAAGCTTGAATTGAGTCCGGTGGTGCTGGATTTTAGAACGGCGTTTTTCTCTGAGTGCAAATGGAAATGATATCAAAAAGTTTCATAAATTTTGTTTTATTTTTATAAAAGCGGTATTCATGTATAAATTGCCATGCATCGTGAAATCCCAAAATTTTGTGCCTACTGCTATTTTCATGCTCAAGACAAATGCGCCTGCCAGAGTACAACCAGAAAAGAAACGATGATCTACTAAATATGTATAGGAAGGAAATATACAGAATCACGGCCGTTTGGCCCACACTCGAGTAGAACGAGAGGTGTAGGAGCTGTAGACAGGAGGGTGCCGAGGAAACGGTTACTCACTTCCTCTGCGAGTGCCCAGCGCTCGCGGATTTTCGGTCCCGAACTCTAGGCAGCTATGTGTTTCCGGACTTAAGGGCAGTGTCAAACTGCCGCATCAAGGACATCAGTAGATATGGTTTGAGTAAAACAATACGCAGATTACATCAGCTAAAAATATAAGTGGTTCCAGGAGAAAGTGCATCAAAATGGCGCCTAGAGCGCTACTTGTACCGGCTCCATAGCCGGGCAGCACAGCAACCAACCAACCAACCATATACTAATTATATCATCAAGTGTAAGATTTCTCTCCGAAATCAGGTAAGAGTGCAAAATTCAACAGCTTTCTGTTACGTACGCAGCTTCTACACAGAAAGTTTCCTTGTGTCACTGCACACACTTTCCTCACTGCAAAGAGGAGGCAGTCCCAATGTGCTGGCTCTAGTCGATATTCGGACCACGTAAAGTGCGCACATGAAGGACACTTTTGCCATGCCTGCAGTGAACCACGACGTGTTCGTCTTGCACTCGTGCACTTTGATAAGGGGACAGCCATGTTGCTTTGTAGATATTTTTAAACTGGAACCTGGCGCTACAGATAAACACATTTCCAACAGCAGCAGATAGTACATAATGAAGGATATATTGTGGTGCTACTGTAGGACGAAATACTATCTTCTTTCCCGGCCTGACATATACGGCGCCAAGTAAAGATTTGAATGTTAGTGCGGGACAGCTATCATAAGCATTTTCAAGTTTATCATAAAAACAGTTTTTATATCAATTTCTGCCGCCTCCGCTGTCGATGTGGGGGCCCAAATAATGGTCTTCTACTGCATCCTTCCACAAAGTCTTCATCAGTGATCAAATGGCGGAGAATTAAACAAAAACAGTAACTTATTGTACAAAACGACTTCTTCAACTGAAATGTTCTAAAAGCGAACCTTAATTTAAAGCTTTAATAAATTATACCGTTAAAGTCCAAATAAAAAAAAAAAAATAAATGTAAGGCGCGATAATCTCCGAAGAGATCTAAGGCCGAGCTTCTCTTCCAATTTGCGTCGTGCTCCTCTTGATTTTTCCCTACAAATTGGCCGGATGGGACCTACATGTTTTATGCCGACTCCGAACGGCATCTGTAAGGCAGATGAGTTTTCACTGAGAGCTTTTCATGGCAGAAATACAATCGGAGCGCTTGCCAGACACTGCCGAGGGGCGACCCCGCTTAGAAAAATTTTCTTCTAATTGAAAAATCTTATTTCTAAAATTTTGATGTTGCTTTGCCCGGGAGTTGAACCCAGGGCATACGGTGTGATAGGCGGAGCACGCTACCATCACACCACGGTGGCCGCCAAGTCCAAATAGCATGCAGAATTTAATTACTTTAAATTTCGTTATCAACTAATATATATTTTTATGTATTTCTTCAGTCTAGTTCTGCTGTTCTTAGCCAAATTCCATTAATATTTGTCAGAGCTAATTGGCTAAATTTTATGTTTGCTGGTTTTGCTGCTGATCGCCCTCCGTCACAACTCAATTTCCTGTTAGACGCGCACAGAGTAAAGACTTTCGAATTATGAATTAAAGCGCAATGCATTCAAATTTCGATTATTTTAACTGTGCTAAGCAACAACTGCATGAATCGTATTTGCTTAACTCCAAGGCTGCGCCAACGCATTAGTCATGCATACAAGGTGTTTGAATACTGAAGGAACAACAAAAATCTCACAAGGAATGCAAAAGTAGTAGAAGCGTATTTACTTTTAATTTACATAACATGACTTAGCCAGCGCAGCCGCTGTGTTTAAGCTCGCTGGACTATATTGGTGTATGTTCATCTTCGGTACTCGAGCCGTCGCGCAGAGGCCCATACATTTTCGAGGAACTTTTCTCCCGAACACTACCAGAGCCGCCTCATATTATATTGTCATGGTCCATGCTTCCGCACCATATAGCAGGACGGGTTCGATAAGTGACTTGTAGAGCATGATTTTCGTTTGCCGAGTGGGGAATTAACTTTTCAATTGCCTACCTAGTCCAAAGTAGCATTTATTGGCAAGATTGATTTTTCGCTGTATTTCAAAACTGATGTTTTTTGGTGTTATTCCTATTTATATTTACTATCGACGAATCATTAGCAGCACAGATCGCTTCCTTCAATATAAAATCTATGACACATCGGTACCACGTCGATAACAATAAGGTAAGGAACAAAGGGGAGGCTCCCTTGCATCCCTTTTGACAGATGCGATTCTTCGGTGTAGCCTCTAACCTAATAACTACCTCAGTGAATTAAATTAACGTACTTCGGTTACAATCTCCAATGCATTTACTCTCATTCCTCTGGGTGATCTTTTCTTGGCGGAAGGATTGAAGCGATTATATTTCACAACGTGCATGTTCTGGTAGTAGTCCCAAGAGTACATTCACAACTAGGCTTCACAGAGGGGGCTGGAGCTCTGTATTTTGGATCCTAACTATTGAACTACCCTTCTCTATCATCAGCACCGTTTCCGAAAAAAACTAAGCACAACCACCGCGCTAAACGGCACTAACACACAAATAAATTGCGGACTTAATCATCGTGATCGGCAGGCATCAGTTTCCTTTAGGAACTTGGCATCAAAACTCGAAATAATCAAACAATGTCACAGGGTGGTGTCCTGTCCCCACTTTTACATAGCGAAACTCTCTTCCCAACCAGAAGATTTACCATTGGATCCTACGCCGATTAATGCACTATAATGGCAACAGGTGCCGGTCCATTCATTGATGAGCTATGCTATAAAATCAACGACGATATTCATAGTCTTTCCAGTTTTTTCACCTCCCGAAATCTGACACTGTCACCGACCAACTCGTCAGCGACCTTCTTTACAACATACACTTAGTATTACGACCATATTGGACATCTAGGTCGATGGCATTACGCTACCGACTGTTTTACATCCAAAAATACTGGGTGTGCCGTTCGATCATGATCTAACTTTTGGCGAACATGCAGTGACAATTGTAAGTCCAGAGCCGTAATAAAATCTCTTGCCGGCGGCACTTGTGGCGAAAGGTGAGAAACGCTCATAACCACTTAAAAGCATTAAAAGGAATTGGAATTGTATACTATGTGTCTCCATTATGGTCACCGAGTCTAAAAACACACTGGAAGAAGATACAGGCCTGTAAAAACAGCGCGCTCAGAACTGCCATGTTTTCTTATGTCTTCAGAATATCATCTACACATTAAGGCGAGAATCCCCATAAAGGAGATAAATAAGAGGCCAAACAAACAGTTTCTTCTGAATACTCAGACACCTGGGCATACCAACAGACAGCTAATTGAAGAGGTCCTTTCTCCCAAGTACTTAAGAAGACATCTCCGTAAGCCGAAATCCCGCTCTTAAGAATTCAGCCACTACGCCAAGTATTTTCTCGGTAAACCTCGTCCTTAAAGACAAGTACCCGGAATAACGCAGTTGAGGAAAGCAATGCCTCAGGGAAACGCGCATCTTTCTAGTTCAACTTCTATCTGGATCCGGACTAGCAACTATCGAACATATTTTGAACATTCCAGTAAGTCATTTCGATATTAGCACAATAATTATTACGGTCGATGCCAAAAGAGTAATTAAATCAATAATTGCTAAGGATTTGATTTCAAAAAGTAATAAGAATATAAAAATGTTACAAACATTAAGCTTAAGCTAACAGCTTCATTCAGTCAAGGTCAGCCGACAATTCAAGCAACCAACCCACTGTTATTTGTTTATATGTATTCTCGCATTTTTAACGCTCACTTGGGATTTAATGTCTGCCTTTAGTGTGCATGTAATTGTTATTACGTGTGTATATGTATGTATGTTCATTTTTACGAGGTTTGGCAATTAAGTTTGGGGAATTTGTTAACAAAAACCGGAGAATTAAGTTTCAGGAAAAATTTTACTATCGACTTTCACAATAGTCTCCCTCTAACTCTACACAACGATTCCAACGTTTCTGTCTTGATTAGAAGCATCCTTGGTGGTCCTCCGAAGGTAGCACGTTTAGCCCCACGTTTACAGCTTCTTGGACTTCCTCTACACCGCCATGATGAGTTCCCTTGAGGCGCGACTTCATCTTGGGAAATAGAAAAAAAGTCGCAGGGAGTAATATCTGGGCTATAGAGTGGGTTGTACCAATGTTTAGGTTAATAAAGTCCTCACATATACTGGACGTGTCCATAGTGTTACCAGAATTTGTTTGACGACCAAACGGAAGAACCCCAATCAGATGCCAGGACATACGTTGTAGAATAACTCCGTCCTTTTGTCAAATACTAGCAGTTTATATCAACGTTGCCCTCAGAAGTGACTTTGACATCCTGGCTTGCAATATCAAGTCTCATCTCCAGTGAATAGGCAGATTTTTATTTGGTGTATTTGGTATTTACTCGTATATGGATCCGTCGCAGTGTGTTTGTTGTTAATTTTATATTGTTTACTTGGTCAACTACTCACCACCTTTCATAAACCCACCTGAGGTAGACCGCTTACTGGGAGGCTCTGTTGGAATATAGTCGGACACTTCTGACGGCAAATCTCCCAGTAGAGACGGAGTAGCATATATCAATTTCGTGGAAGACACTCTTTACTGCACGAAGCTCCCTAGACGATAGGTTAACGAAACATGTGTTCGCAGGAAAATAGATATTATTTTCCAAAAACTGCTCCCCATACCTTCCAATATAACAGCAGTACTCAGAGGCAGCTACTGAGAAACTCCCGTTACTGACAAGTCTCTGCCGTCACTCTGTTTCGAATCACAACACATTTGATGTAATGTACATCACACATTTTCAGTATGCCACTAAAAAAGTTACTTGCAAACAACAAAAAAACGCATAAAGCACAACTTCAACTTTGAACTGTAACTAAAAGGAAGATCTCCCTCTGATGGATGTGAAAATGTTGCCAGTTTTTTAATTATAACTAAATTCCCGGAACTTAATTGCCACACCTCGTATATTGACATTTTGTTATTATTGTGAACATTTGTAATCTTGTATTAAAATTACTCCCTGGTATAATGACTGTACTTATTTATATAGGTATGCATATTAGGGTGGGTCGATTTGTATGGACGAAAGTTAACCGATATCGCGCCATCGATTTTCCGATAGGGTTTGGGCTCAGGAAAAAAAGTTCCACTGCGTATACCCAAAAAAATAATTTTCCGACTTTGATTTATAAGGTTTTTTTCATGACCACCTAAAATATTTATTTTTTTCAAAAAACTGTTATCGCCAACGTTTTTAGCGGACATTTTGGGTCGCACAGGGTATACATGAAAATTTTATAATCAAATGAAATTTTTTTTAAAAGGTCATGGAAAAACCTTAAACACCAATTTATACTTATATTTAAGAATTCATGAGCTTAACACCGGCTTATAATAATTGAATTTCAATTATTATGTTTTTCTAAGAGAAACTGAAAAGAAAGAAACATTTACTGGCATATTGCGATGGACCCATTTCGAAAACCGCCAACTGACTGATGATGATTACGTTGGCGGTTTTCGAAATGGATCCATCGCAATATGCCAGTAAATATTTCTTTCTTTTCAGTTTCTCTTAGAAAAACATAATAATTGAAATTCAATTATTATAAGCCGGTGTTAAGCTCATGAATTCTTAAATATAAGTTAAAAATCAAAGTCAAAAAATGTAAAAAAATGAATTTCGCAGGCTCGAAAATTATTTTTTTGGGTATGCATAGTACAACTTTTTTCCTGAGCCCAAATCCAGTGGAAAAATCGATGGCGCGATATCGGTTAATAAATCGACCCAGTCTAATGCATATATATGTACTAATAAAAATTTCAGATAACTCGATTAAACAGTTCAAGCAGTTTGAGCTTTAAGACTGCGGCACAATGAAATTTTTCATATAGATGCGTTTAACACAGGTTTATGCATTCCAGTAACATCGCCACAATCAACCAAGATGTTGTGTTTATAAATATGAAGGAACTTCAGACTCGGCAATTGAAGTTTCTTTCGCTTTACCCATTCACATATAAAATATCGCGAAGCACTGTTATAAACATTCTCCCTATACAATAAAAATACGTGCTAACATATTTTGTGTCGTATTCATTAGTTATGTATATTGCAACTTTTGATTGCGAAAAATGTTAGAAAAGTTACCAACGAGTGAGAAAAGTGCGTCAGCACCCTTAGCCAAAGCAAATGTGAAATTCTTCTTCTTTTGCTTTACTTGCAACAAAAGTTTACAAGTTGGCTACTTTTTTATTTCAGATGGCGCCAGTGTCGCTCAACTACCGTTCCCCATAAAAGTACGTGCAATCTACTCATAATGCATAAGATTGAGTAAAACGCATCTATATGAAATACTACTTATGCGCTTTTATCAACACACTCACTCGCGCAGGATATGCTTTCTGCAAAATTGCGCAGGCTCGAAGTTGATCATGTGTACAACCGAAATCTGTTAGAAAAATGCACCCACCCGAATGTACACGTTTTTTATATACAACTGTGTATATTTGTTGTATGACTGCAGCAAAAACAAACAAAAAAACTGTGCTAATCGCGAGCATTAAAGCAACATTAATTAAATTTATATACCGCAAAACTTTACGAATCTTGCCTTGAGATCGGCAATTAGAATGCAAAGTTCATGTTAATCATACGACATGTTGTACTGCTGACGCTGCTGTGCTTATATAAGTTAAGGTACAAATACACATAGCTTTTCACGTCACGGGGCTTTTCACGTCAAGTGTTTCTACTCCAAAAACGTGATATCTTTAAAATCCACCAAAGTTGGTGGATATGTTTCGGGCTCCATCATGCTACAGTTTGAAAGCTCAAAGGACCATGCAAATTTACATTGCACCGCCAATTAAAATTAATAATACATCTAATCTAATATCTAATGTACCCTACAACGGCAACATTTCCACCAACTTTGGTGGATTTTGGAGATATCAAGTTTTACGAGTGGGACCACTTGAAGTGAAAAGCCCATACTTCCATGAACGCCTAAAGCATTTTGCAATAAACCAGACATGTCAGTATTACAAAATGGAGTCACATTTCACAATACTTGCCCTCATAATTTAAAGTGTTACTTCGTATCTTGTCTGCAATATTGCTTTTTTCAGTATCACACAAAACACTCCATTCGTGACTTTCTGAAACTTGATATCGCGGTCTATATTTCTCCCTGTCGATGTCGTTAATTTATTTTTGTACATATATAAGGCCGGCTGGCGTTACTTAATTTTTTTGGCGGTGATTCCGATGACATTCACTGCATCAGAATTACTGAACTCTTTAGAGGAAATGACAAAGTTTTGGGGAAAAGAACGGAGTTTCTGGATTTTCAGAGTATCTAAGCTGTCCGTAACTAAGGAATATGAAAAAAAACGTTGACGTAAATGAGATGGCAGACGATCTGGAACAATTTCATGAAGGTAGGTATGAGTATCTGGGAAGCTAACAATATAATAATACTTAAGCCCCACTCTCACTACTACGCTTAGTCTTATCCTAATATGGTTCTTAATCTTCTTCGTAATTTTCTACTTTTGGTCAAACCATTCTTCTATTCTTACTTTTACTTTCACTCTACATTTTCCCTTTGATCCCTTTACTTTTCCTATTTCCCTCCAACTTATTCCACTTTTCCTTCTCCCTTATTGGTTTTTTCTATTGTCTTTCCTATCGATTTCCTTTTTCTAATAATAAATATATTGGGTTTGGCTTTTTTATGCACATTTCATTACTAAAGTTGTAAAAACGTAGGAAACTTGTTCCAAAAAGTTTCCCTGTCTACAAACTTAAATCATGGCCGAAGTACGAAGGCCATAAAATTTATGTATTTGTACAACTGATTTCAAATCGATAAGATGCCGATAACAAATCGATAAATTTTTGATAACATATCGATAACTTTTCTAAAAAAAGTCGATAGACCTTCGATAGTAAATCAATAGCTTTTCGATAGCATATCGATAACTTCTTAATAACAAATATCTATAAATTTTTGGTAACATACCGACATCAGATGAGTTTTCACTGAGAAACTTTTATCCAGAATCATCAATATTTTTTTGCTGTCATCCTTAATTACCCTTAATTGATTTTCTGGCTGATTTCGCTCATATGAACGCTACCATGTACATTGCTCCCACACTACGCTGCAGTCTCCCCTAAAGTATACCAATACCACACACTCACTTATTTACTTACTTACTTACTACTACTAGCGTCATCTTTCATTCGCAGGCCAGCTTAGCCGCTGCGTTTTAATTCGCTGGACTACGTCGATATCCGCGTAAAGCTCGTCAAATTTTATCTCGAACACTCCCAGAGTACTCATTTATTATTGTCATGGTCCATATTTCCGCACCATATAGCAGGACATGGTGACGAACTTAAGATGCAGCATTATGGTAACATTTTTTTCCAGAAAAGAAAACATCGTAAGCTTACGCTTACATTCTGGGTTCAGGATAACAGCGACTTACTTACTTAACTGGCTCTTAGTTTAAACGGTTATGTGCGCCCAAAAATGCGCGTCAGTTGCTTGTTGTTGTTATTGTTGTTGTTGTATTAACGATAAAGACACTCCCCGAAGGTTTTGGGGAGTTTTATCGATATTGATGGTCCTTTGCCGGATATAGGTCCGGTACGTTCTGGTAACCAAGCACCACCATCTCGGGAACGATTTATATAACCACATTAAACCTTGAGGCCGTCGCTCCCTCCCCACCCGCTAGTTCCATGACGAGCTGGGGGGTCGCCAAAGCTGGGGGCAACCCTCTCAAGGGGTTGCCAGCGAAATATATAGCTTCTCCAACCCAATTATCAACCTCACCTATCCGTGGCGAATCCTGTTTCATTAACAGCCGACGCTCTGACGACCCCAAGTTCCTCTTGGAACTAGGGGGTGGGGAGAGCGGGATGGCCTGGAAAGTTTAATGTGGTTATATAAATCGTTCCCGAGATGGTCGAGCTAGTACCTTAATGTTGCTTTGTTACCGGAACGTGCCGGACCTATATCCGGCAAAGGACCATCAACATCGATAACACTCCCCAAAGCCTTCGGGGAGTATCTTTATCGTTAATACAACAACAACCAAGGGACTTTAAATCATTTTCCATCTTCCATAGGCGGGTTCCGATAAGAATAAATTATTATCCTGAGCATCAGCTTTCATTAGCATTACATGACTTAGCCAGCGTGGTTACAGTGTTTTAATTCACTGGACTATGTTAATGTCTGCATAGAGCTTGTCCAGCTCATCATTGAATCTTCTTCGGTACTCGCCTTCAGGGATTCCTGTGGCACTCTTGTCATAGGAACAAAGACCCAGTAAGGAAGTCAGTAAATTGTGATACAAATTTCTGGTTCAGAACAAAAGTACCAAATAGGTACTAGTTCGATAGTTTTTTTTTTTTTTAATTATTTTATATTTAACATAAGTGTGTAGGATATCTACAAAAAAAAAAAACTGCCACTAGCTTTAAAATGCTCCGACTATGAATATGCTTTCTTTCTCTACACTTTAAAGCTTTTCACGCTGGTTCGAACTATCGACAAAGCGGAAAAAGTCGTACAAGAGCCAACATGTTGAATTTCTGTTCATTACTTGACCAACGATATAGTACCAACAAAAGTAGTCGTAAATTTTTACACTAGTTCGGAATTATCGAAATAGTGCCAATAAACCAATTGGTTCTAAAGTGGAAATAACTATAGAAAGGTTTGTGAAACGTGGACAACTTCCACCGCCTAGGATATTGCCATGCTAAATTCGCCAGTTGAAAGACCGTAAAGTAGATAGAGGGCGAACTAGTAATGGTTCCGAATGCACTAGAAGCGCTCTAGTTTTGAACTAGAGGTTTTCCCTACAGGGGTAGTAAGCGCCGCGAGCATAAAGTTCTCTTTAAAGCATTTGCCCAATGTTGACAGTTCTTCGCTGTTAAATTTACCAATGAAAGCAGTTTTTTCAACAAGAAAATCAGTTGAGTTGATGGAGAATCTGTCATTTTTACAGAATATTGTTGACTTGAGGCCAAAAGTTCCTTCTCTGTTTACATTACTAAACAAATTTGTTCCCTTGACAAAAAACTCGGTTGAATTAGTTATAACGCGATAAATTTTATCAAATGTCTGTTAATTCAGGAACAAAAAAACTCAATTGTTGATTTTACTAGCGTTACTTTTTCCGGTATAAGGCCTTCTGCATATCGCTGTATCTTTCGTAAAGCATTGAAGATCGATACATCGATATTTTATGAACGAATATCACCGATGTTTTTGCAAAATTTACACTTCCATCAGCCGTCACCTTCCATATACACTTTTTAGACCTCTTGAGTTAAAAAAAAGTTACAAATTGGTGTGCAGTGTCATCAAGTAGAAAATAAACTCAATTTGTAAATCATTAGAAAAAATGAGTGTGCATTCCGTATAAGACGTTTTAGAAAAACGTGTTGCCTTTGGCCTGAATCTCATTTTGTTGTTAATTACTTTATTTTATTTATTTTATTTATTAAGCATTTTCAGTGTGGTGTGCTTTTTACGAGCTGTCAAGCATTTTATTTATTTATAATTATGTTGTTCTTGGTGTCGTTCTTCTCTCTGATAAATGTCTAGCCTTGAATTTTAGAATCGTATAGAGCTTCAAATAATTAGAGTCTAACATTAAACTGTACTAATAATGCAAAATGTGGTATATACAGCAACGAACACAAAAATAGGGTTGACAATTTTTATCCAACTTCGTCATTTAAATTCTCGTCATTGGCGCTTAACCGTTTTAAACGGTTATGACCGTCTAAGGCCTGGTCGACCTGGTCCTCCCAGCGAAGTTGGCACCGCTCGAAAAAGTTCGATAAATCAAAAGGATGCATGATTCGACATGATATTGCTATAGGGACCTGAGAACTCAAAAATTTTCACCTAGGACAATTTTTTGACCAGGACTTTTTCGACTCCGAAAAAAAAATTATTATTTTCCGTCCCTAATTTTTTTTGCAAAATATCTTTATTCGAATTTCAACAAATCGATATATTTTATGATACATGAACGATCAAGTTTTTTTCCTATGCATGCATTTTCATAGCCAATAACGTCTACAATAGAGATGTTTTCCTATTTTCAGAAGGCGATGCCACTTTGACAAAGAGTTCAGTTTTCGAAGTCATCTGGACGGGAATTAAAAAAAAAAAAAAAATAAACCTTAAATATATGTAGAAGGCCAACAAATTGGCCATTTATACTCCAGTGACAGTGAACCAAAATAAGGTAACAATTTCGTTTCGTCCAGTTAAGTTTATGGGATGCAACTATTAATATGAGCAGCACTGTAGAACATACACTTACGGTAAAAAAAAAGCGACGAGATTTATTTCCCTAATACGTCATATCTACGGCCACTACAGCTACGTAACGAAACTTTTTAGACCCTTTTTAATTTTCGTAATAGCAACTATATATCATAGAAGTAATAATTTTATCTTTCGAGAAAAAATGCATATAATTCTCTACAAATCGCGTGAGATATGAGCTGCGTAGGCGGAGTACATTGAAATGAGTTATCCCTAAGGAGATCAGGGACGAATTATATTTATGCGACTTCGTTCTGTAAACGGACAACCACGAAAGGCCACATAACGCGATGATATGAATATCGTCAAGATAGCCCTTCTGATTACGTTCAAAATTTCGCCGGAAGCTTACGCGAAATTGAAGAATAATGAAAACAGCTTCTTATTATAAAAAGCCGTCCCTTCGCTAATCTCATACCGCGAAAAATAAACCGATCAGAGAACGACTGGGGACGAGTTATATTCTCTGATTAACGCAAAATAGATATGTATGTTCAGTTTGGATTCGTAATGCATGGTTAGCCCCAAATATACAGAAAGATTGCGTCACAAATGCGTTCGTGGGAATGAAGTCGCCCATTAAATACAGTTCGTCTAGGGGATAGTTCATTGTAATATATTCCGCCTACGCTGTCAATATTTCGCATGATTTTTAGACAATTACGTTAATGTTTTCTTCAAGGTTAAAATTCTTTTTATGAAATAAAGTTGCTTTTACGAAAAATGCTTGGGACTTACAAATTTCCTCATCTAATATATCACCCAATTAGCTAAGCAACTATCAATGTTCACCACAAGAACTAAACAATTTCGTTGCGCAGCTGGAGAGTGACCTTAAGAAATGCGGTTACAATGAAAAACAAATTTTTTTTCTCGGCTTTTTTTTTCTTGACCGTAAGTGTACATAATACAAAGCGCCTTTTTAACGGTCGCGTAGTTGCCTCATTTACCATTGTACTACCACATCCAGTCCATGTCCCAATCTTTCCTGTATTTTATGCAAATGATCAAACGGCCAAAAAGCGAATCAATTTCTTTCGTCTGTCAAGCAATAAAACGAGTTATTCCTAAGTTTTTATGGAACCTTAAAATTTTCAAGTCACGGGTTTGAACATTTTCGATCTGCTCATTTTCAATGTATGTATGTAGATTCTACAAACATACATAGTTAAATTTATAGAAGCTAAGATATATGATATATATATGAACTTAACAGTTATATATTTTTATACCTTTCATGAAAATGAAATGGTATATTAATTTCGTCACGAAACCCAAAATTGTAAGTCCTTAAAGGAAAATAGATAGACCCACCATTAAGTATACCGAAATAATCAGGTTGAAGAGCTGAGTTAATTTAGCCATGTCCGTCTGTCTGTTTGTATGCAAACTAGTTCCTCAATTTTTGAGATATCTTGATAAAATTTGGTGAGCGGGTGTATTTGGGTGTTCGATTAAACATTTGTCGGAACCGGCCGGATCGGACTACTATAGCATATATCCTCCATACAACCAATTTTTCAGAAAAAGAAGATTTTTGTCATATCTTCCTCAATTTAACAGATTGAAGCTTCAAACTTTACCATGTACTTTCGTATATTGCACATATTGTTGTCTGAAAAAATTGATGAGATCGGTCGTATATATAGTATATATCCCCCACAACCGATTGTTCAGATAAGAAGGTTTTCGTAATTACTGCCCTATTTTAAGAGCTAGAGACTTCAAATTTCAACGAATGCTTACGTATATAGCACATATTGTTGTCTCAAAAAATCATAAAGATCGGTGGTATATATGTTATATACCCCATATAAACTGTAATTTTTGCCCCTTTTTTACGGCTAGAAGCTTCAAAATACATCAAATTTCATCAAATAGTTACGTTCGCGTCATATATTTTTGAAATACGTGATTCGTAGTCATAGTTTTTACATGCAGACCACAAAAAACGTGAAGCTTTGCATCCTCACACAAAGTACCTACCTATTTTTATACTCAGTTGAGCAGAGCTCACAGAGTATATTAACTTTGATTGGATAATGGTTGGTAGTACAGGTATAAAGGAATCGGGATAGATATAGACTTCCATATATCAAAGTCATCAGGATCGAAAAAAATTTGATTGAGCCATGTCCGTCCGTCCGTCTGTCCGTTAACACGATAACTTGAGTAAATTTTGAGGTATCTTGATGAAATTTGGAATGTAGGTTCCTGAGCACTCATCTCAGATCGCTATTTAAAATGAACAATATCGGACTATAACCACGCCCACTTTTTCGATATCGAAAATTTCGAAAACCCGATAAAGTGCGATAATTCATTACCAAAGACGGATAAAGTGATGAAACTTGGTAGGTGAGTTGAACTGATGACGCTGAATAGAAATTTTGGACAATGGGCGTGGCACCGCCCACTTTTAAAAGAAGGAAATTTAAAATTTTGCAAGCTGTAATTTGTCAGTCGTTGAAGATATCATGATGAAACTTGGCAGGAACGTTACTCCTATTACTATATGTATGATTAACAAAAATTAGCAAAATCGGAGAACGATCACGCCCATTTAAAAAAAAATTTTTTTTTTTAAGTCAAATTTTAACAAAAAAATTTAATATCTTTACAGTATATAAGTAAATTATGTCAACATTTAACTCCAGTAATGATATCGTGCAAAACAATGCAAAAATAAAAGAAAATTTCATAATGGGCGTGGCTCCGCCCTTTTTCATTTAATTTGTCTAGGATACTTTTAATGCCATAAGTCGAACAAACATTTACCAATCCTTGTGAAATTTGGTAGGGGCTTAGATTCTGGGACGGTAACTTATTTCTGTGAAAAAGGGCGAAATCGGTTGAAGCCACGCCCAGTTTTTATACACAGTCGACCGTCTGTCCTTCCGCTCGGCCGTTAACACGATAACTTGAGCAAAAATCGATATATCTTTACTAAACTCAGTGCACGTACTTATCTGAACTCACTTTGTATTGGTATAAAAAATGGCCGAAATCCGAAAATGGCCACGCCCACTTTTTCGATATCGAAAATTACCAAAAACGAAAAAAGGGATGAAACATGGTATTTGGATTGGTTTATTGACGCAAAATATAACTTTAGAAAAAAACTTTGTAAAATGGGTGTGACACCTACCATATTAAGTAGAATGAAATGAAAAAGTTCTGCAGGGCGAAATAAAAAATCCTTGAAATCTTGGCAGGAATACTGTTCGTGGTATTGTATATATAAATAAATTAGTGGTCCCCAACAAATGATGTTCTGGGTCACCCTGGTCCACAGTATCAAGTACAAACACAATCTAGAGTCACCCCTGGTCCACCTTTATGCCGATATCTCGAAATGGCGACCACCTGTACAACTACAACCACTCCCTTTTAAAACCCTCATTAATACATTTAATTTGATACCCATATCGTACAAACACATTCTAGAGTCACCCCTGGTTCACCTTTATGGCGACATCTCGAAAAGGCGTCCACCTATAGAACTAAGGCCCACTCCCTTTTAAAATACTCATTAATATCTTTCGTTTGATACCCATATTGTACAAACACATTCTAGAGTCACCCGTGGTCCACCTTTATGGCGATATCTCGAAATGGCGACCACCTGTACAACTACAACCACTCCCTTTTAAAACCCTCATTAATACCTTTAATTTGATACCCATATCGTACAAACACATTATAGAGTCAACCATGGTTCACCTTTATGGCGATATCTCGAAAAGGCCTATAGAACTAAGGCCCACTCCCTTTTAAAATACTAATTAACATCTTTCGTTTGATACCCATATTGTACAAACACATTCTAGAGTCACCCCTGGTCCACCTTTATGGCGATATCTCGAAATGGCGACCACCTGTACAACTACAACCACTCCCTTTTAAAACCCTCATTAATACCTTTAATTTGATACCCATATCGTACAAACACATTCTAGAGTCAACCATGGTTCACCTTTATGGCGATATCTCGAAAAGGCGTCCACCTATAGAACCAAGGCCCACTCCCTTTAAAATACTCATTAACACCTTTCGTTTGATACCCATATTGTACAAACGCATTCTAGAGTCACCCCTGGTCCACCTTTATGGCGATATCTCGAAATGGCGACCACCTGTACAACTACAACCACTCCCTTTTAAAACCCTCATTAATACCTTTAATTTGATACCCATATCGTACAAACACATTCTAGAGTCAACCATGGTTCACCTTTATGGCGATATCTCGAAAAGGCGTCCACCTATAGAACTAAGGCCCACTCCCTTTTAAAATACTCATTAACATCTTTCGTTTTATACCCATATTGTACAAACACATTCTAGAGTCACCCCTGGTCCACCTTTATGGCGATATCTCGAAATGGCGACCACCTGTACAACTACAACCGCTCCCTTTTAAAACCCTCATTAATACCTTTAATTTGATACCCATATCGTACAAACACATTCTAGAGTCAACCATGGTTCACCTTTATGGCGATATCTCGAAAAGGCGTCCACCTATAGAACCAAGGCCCACTCCCTTTAAAATACTCATTAACACCTTTCGTTTGATACCCATATTGTACAAACGCATTCTAGAGTCACCCCTGGTCAACCTTTATGCCGATATCTCGAAAAGGCGACCACCTATACAACTACCAGCACTCCGTTTTAAAACCCTCATTAATACCTTTAATTTGATACCCATATCGTACAAACACATTCTAGAGCCACCCCTGGTCCACCTTAATGGCGATATCTAGAAAAGGCGTCCACCTATAGAACTAAACCCCACGCCCTTTTGAAATACTCATTAACACTTTTCGCTTGATACCCATATTGTACAAACGCATTCTAGAGTCACCCCTGGTCCACCTTTATGGCGATATCTCGAAAGGCGTCCACCTATAGAACTAAGGCCCACTCCCTTTTAAAATGTTCATTAGCCCCTTTCATTTGATACCCATATCGTACAAACAAATTCTAGAGTCAACCCTGATCCACCTTTATGGCGATATCCCTAAATGGCGTCCACCTATAGAACTATGGCCCACTCCCTCATAAAATACTCTTTAATGCCTTTCATTTGATACACATGTCATACAAACACATTCCAGGGTTTCCCTCGGTTCATTTTCCTACATGGTTATTTTCCCTTATGTTGTCACCATAGATCTCAACTGAGTATGTAATGTTCGGTTACACCCGAACTTAACCTTCCTTATTTGTTTATTTTATATTTATCTTAAAAATCATTTAGGTATGTACATCTGTTCACTATATATTTCTTATCTTATACATCCGATTATTTAGAGATTACGAACGGGATAAGATAATTGTTCAACCCCATTCATGAAAGGTATGAAGTCTTCGGCAGCCCCGTCCTTACTTGTTGTTGATTTTATTCTTTTCTTGTCAAGCCTCTGAATAAGAATGTCTCCAAGTTGAAATTAATTAGTTCTGTACTTCAATTTTTTTCCTTTTTAACACCCTTTTATTAGCTTGGCTTGTATGTAACGGAATCTTTTAGCTTAATTATCAAGGCTCGATGACAATGCATTAGTGTGATGGTGTGGTGACATAAGGTCAACGGCCATAAGGTCAATTGGCCTTATTACCTCTTTGAATGGCCATAAGTTTGATTGAAACTTTGCACACGTATCAAGGGTCGATGGCAATGCATTAATGTGATGGTGTGGTGACATAAGGTCAACGGCCATAAGGTCAATTGGCCTTATTACCACTTTGAATTGCCATAAGTTTGATTGAAACTTTTCACACGTATCAAGGCTCGATGACAATGCAATAATGCGATGGTGTGGTGGCATAAGGTAAACGGACATAAGGTCAATTGAACTTATGACCACCCCAAATGGCCATAGATTTGAAACCTTGCACATAATGCGAAAAACGCATTCCTGTATTAATGATAGAAGTGGATACATGGCACATCTACGAAAGAGCATACTGGAGCCCTTTTTTAACACGTTTTTATTAGCTTGGCCTGTATCTATCTATGTATCTATGCATCCATGTATGTATGTAACGGAATCTGGAGTGGAGCCGAGATCCCCGGTAATGCAGAGCTCTGAACTCCGTTGCACCTTTTGAAGCATTTTAAGATAGCTACTTTTAGCTAGTGCAGGCCACCAGACCAAGGCACCATAAAGAAGAATCGGTCGCACAATGGCTGTGTAAATACAGTAGGTCAACTTAGGGGAGAATCCCCAGGAGGTGCCAATTGCCCTCATGCAGGTGAACAGATCTGCTGCTGCCTTCTTGGATTGATCCACTATATGGTCACTCCATAATAGCTTCCTATACAGAATGACTCCCAAATACTTGACTTGATCGCTAAACGCTAAGAACGTACCCCCAATTCTTGGCGATGTAAGATTTGGTACTTTGTACCTCCTCGTGAAGAGAACAAGCTCGGTTTTATCCGGGTTGACTTCCAAACCTGTGGCGGGTTGTACTCCTGGAGCAGCTCCAGGATGTCAGCTGGGTCCGTTAGCGTCACTGGAACCCAGGCTCTAGCCCTTGGTCGTGAGGGGATATCACGCGCCCCCACTACCTTGAGGCGCGCGCCCGGATATACCACCCCTATCAGCGTGACGGCGGCTCTATAGAGGTTGACCGACCTGACGTCGTCACAGGCAATTAGCTTGACATGGCCCTGGAACCACCCTGCATCGGTGTAAGATGGCGGTGGACCAAGGTTGTCTTTTTAACCTTAACGGACACCGTAGCGAGCGCGGCCTCGATCCACTTCCACTGTTGTTTCGGGATCCTGCCATTTTCGCTGCTCTCGTCTATAATGCCAATGATCTGCGGACCCTTGGCAATTTCGGCGAAAAACCGCGTCCAGCCGGTCTTGGCGCTTTTCGGTGCCGTGGGGTTGGATTCACCCATGGACCGCTGGCGTTTCGAGGTTTCATCACTCTCGACTAAAACTTTTAAAATTACTTGAACTAAAAAATTTAAAAAAAATAAATAATAGTTTAAAAAAACTAAAAAAACACGCTTTTATAGCAAACCGAACTAAAAAATAGAAAATAATTTTCAATTAAAAAGAGTTTGTATAACAGTAGTAGAAGGTCAAACAATCGTTTATAGTTAATCACCTCAAAATAAAATTATAATAAAATTTAAGTCATTAACAGAATAATTTAATTCACAGTAAAAAGCGTGGGGTGCTTGATATTGAATGTTACAATCATTCTATTGGCAACTATTTTACATCATTATTCGTTCACTTCAATAATTCTTTGAAAAAAATTTATTTTTATCAAAATAATTGATTCTAATTGCAGCTAATTGAATATCTAATTGCATTAGCAGAAGTCAATTAGATTTCTAATTGTAAAGGTAAACCAATTTTTTTTGCTAATGGAAACTAATTGCAATTAGATTTACCATTGGAATAAAAATTTCAATTATCTAATGGGAATTAGTTGAACTAATTCTAATTATTTAATGAATTAGAGAATTTCACAAATGAAGGTTAATTAACAATCATTAGCATTATCTAATCATTACTTAACATCTATGATTCTTGAAGCACTAAAACGCTATTTCAGGGTACCCCAATATGTGGTAAAAATTCTTAGGGACTACCTGTCTCGTATTTAACCTACGAAACCAGCCACGGTCAAAGAAAGCTGAAGGTAACAGGTGTGCATCTCAGTGTTCGGTACTAGGCACCGATCTCTCTAAAAACGGTAGCCGTAATCTCCACGAAGAGTCAGATCTCTACTATCAGCAATATTATGGTTGCGGATAAGCAGATGGAAACATGCGTCTCAATCAATCTGGGGGCGAGGCTAGACAATAAGCTGAACTTCTCGAAGAAGGCTGCGTACGCCAAAGCGAATCTAAATATATTAATGGCAAATATGGCAGACCCGAAGCCATGTACTCGTAAGCTGCATGCATCGGTGAATCACCGAATCGCCCTCTCCTCGGTCCAACTCAAAGGGGCTATGCGAATTTCTTTAGTTCACCCCATGGTCTTCTTGCCAAAGAGAGAAAAGCAATATACGATAAAGGAACAGTGTCATAACTTCACCTGCCGAAATGAAAGCTGAACATGGTCAGCAGATTTGTGAGGATATATGTATGTTATCCTCTGCAAAAGATATGATGAAAGCTTAGCCCACTAGCATGAGAGTAGCCATGGAGCTCATGTAGCGCGTACCCGTACCCGAAATAATGCAAAATAGGGTCCCCTGTGCGGGAAATTTCGTGGGTATACCTCAAAGGGGAAACGGAAGTCCTACACTGGGAGAGTATCGCAGCGGAGCTTAATACATACCGTTCAGTGCATAACGCAATTCTTCCTTCCATGAAACTCACAAGAAAAAATTCCATGAAACTCACAAAAAAACTTGCCGGAAAGCTGCCTACCACTTGTGGGAGTTATTGTCTGCCTCGCGCATCCCGAGCTGAGCCTAGTTACACCTGTTCAGAGGCAGATTGCTAAACAACTACCAGTTGCACCCAGATGATTTGATTCTAAAATTACTCGATGGGATCGCAACTGCTTGAAAGTATTCGCGGGCAACCTTAGATCAGACAGTTGTTGTTGCTGAAACTGCAAAAATACTCCTTGAATATTAAGGGAAGTGTTGCGGATATGGACCGTCCTTTGCCTGTTATGAATCCGCTACGCTCCGGTACCTTCCGGTCCTAGCCTGACTGCATCGGGAATGTTTTTTTTCATTCCTCGAAACTTCGAACTGGTTTTGAGGTCACTGCATTAAGTACCTGGTTGTCGGAATAAATATCAAACTCTTTAATCATTATAGTGTTGGATATTATCGAATTCAACGCGCACTTAATGTGAACTTTGCCTGGAAGATGTTGCAATGAGCCGTTAGCATAAATTTTCGGTAAGCTGTGAGCTCTTGACAAATTTCCCTCCCTTCCTGAATCTTCCGAATTCGGTTATATTGATATTTACACATTGAAACCCTGTGTCTTCATGCTAGTTCTACTGACCACATACGAGTAATAAGTTTTTACATGACTGGTTTTTTCTGAATTCTAGACACTGTTTTATGTGCAGACTTTAAAAGATTTTTGTTTGTCCTAGACTCATGGCGAATCGGAGACGCTGGCGGCCGCCGTAGTGTGATGTTACAGTGCTCCGCCTACCACACCGACGATCCTGGGTTACCGCCCCGGTCAAAGCAACATCAAAATCTTAGAAACAAGTTTTTCTAATTTGAATAAAATTTTTCTAAACTGGGTCGTCCCTCGGCAGTGTTTGGAAAGCACTCCGAGTGTATTTCTGCCATGAAAAGCTCTCAGTGAAAACTCATCTGTATTGCAGATACAGTTCGGAGTCAGCATAAAGCAAGTAGGTCCCGTCATGCCAATTTGTAGGAAAAATGAAAAGGAGCACGACGCAAATTGAAAGAGAAGCTCGGCCTAAAATCTCTTCGGAGGTTATCACGCCAGTTTCCAATTTCACGTCCCAAGTATATTTAGATTCCGCAAAATTAGCTACAGTTAAACTTTTCATCATAAATTGAATCAGTAAACAAAAAATGTTTCCGTCTTTGGTCGACCGCTATGGAAATTTCCTACTACAATTTCATGTTAGTAAAAAACTCCAATCCCCATTTATTGGCTTTTGTTCTTAGGTTCATTTCCGTCAGTTGAAACTGATAGCTCATCAGTGCTTGAAAATTTAAATTTTTCCGTCATTCTTTAATTTTTCAGTAAGATGAAGTTTTCCTGCTACTTCCTTTTTATACCTTATTATAAGTCTTTAAACGAGAAAAGATATACCACCTATTAGGGTCTCGAGATATAGGCCAACACGTGGATCAGGGTGACACATGAAAGTGCCTGAATTTCATATGAAAGTGCATAGAAAAAGCAGTTCCATATGAAGCCAAGGCACTTCAAATTTACACTAACAAATTGACACCAAAAATTTTTTCAAATATATTGTAGCACTGAGAAAAATTGTTATTTAAAATTTATACACTAAGGGGATAATCATTTAAAATAAATTATAGTGTTTTGGCGACCTTTTTGTTCTTAATCATTTAAAAAAAAAAATTTTTTTTTATTATAAAAAAGTTTCAGTGTACATAGTTTTGTATATGTATTGTGATTTGCACTTCAACATAAAAATGTATGCTATTCTTACAAAATGTCCAGTTGTGCTTCTGATGCGATGAAAGTAGAGTAAATTGAAGTATAGCCGGTAGTAACCCTGCAGCGAATCGCCCTAGTTATCGACTATTTTGAAACGGTACTAGTTGTAACGCAATGCTTTTAAGTGGCACTTTAAAGTATGTGATGTCCTATACAATAGAAATTGTTCCACATTGCGTACGTTTCGCGCGCGTTCTTAACTAGTTCTGTGATAGTCGCAGCCTTTGTTTGACCATATAAACACATATAGCTCTAATTTAAGAGCTGCTAGCACAAGTTTGGCTACCAACTGTCCCGCTCTGAGACGATATTAGCAGCAGTTCTGATGTAGTCATTAAACCTTTAGTACGAAACTCCCGCTTTGCATGACTGTCTCCCATCTGTTCAAATTATATTTCTTAGACACAGAATAAAACAAATTATTGGATAATTTTAAACTTGTAATCAATGAGGGCCATCATTATAACAAAATACTATTTTGCGCTTTTGTTGGTACACTTTTCTTTAACTTTCGACAAAGTATCACACCGATTACTTACATATTTATAAGCTCGGTCAACTTGGTTTTCAACCTCGTCTTATACGTTGGATTTCTTCGTATCTTGGTGATCGTACGCAAAAATTAATCTTTAACAAGTAAGGAAGGCTAAGTTCGGGTGTAACCGAACATTATATACTCAGCGTGAGCTTTAATTGTACATTTCATTTCAGATAAATTACTTTTCTACATAACACGTGGCACAGCCCGTTAAAAAAAATGTCTCCCCATTGCCTCTTACAATAAAACTTGATAAGTGAAATATCATTGATTCAAAACTATTTTTTGCTAAGTTATAGCTTATTATTCTAGTCTACGACCCTTTTAAACTTGTTTTATATAAAGGGGGCGTGGTATTTAACCGATCCCGTCCATTTATACTAGAAATATTTTCTGCTATAAGGAAAATATGTGTAAACAATTGCATTACGACATGTTAATTTTTCTTCGAGTTATGGCTCCCGAAATATAGAAAATTGCTTAGTCATAAAAGGGGCGGTGGCACGCCCATTTTTAAAAATTTAAAGTTTTTCTATTTATTGTTACAAATCCACTTGGGAAATGAAATACCATTGAAATTAAGCTCTTTTTTGCAAAGATATGGCTTCTTTTATTCGTCCACGACCCTTTTAAAAATCTTTTATATAAAAGTGGGCGTGGCCCTTAACCGATTTCGTTAATTTTTCGTCAAAGCATTCCTTATAGTAAAGGCAACCTCTCTGTCGAATTTTATTACGATAGGTTTAACGATTTTTGATTTATGATTAATAATATTTGTGAAATTGATTTTATTACAAGTGGGCGGTGCCACGCCCATTTAAATTTTTTTTTTTTTTCAAATTTTTTATCAAGTCTAAATATCAGTCCACATGTCAAATTTCAACATTCTAGGTGTATTATTTACTAAATAATCAAGTTTTTTGTGTTTTCCAAAATTTTATATATATATAAAGTGGGCGTGGTTATCATCCGATTTCGCTCATTTTCAATACCAATCTATTCTGTGTGCAAAGCACGCTGAGTATAAAAATACGCTTTCTGGGGTCATCTATGTTTCTTCTGGTGTTTCTCAGGGCAGTCATCTTGGTCCGATTCTGTTCTTGTAGTTCATAAACGATATATCCTTACCCGTCGGTTTAGGAACATTCCTTCCTTCAAATATATTTAAATCACTTGGTTACTTGGTGCAGTCTTAAAATATGTAAATTCACATATATGTATGTAATACTCCTGTATTGCTAATAGAAAACGATCGCAATGTATTTTGAATTCGAAATCAAAACAAGACAGATAGTTTTTGTGATTGTAGCAGCATAAGTGTGACAAGAAAAATTTTAAACTTAGGTACATTCGATTTACAATTAACAACCATAGTCGAGAAATTGTAAATAATTTACTTGACTTAGGAGTCATGATGGATTCCAAACTTAGTTTCAACCTTCATATTAATGCCACAGTAAATAAAGGGAAAGGTGTTTAAGCATTTGTTAAACGGTGTTCAAAAGAATTTCACAACCTTTACGTAACTAAAGCACTTTTTACAACAACATTAATTAGGCCAATATTAGAATATGGCTCAGTCATCTGGAACCCGCGTTATCAAGTCCATGCAGAAAATCTGGAATCAATACAAAAACAATTTTTACTATTTGCCTTAAGAACTTTTCAATGATACTCTTTATATCATCTTCCATCTTATACCAATCGATTAAAGCTGATCAATCTTCCAACTCTTGCTAGCCGTAGGGAAATGCTTGGTGTAATATTTAAGACAAAACTTTTAAATGGATCAATTTCAAGCCCATTCCTTCTGAACGAAGTGATTTTTTTGTGTTCCCACTCAGACTTTAAGTTACTTCAATCCTCTTCTGCTGAAGCAATGTAGAACGACCTTCGAACTAAATGAAGCTTTTCGGTGTTTATGCCAAGATTATAACTCTCACTAAAACACATTTGATAGCTCGGACTCCCTTTTTTCTATAAAAAAAGATTGTTCTCACCTTGGTTTCTGTTCTCTTTAAGTATAACGCTTAGCTGATGATATATCTTCTGTAGCTGAGCAACCTCAGAACTCGACGCTTGGAAAAAATGTATTATATATATAATATATATAATTCGATCGCGTGAATAAGTTTAGCCTGGTTTCATTGGACCACTTGAGGGCAGCGCTGCCACAACGTCCATTACAAAAAAAAAAAAAAAAACAAAAAAAAGCTAAGTTTCATAATCGCTTATAGACAGATCATGTTTTTAATACCTAATACATAACAATAGATATAGAAAAAACAACTATGATTTCACGAAATATGTTTTAATAATTATATCCATACATTTTATTTTTACATAAACCCTATACCATTTTGGTTCTTTTTGTAGAAGGTCTTGTTTTACTTAAATGGTTTAGTTTTCCTTGATATTTGTATTTCCATATTCCTTTACATAATCAAGAATCCTGGGTTGAATGTTTTTTTTTTTTTAAATCTATTTCCAACTTCATAAAGAAGTCTTCAACATGCACAACCAAAAAGATTTTGGGAAGTTTTGTCAGTGTTGATGGTCCTTTTGCTGTATATAGATCCAGTACGTTCCGGTAACTATGTAGTAGCATTAAGTAACTAACCCTACCATCTGGAACGATTTTATATGAATGCGTTAACTATCTTTAAGTTGGTTATGTTTGCCGCTTGATAGTTCAGATGGTGCATGCATTATGGACACTGATTGGATATTCGAAAAATTTAAATATTTACACTGAAACAAAAACAAGTAAGGAAGTCTAAGTTCGGGTGAAATCGAACATTACATACCCAGCTGTACCTTTGAAATGCTGTTGTTGTTTGTTTTTTGTGCTTCATAGTGTTACAAGGCTGCGCAATAATACATATAAATATTGTTACGAATATTAGCAACAATAAGGGGTACTGTCACCTCTAAGCCGATGCTAAGAGTGACTTGTATGCACATCTATAAATCAATCGTTATGTATCTACATAAACGAATAAGTCATTATGTCTACACATATGTACGTACACGCAGCGGAGAAGCAACGTACAAACACATGCAGGTATTTTATTTGATATGCTCCCAAAAGTATGCAATTGTAATTGTGGAAGTGCCGCTCACAAATACACGCGCATATGAGAAGATATACACGTGCATCTGTAATTATAATTATATGGCAGTAACTAAGTAAATTCTGGAAGCGCCTAGAAGATGCAACGAGGAAAACGCAGAGTATAAAAGCACAAACAGTAGAGGCGCGAGAGTCAGTTTTGATTAAGCACGCTATCTGTCGAGCAATAGTAGAGTTATTTATTGAGAAGTACTTTAATAAAGACCATTTTGCATTACTTAATAGTGGTGTTATTTATTCAACAGTTTAGTGATTCGAACTTAGGAGAAGGTTGCAAATAAGAGGATTTGCAGTAAATTCGTTACAATATGGTTCTGTTCTGAACTAATTTTTCAATTACTCATTTCTTTTCCTGGAGAGTACCCTTATGTGTCGTCTTTACTGTAATACAATCCAACTTCTCTTCAAGCGCTTTATTTCTAGGTATTTCTCTGTGCGATTTTTTTGCTAACAGTTTTTTGAGATATCTTCACCAATATTCGAGTCAAATATCGAATAGTTCCTACCTAAAAACTCCAGACAAATTTAAGTTAAAACACACAGACTCATGGACCCAAAACGCGGATAAGGTATCGAAGATCATGTGTAGGTCTTACCACCTGGTTTTAAAAAGAAAGGACTGTAGATTCACGACGAATATACTGACATGCCTTTAAATTAGACTTGGACAGTGATAGCAAATGTAACCAGTGCAGGTTGCAGGATGAAACGATCGAACACATTTTGTATCAGCTTTCAGATATAGAAGTAGCAATTGTCAAAGGTCTTACAAAAGCTTCTAATATATGCCAAGCGAACGAAGCTATTTTATAACAAAGGTCCTGCTTTTTGATACGATTTTTCTGTTTGGTCGTTACACAAACTACTGGTAACACTACGGACTATGTGAGGTCCTTACGGACCAGCCGGTTCAACCTTACCTAACCTAACAGATTCTAGTTCTTGCCATTAGGATATAACTATTGTTGGCTGTATCTGTTCTTTTACAGAATATTTTTCAAAAAAGGCTCTATCCGAAGATTTGTTTCAAAAACGCCCTTGCTCAGAGTTCCCTTGAAGAACGATCTATCATAATTTTCTTTTTCAGAAACGCCCTATCAAACGTCAAGATGTTTTAGATTTATGCACCCTAAAAGTATTAAATAAATTGTGATCTTCAAACATATTCCTAACATGTATACTGCCGTCCATAGCAAAAAAGCAGTAACATGCAATTTACTTATTAACTTAAAAAATAATAATAATTAATAAAAACTCATTTAAAATTCACAATCAAAGATAAAACAAGGCCTTAAATTTATTGTTTACTTGAAAAATTAAATTAATTATATTAAATTAAAATTAATTAAATATGCTAAATAAAAATTAAATTTTTTTCGATTTCACTTTTAACACCTTTTTGCTATGGATAGCAGTATGGGTCGATGTTATATTCGATTTTTTTTTTAATTTTTCAAAATCCATTTAATAGGGTTATGCGAATAGTTGATTACTCCAAATTTTGTTTAATTAACTACATTTTTTTAGCAATAAATAAAGAATTTTACCCGATTAGCACATTTATTCATCAATCGAAGGCCGATTAAGCAATTCTTGTTTAACTGGTTTCAAAATGACTAAAGTAGTGTTCGATTTTCATTATTTTATTATTATAAATTTAGCAATCGATTAATTGATGAATTGATTAATCAACTTACTCGATTATTCGAATAGAGTCACAGCCCTCTTATTTAATAACACTGAATCACAAATTCCAATTTTTTTTCTGCACCAGAGACGCCATTATGAAATTCCTATGTAAAATCACCCCTGATTCCGAAAATCAAGGTTATTTTTAATTCTATGGTAACGTTTTTCAGATTTTTTTCAAAAAAAAAAAAAAAAAATTGGGTTCACTTAATCATATATATTTCAAGAACGAATCGGATGCTTTGTGGTCTACAAAGTGGATACACAAAATACTTTGCTTTCTATGCAAATGGGATAGCCGAGCTCGTCAAGACCACTACATCATAAAGGATTGGCCAGAACGAATCGAGTTTCAAGTTGGGGTGGATAACATAAAATACTCCCCACTTATAAAGAATGAAAAAATAATTCTACTTCCGCTCCACATCAAGCTCGGCCTTATCAAAAACTTTGTCAAGGCTTTGGACAAAGAAGGCGAAGCTTTTCATCATTTGAAGACTATCTTTCCAGAGATTTCAGAAGCAAAAATAAAGGAAGGGATTTTTGTGGGACCGCAAATAAAAAAAATAAATAAAAAATGATGACCAATAACCATTTCAAAGAGCTATTGTCACCAGTTGAGGCAGCAGCGTGGGATTCTTTTGGAAAGGTCTTCACTTCTTTTTAGGCAAACACAAAAGCCCTAACTACGAGATGATAGTGAATGACTTAATCAAAAACTATGCGGAAATGGATAAATAAAAAAACACATTTAAGACCGTTTTCTCAGTTAAATTTAAAACCTATCTGCCCGATAAACAAAAAATTTGTATGAAAATTTTTAAATTTACATGAGAATATATAGCCCTATATCTGAATTCATCGTCCAGTTCCGAACAAACAAGAACGAGAAAAATGTAAACAAAAAATGTATTCTGAATTGAAAGATAAATCCAGCCTAAGAAAATTCTATACTAATGTGTCACTTATGTATTTATCTAATATACCTTTTTATTTTCTTTCAGGAGTAAATATGTTTTTAAAAATTCATTTTCTACACTCCTATTTAAATTTTTTCCCGCAAAATATTGGCGACGAAAGTGACGAGCATGGCAAAAGGTTTCACCAACAAATGAAAATGATTGAAAGTGCGTATCAAGGATTCTGGGATGTCGGTACGATGGATGACTACTGTTGGTTTCTCATAAGAGAAACCGATCCTAATCTTAATAAGCGTCAAAATAAGACACATAACTTTTTCAATTATAAATAAATAAGATCATAGAGTTAAGACAGAATCATATGTACATATCGTTGATGCATATGCAATACCACCTATCTACCAATTGCAAAACCTCCCAACTGACGAAAGTGGCAAAAATGAGATTTGGTAACCCTGCATTCCAGGCATCGAGTTTCATCTATAAAAATAAAAAATTTCGTATTCCAACAGAAAATTCCATAAAAAAACGGTAAATGCAAAACCGCATGTAAAGTGTGTAGTCAAATTTTATTTGCAAAACCAACCATCATTTAGTTCTGCTCAGCAAGTTGATCAACCAAGTGTCAATACTACGGACAGGGAGTGGGCTAATTTCTTTGTGTTCTTTGCTTTTCAAATTTCTTCAAATTTTAACTTTTTGTGAATATAATATATGTACATACATGCCAGAAATGGCTTCAAATGAAGGATCTGATATAATTATGGACAAGTTTTTGAAAGGTAACAAAAAAAGAAATATTGTGCTTTATATACATATATAATATCAACGTGTTTTCATGTATGTACATTAAAATATAAATTTAGATGCTTGGGCGACTCCACCAAGTTCTCCTGGAACTTCCTATTCAGAGTTGGAATTGTCGCCGTACACGCATGGGATGCGCATCTCAATAGAGAATGATGAAGAATTTTTCAATTTTCCCAGTATGTTCAATTCTCCTGTTAAGAAAGATATAACCAAAACCAAAACTATTTACAAAGAGGCCAGAATATACATAAGAGGAACCTACGCAATTCAGAAGGTCGCGGGTAAGGAATTCAACGCGTTGTAAGAAAATCCCTCCACCTCCATAAGAAATACACTATGCGGCGAATTCCTTACCCGTGAGGTGCTGAATTGCGCTGGACCCTCTTATATTCTAGCCTATTTGCTATTTGGTTACATGTAAAGAAATGTTGTATGTGTTTCTTCCAGCTACGGCAAGAGCGAAGAGCGACACAGATAACAATGCGGCGGAATCAAAAAAACACAGCAACGATTCTATCAAATGTGACTGTGATATTCATACTTCCCCCAGCAATCAACACCTTCCAGAAATAAAAATTTTGGAAGAAAACAAAAATAAAAGACGAAAACGGAACACAGACAATTGGAAAAGAGAGATCAACAAAAAGAAAAGAATGCTTGGAGAAGAGTACATAGGGTTTCGCAAAGTACAAAACAAAATAGTCCAAGATGTGCCACGAATGAAGAGAGTGCTTAATAAGTCAATTTGTGCTAAAGCTTGCAAAAAGAGTAAAACATTTGATTGTAAAAGGTTTAGTGAGCAGCAAAGAGAACACATTTTTGCAAACTTTTGGAAAAACATTAATTGGCAACAAAAACAAAAATATGTTTGCTCGCTGGTTCACGTTCAAAATACAAAAGCAACTAAGCGCAGCAAATTAAAGAAATCAAATTCTTTCGCATATTTTCTCAAAGATGGTACCGAAAGGCGAAGGGTTTGCAAAAATATGTTTTTATCGACCTTAGGACTAAATGCATGGACTGTACGTTCGTGGCTCACTAATACACAGGTTTCGTGCAGCTCTAAAAAGAAACGCAATTCCACGAAAAATTCCAAAAAAAAACTTGTAAAAAATTTTTTGGCATCTTTGCCAAAGCTCCCGTCACATTACTGCAGGTCAACATCAAGCAAACTCTATTTAGAGCCAGTTATTGAAACAAAATCACAGTTGTACTGTCTTTATAAGAATAACGCTCTCGAACTTTCTCTACCCGTAGTCTCAAGATGTTATTTTGATAATATCTTCTCCGAAGAAAATATATCTCTTTTTAAACCTAAAAAAGATGAGTGCAATACTTGCATTGCTTTTAAGACCGGAAATATATCCGAAGTGGAATATAAATGTCACATCGACCTCAAAAATTCAGCACGATTAGAAAAAAAGAATGATACCATTCTTGCCAATTCTGGAGAAATTCATTTAATTACCGTTGACCTACAGGCTGTTAAACTATGCCCAAAATTAAACGCCAGCGCTGCTTATTATAAAACTAAGCTTGCTGTGCATAACTTCACAGCTTACAACTTAGTTACTAAAGAAGTTGTTTGCTATTGGTTTGATGAAACCGCAGCCGACTTAAAGTCTTCAACGTTTGCCAACTTTTATATGGACTATATATCATCAATACTTCGTAAAGATGTAAAACCTGTGGTGATTTATTCCGATGGTTGCACATATCAGAATCGAAATTCTGTTGTCGCCAATGCACTCCTTAGGCTTGCCATTGAATACAATGTTGACATAACTCAAAAATTTTTAGTAAAGGGGCATACACAGATGGAGGTAGATTCGGTTCACTCTGTAATTGAGCGGAAATTGAAGAATCGGCAAATATATTTACCTAGCCAATATATTTCGACAACACAGGAATCCAGACGCAATCCGTTTCCATATATCGCAAGAGAGTTGGACTACACATTTTTTAAAGACTATGATAATAAAGAATATCAATTATATGAATCCATACGCCCAGGTCGCAAAAAAGGGGATAAAGTCGTTTTCGATTTACGTGTCTTGAAATACTCTTCCGATGCATCAATCAATTATAAGTTGTCTTTCGAAAGCACCTTTCTAGAGCTTCCACACCGACCTAAACGTAAATGGAATAAAAACACTCCTCACGCTCTTTATTTGTCTCGTATACCAATACAAAAATCTAAATACCAGCACTTACAAGAACTGAAACATGTAATTCCTTCAGACTGTCACTACTTTTATGACAATTTACCTTACAAACAATAGATACTAAGATTTATGTCTGTAAAGTTAATTATAAAAAGATAAAAAGAAATAGTTTTGTTTTTATTCGATATGCGGGTTGGAAATATTTACGTGTAAAAATAAGAGGAAAATTTATTTGCAAAACCGTCTATAAAAAATAAAACTTACAGAAACACACATTTATTATAAACTTCAGTTCAATACTGGTTTACTGAGGTAAGTTGCACCTATTAAAAGTAGAAAAAAGATTTCAGTCCCAACTTTATAAATAAGATTAAAAGAAAACTCGTTTTTTACATCTCCTGTAAAATTTGCTTGCCGTCAGATAGATGGTTTTGCAGTTGGTAGATAGGTGGTATTGCATATGCATCAACGATATGCTATTATTTGTAGGGTACTTAAGTTTTACTATATGGAATATTTATTTGAATGATTATAACTTTTGTATTGGTTCATCGATTTTGTTGAATGAAAGCTTATTTTTTTTTTTTTTTTGTAATAAAACAGAGCTTAGAGTGAAAGAAAAAATCTGCAAAAGAATAAAAAGTTTTCGAGATCCTTCCTCGCAAAGTACACATTTTTTTATATTTTTACAAAAAAAATTGAAAAAATTCGTTATGATTGTTCGTTATCTCTGAATCTGCAGGGCCTAGCAAAAGTGTTGTATACACAATTTATAGCAAATTTTATTACCTTTTAAAAGCTTTAAACCGTTTTGGAATTGAGATATAATGATTAAGTGGACTCAATTTATTAATTTTATTTTTTTTTTGAAAAAACCGTTATTCGTAAATATCTCAAAAACGTTACCATAGAATTAAAAATAACCCTGATGTTCGGAATCAGGGGGTAATTTTCAATAGGAATTTCATAATGGCGTCTCTGGTGCATTTTGCCTGTAAACCAGTGTAATTAACAAAAGAAAAATTACTCAAATATTTAGTGAACAACTTTAGCTAAAAAGTGATAAGATAATTTTTACACCTTTGTCCTGTTTTCATGTGTCATACACCAAAACACATCCATATGCCAATGTTATATCCAGTACTTCCTGTTTCTGCAGCATAGTATGAAGTTAGGCGCGAAATAAATGTTAGGGAAAGTTTTCAATTGAAGTATGCAATGAAAATCCTTCGATCATAAAAAAAGTGTGAAATGACTCCGATTACGATTAGTTTGGAGCGCTTTATGAGAGTTTTAAAATAAATTTGTTATTTTTTTGTTTTCATAGAGAAGAGTTTGTTGAATTTTTTGCGCACCTTGGCAGTTGCCCACAGGGTGACATGAAAGTTTAATTTCCGGTATCTGATATCTGAAAGAAACACAACTTAACTAACAATTACGGTGACCATTATTTGAATTTTATTTCAAATTGCTGAATATTACGCTACATTTTTGATCGGTTGTGTGAGAGTTGACATATCAAGGTGTTGTTTAGAAATAAAATGTTTCCTTTTACTATTAGAATGAAGTATGAAAAATAATTTAAGAAGTCGTTTTCAGTAAACTATAAGAGCCACACTTAACTGTTTCATTTTGGTAGTTCGCTGAATATTTTTGGACGCTTATTAGCAGTTGTTAGCTAATGAAATAAAGCAAATGTAGTCCCGTTTGTCCTAAAAACCGCGAAATTGTGAAACAAAATAAATGCATTTAAATCACGGCTATCTATGACATTCCAGCGGCATAAAAGGCACTCCTTTCTATGGAAAGTTTTCAGTTTTGTTTGTCAAGTAGTTGCATCCATCCAGCATTAGAACTGGTCTAAATTTCCGATTGGATTCTTCATCAGACCTCCGTATGTAATACAATTCCAATCAGAAAATTCCTTTGTCATTGACAGTCTTATTTGTTTTTGTTTTGTGTTCCTCATACAAGTGATCACGTGTGACCTTCCCATAAGGCAAAGACAATCGCTGAATAGAATAGCAGCTGCAACCAAGTCAATGGGCAAAAGCAAATCAACCCCCAAAAGAACGCAATTGAAACAAGAGTCTGTTTGATTTAATGACACCCTTAATATCCATGGGTAATGTGTGAAAATAAATATCGTGCGTATTTTTCAATAATTTCTAGGTATTTCTAACATTTTTTATGACCTTTTATTTCCGCGCATTTTCCTTTGGCGCGCACTTGGTTAATCTTAAAATTTTTGTATGCTATCAATGTTTCTTACATGTTGATACGCCCGCAATTTCTATAGGAGAGAGAAAAAGACTGACTGGTTGTAAAAATTTATCAAAAAAAAGACAGCAAGTCCCTATCTCGCTCCCACATAGCTTGCAGAACGTTGTTTCGGAAACAAAGTACATATTTTTTTCACTAAACACTTCACTTAAAAAATTGTCCGTTTCAATTAGGCCATGATACAAGTAGTAATTTTCATCAGCAACGAAACGCGTTCGCAACGTATGCGCGCAAAGGGAACAGCCGCGACGTCTACGAAATGTTGCGCGCCACTCCAGCACACTACAAAAAACTCAACAACTGGGGAGCCGAAAAATTTGATATTATGCGCCCCAAACCAAACAACTCCACTGTGCAGCTACAAATGACGTTTGGAAAACGACGAAATGCGGACATGAAACGGCGCTCAACAACAACATTATAACGAAAGACAAACGATGAACCAACAAAGAGCGTGAATATATAAACGCGCGCGTTTTGTCGCTGAGCGCGTTGTTAACAGCGCGCGGTGCGCATATGGCTGTATGCGTGTGAATTGACCCAGCGCGAATAGAAATGCGCGCGTAAAATAGAACCAGTTTAGCAGTCGCAGCGTGATGACAACGTATTTAATAAAACCGCGCCAACGATGGAGCAGCTCCATGCGAGTTGTGAGAGCGCGCGAAGCCTAATTAATAGTCGATTAAGACAAAAAAAACAAGGATGGGCAACATTTGAGAAACCAGTGCGATATAAACCAATGCAATTTTGCATTTCAATATTTCTTAATCCCGTTGGGGTCTAATATTAGTAGTCAGCGCGGGGATTTTGCCGCCAAATCTGGTTTTTTTTTTTTAACTTTTCGTGTGATTTTTCATTTAAGCGTTGTATCCAGATCAAAGAAAATGCTCAAGATATTTTTATAGATTTTTTAATCCACAAAAATACTATTTTAAGGTATATGGCAATGTATAATTCTATAATACACTCCCTATATCAGAATTTGTTTCGAAATCTTCTTAGCAAGCAGTTTGAAACTCCATCTCAAATTTAATACATTTGTCGATGATATACGATTTAGGAAACAGTTCTCAAGTAGGCCCTTTTCGAGGTTTTTTAAATTTTACTGACAATAGGCGCCTTTCAAATATATTCTGAAGATTAAGTGATTAAGATCTAAATTCTGAAACTACAGTTATTGCTGGTATCTAAAAAATTTGTGAAATTTTGCGTTTTCGGAACGAATTCTGTTAGTTTTTTCACCCTTTTTCAAGTTCAGGCGTTTTTTTTTAATATATTTTTGTTTTTGAATGTATGTACATGCTTACGACAATGTAACAGTGCTCTGGATTTTTTGAATAAGACGTTTTTGGCCCAATTTCTGAACTAACGCAAAAAATTATTACTACTAAGAAACTGAACAAATGCATTGGTTATATTAAACAGCTATTTCTCGCAATTTCTTTTTTGAGTCATAAGCCACCTTTTCATAGAGCGGGTCACATATAGTTGAGTTGAGATCAGACATGTTGTGGTTTTCACAAAAATTTTTGAATGGATTTCGAATCCTCATCACTCGATTTCCTTTTTGCTGTTCCAGTTCCCGTTCGAAATTTTTTATTTGATCTGAAGCGACTTTGTTCAGGCGACACGAATCGAAATCCAACAATTTGATCGTATTGAGAAAGTCAGAGCAGCTTTTCCATTGGTTTTCGGAAAATTAGTCGAATTTGAAATTCGGTACAAGTCTGTAAAATAAAAATAATCTTTCGAAAAAATACGCAGTTTTGGTTAAAGCAATTTTTCAATAGAAAAATTTACTGATTTCTGTACAACATTTTTGCTTTTCGACTATATTTGAATTTTATAAACGTACTACGTTTTGATAATTAATATTTGATATTAAGCTGTATTTATTTATTTAATTCTGCACATTTTAAAAAATGTTTCTATTTTCATTACAATTATTCATATTAATTTAAAAATAGTTTTTTCTGTATAAATTATTTGTTTTAATATATTAAATTTCGCAGAATTTAAAAGACTTAAGCGTTTTACGTACATTTATATACAAAAGGTTTTTTTTATTTTTAATATTTACAAAACGTTTTTTGCAATATTTGTTTTTCTTTGTTCGGAAGTTTTATTTACGTTTTAAAGTTTTGTTTTTTAGCTTTGTGATTTTTTTTACATTTTTATCTTCTTGTGTATGTACTTCGCAAATATGTAATTTTTTTTTTAAAGATGAAAATTGTTATTTTTTTTTTTTTTTAAATTCTATTTCCAAAAAAATAAATGCTTCTTCCATTTTAGACAGGGCCTACTGTACTGCGTAGCACACATACAAGCGGCCGACAGGCGGAAACGCCATTGCTGCCATCGTCATCATACTTCGCCAAATATATTGCGTAATCAAAATTTCTATGAAAAGATAAAAAAAAAAAAAAAAAATGTGTCACCATTTAATCACTTGGTTTTTATTCGCATTTTCGTAGCTTTTATAACGTATTCTTTATTGCTCGTGTTTTTGCATCTTAGCGGAAATAAAAACACACGGCACTCTTGTTATTGATGAGCGAAAAAAATAAATGTGCTTTTGAATTATTTGCCACATGAATGTTTACGTAATTTTATTTTAGTGAGTCACCTGGCAAAAAATATTTTTTCCACTTTTCAACTTTTTGCAAAACGTACATATATGTAGTATATCTAGCAGTCCATTTATTAAATGTCCTTTGAGCGGATAAAAAATATCCTTCGAGTTCTTTTGCTTTTAAATATCCCTTTACACACACACATACGTGACTCTCTATTCTTTTTAATTTACGCGCTCCTTTTTCGATAAAATTGTTTCCAATTGCTGATTTCGCCACAATATTTTAAATTAGTCCAATTAGATTGCCTAACTACAAAACGCGTACAGCAACAACATTTGCTACTTTCAATTAGCCCACATTTAGTTTTTTTTTCTTCATTTTATTTCACTATGTATATGCACACTGTCCATTTGCTTGACTACAAAAATTTGTAGCTTCATTTTATGCGCTCGACGATAGAAAACAAACCGTACACAACCATGAACAACGACCGAATGAATTCTGAAACAGAAAAACGCGACAGAAATGCGTTGTTCCAAAAAATCAACAGCCACTTCAGCCGATTTCCCTCAATATACGAACGACGATGACGATGGAAATGACGACGTCGTTCACGTCTGCGGCTGCTACGTCGAGGCCGACAGCGACGCAAACAGGGGTAATTTGTTGACGTTGGTTGATAAAGTGGCCAGAGACGGCTCTAGCTAATGATTTCGGGTGGGTATTTTGAATTTTTTTTTATTTTTACTTTAGGTAACATACAACAAATCTTTAATGCTTTTAATGTCCTTTCAAACTCTGCTGTCGTTTTCACATATGTAGTAGTTTTTTCATGGTTTGGTGAGAAAAAGAAGCATACTTTAACGCGATATAACTCGGCAGCTTGAGCATAGTTTAAACGATTTGAGAGCTAATGATGATAATATAAAAATATATAAAACTCGTCAAGACCAGAATCATGACAATATATTTTTTTTCTGCAATAAGTGCACAAGTATGTATCGACTACATATTAAACTTCCTTAAATCAGAGAGTTTAGAAATAATAAGAGACGTCAGTTTGTACTTTTTGCGAAATTCATTTGTAATGTACCAGTTTCGGATTAGTTTTAAATAGCTTCTACACATTTTCATGATTTTGTTTTTTTTTTTTTTTGATTATTGCAAGGGATTATACATATTATTTAAGAAATTTATTTGACAAGGGGTCCTTGGTCAAGTGGTAAAATACCTATAAAAGTTAAAAATCTACTGTCCTAGAAAAGATTGCTTTCTGTACAAAGCTTAACATTTCATGCTAACACTTCAACTCTCCACGATTAGTAGTTGCGTAGTTTTCTTTTACCCCAGAAGTGAATATGCCGAGTAAGCCTTAACCAACATGTTGCTTAAATGCGTAGTAACTTCTCCCTGCATCCGGGAAAATATGAAGAAGTTGTGGAATCAGATATGGTAGAGTTTCCAAGAGTTAGTATGAAATATTAATTATTTTTTAAGGACTAATATACCTTGAGAACCAAAGCTTGACATCTTTATAATTTTGCACAAATGGCAGAAGAACATATTGTGACAAGTTTAATCATTAACCTCAGAAAAAAAGTAAACTAGACAAGTGAGACTATACGCCTATTTAGAAAAAAATATCTTTGAAAACTTATTTTTGTATAGGATTGGTTTTGGTCTGTCTGTTGAAAAATGACTGTTTCTTACTTTCGTCATTCATCTGGGGAACATACGTAGATAGTAGGTTTTCAAATAATTACTTTCTTTTTTTGAGTTTCGATATAAGGTAATTTGTTACTCTATGGATATAATAGCCGTGTTTTTTAACACGCGCGTATACGTTTCGTTTGCGCGTGTTAAAAAACGCCTATCTTCGCTTAGATAATGCTTAGGAGACCCATCTAGCGGCTGTGGTAAAACAACTAGCTACAGCAACAGGGTGTAGCGAAAAGCGGAGACGCAACGCTCTGATGGCCATAGGGTATAACATATAGCTGAATCAGTTGCGATGAATTGTGGACACACATATAATACATAGAATTAGTGTACAGGGTGAAACAAAGACACATATTTCAGTTACATCTGAGTATAATGCGTATTGAAATTTAGTAGGACAAAATTTATGCGCAGCAATTTCAGAGGTGTATTTATAGTTTGTCTCTTAGCAGTCAATATAAAGTTTAAACGTAAACGGATATACGCGTGTTAAAAAACACGGCTAATATATCATCTCGTTTATTCGTTAACCACGTATCTACAATTGAGACATTTTGGGGAAAACGAAGATAACTAACTGAACAACTTGCATGTTGTAAACAAAAAATGTAGATATGTGGTAAATAGAGGAGCTTGAAACCATGAAAGTAAATATACTGTATAAATATTGAATTTTTAGGTACCCAGTTTCTCTGAGAGACAGAAGCTGGGGTGTGGTGGTAGCGTGCTTTACTCGCCACACCGAAGATCCAGGGCTCAAGCTCTGGCAAAGTAACATCAAAAATTTAGAAAACAAGTTTTTTTAAGCTATCGCGCCTTGGATACAGTTTTTATTTTGTTGTTTGAAAACGTAGAGCATCATACCGGAAGAACCAGTTGAGTATTTTGAAACGCAGGAGCCTTGACCCTAAAAGGGGATCTTATATGATTTTCAGTAAACATTCCTTTGGCGTACACGTTCTATTGAGAGTTATGACGAAAGTTTATAAGCTCATTGCATTGAATAGTATACTTTGAGAGTATTCCATTGAATAACCGTACATAAATATCCCAGAAAATTTCAAGTCCTATGTTGTTAAAATCCCGGAAAAATTACACATACATATATGCTAAATATGACACCAATATTGTTGGTTTTTTTTTCATTTTAGGAAATATCTAATTTCTATGGAATATATCCGTGTAAATTGTATTACTAAATCTCTCATGAAACTTAAATTATTTGTGTGATAAAATGAGGAAGAAATTACGAAATTCCGTCGGCATTTCAAAATAGGCTCCGAACCAATGCTAGAGACCTGTTCTTAGTTCCACCAAACACGTTAAAGAATTGTATACCAAGTCTAAAATGATAAGCAGGTTCCAAACCCTTCCTAAGCGCGATAGGCATCCGCCCCTGAAAATGACGATGGATCCCTCTCAACGGTACTTAACTAATTCACGACTCTGTATGCGCCAATGTGCTGGGGAAATGTAAAGGTTTGCTCCTAATGCGTTTGTTACTTTCAAGTTTACATACCTTCATACACGCATACTAACAGTGGACAGTGGAGTAGTTATTTACGATGTTTAAATAAGCCCGAGCTAGATTGAATAACGATTTCTTAGGGGGCGAATGGCAGTGCAGTTAACGTCGGCAATGCCAGCGTCGATTTTAGCTCAATAGCATTCGAGCAGCGAGAGAATGTGTCCATTATTTGCCTTTTTTTCATTATGTATGTAAGTAAGTAAAAGCTTTTGTGTACATATTTTTTGTTGCTATGTGTACGATGTATTATATACTGCATATGTTATTATGAGCGGTGCTTGAGATGAGGAAAAAGGGGTAACTGAGCACAGTGAGCTGGATTATTGTGCAGACTGGGGAAATAGTAGTGAGTAGTTGAGAATAAGTTGGAGCTTTATATCCTGCTGTTTCTGCTGTATATTATGGCAATAATTCATTTATTTTTATATGCATTCATTCATGTACCTACGTATTATTTGAAATGTTGTTCTCCCAATTACGCTCTTATTTAGTGCTGCACAGTGGCATCACTTTGAAAAGAAAACAGTCATATGGCGTTTTATTTTTTGAAAATAAAATCGCCCCGTTGGTTGAGCTCTATCGTGAGAATATGGGTCTCATTACCTACATAAATAACCATTTTGCATAGTTCGGGGTGTTCTAGTTCAAAAGTTAGAATTTAAGAGTGCAACATGAGGGCAACATTTTATTCAGTAAAGTATATATATTCCTCTCATCGATGATATCCGACAAATGTTATATTATTGGCGATCTTTTTGAAAAAAAGTTCTGTTTCTAACATCAAAAGCCCAAAGGTACACAGCCCGATTTCAAACCTTTTAAAAAACTCACTCCCAAAAACCAATTTGCTTTGGTAAGGTAGAAGCACCAGAAGTCGGATGCGCCCTAATAGTTGGACACTTTTTCCGTTATTTTTGCAATTAAAATATAAAAATGCCTAGCTCCGAGTGCAGTTGTTTATTACTTTTGGTTAACGTAGGTTGTGTCGAAGGAGTGTCGAAACCATACAAGGTGGCAGGAAGGCGACATAAATAAAAATTCCATGTAGGCACTGTGTTCTTGAAGTTCAATGGACTAATGTCAAGATCGATGGAGGAGTTAAATCATTTTAAAAAAGTACCAATCAGCTGATTTCCTGCCGTCACGTGTATGGTTCCGCCATGAAGTGATCTAACTCGATTAATCTGTGTTTGTAATACCCACAGTTATAGCATTCGGACGGTTCATAAATTTTCTCTATTATAAAGATAGTTGTTTATTTGTGAAAAATTCGCTAAATATTCTTTTCTCCGGCAGGAACTTTAGATCTGGTCAGGGCTTAGCCGAACTATATGGCGTTGTCTGTTTACCTGAGCGGCTTAGGTGTTCATATTTTTGGTTAAGATGGTTATTCTGTTTCATAGGAAGGTAGTGGGAGGTCGGTGATCAAGAGCTGTCAATCCTATTAATACAGTTTGTTAAATGGACTTTACCTATTGGATAATTTTCAAGTCCCAATCATGTAGGAATGTATTTGAACTGAGTCATTCCAACATATCGCCACCGCGAGTAGCATCGGTGATATTACCGTTAAAGGAGCTACTACAGTTGTAGCCGAAGTCTAAAATTTATAGACCAAGATGAATCTTGAGGAAATTATTGAAAATGATATACTGAATTGACACGACAAATGTGTAAATAAAATAAATAAATAGGTACGGATAAACAAAGAACGCTCTACCAACAGCTTCAATTTTGACAGAAGAGCTCTCAAATTTTCACTTTGTTTACGTTCCAGAAACTTTGTGTTGCAGCACATCACCTTAACTAAACATTCAACTCATTTGTCAAATCAAAACACAGAGCAAAGCGTTCTATGTAAATCCGGCACAGGTATGATCAACGGCAACTCTGGTTGTGCAGTTGTCTGATTTTTATGAATAAATTAACTGCAAATTCTTCGCGAAAAATGTTTTTCGATTCGAAAAACAAAGTAAAGATGGAAACACATCGAACATGATCGATAAGCTCTTCCCTCGCATGTATGATGACATCTTTTACTGAAAACTCGATAAGATACTGCAGTTGAAATATACGACGCCATAGAGTATCGCTATAAAAGTATCGAATATAAGATATCGGTATCGCGTATCAAAAGTTGCGATATGGTAAGGTATCATATCAGAGTTCGTGCCTCTACTGACTACTTCCCTATCCGTATCATGCGCTCGCTTGATTAAGACTATAGCTATTACGAGTGACATAGATATCAGATCGTGAAGCAGCAATTAGGATAGGTCTTAGAAAGTTTCTGGTATTTGAAAAGAGGTTGAAATTATCTTTGCACACAGGTTTTGGTTTTTATGAGGGTTTTCAGTTTGGACGTCGGGAAAAACTTCTGAACACATTCAGTCCATATGAGGTCCTAATGGAACGTCCATCAATATTACTGTGATCATGTACCCAGGTGCGCATAATGATCGGCAAGTTGAATGTTGTATGTAGCCACATCTGGATATTATAAATGGAAAATCTAGCGCTTGAATCTGTTTGCAGAAGACTGCCACCGTAGTCAGATCAGACACTGCCTCTGTGTAGTGAGATAACCCCTCCTGACATACATATGTATATACTTTGTTTTTTGTGGCAGCGAATATCCACTAAAGTTTTTGTTTGGTGTCATTTGTGGTGAATTAAACATAATTTTGCAAGTAGGAATACGTTTTTTTATTCAAAGTTTGACTAATTCTTAGTAGTTAGGTGATATGCATATGGTAATATTACTTACTGTGGCACCACTGTGCGCTGGAGAGCTCACAGATATACATATCGTGAAAGCTTTGCTCTGGAAGAATTCGAAGCAGTAGCAGCAGCTACATCAACTGTGGTTACACAGCATAGGCACATTTAATACAAAAAGCAAACACACACGCATATAAAAATGTGTACATATACCAATGAATCAGTTTGGTTGTTTGTACTAATAAACAAGTTAAACAAGTTTTGTCGTTGACACACATTTTCTCTACTGTTTTTTTCCCGCCACTGCTGTACGTTGTTGTATTTTGTAGCCCGCCGATAGTGCCAGCTCCAAACCCCAGCCACCTTCGCCAATGGGCTATATAGCGCACGGAATGTTATTGGTGTATGTATGGTGTTGTGGAACAGTGGGGCACTTGGCCCATGTAGGGACCATTACACAAAGCTCTGTGTGTACCTATGCTTGTGTGTTTGGTTGTGTTTTGTGACCAGTTTGCGTTGCTACAACTTTTTCTTGCTTCTTGCGGTGATGAAATCGCGTTTACAGTAGTTTGGTTGTTATGGGGGCTATATTGAGATTGGGGCGTTCGTTTGAGTTTTGTTTTTGGGAAATTTCCACTAATTCTGTACTTCTCCATTCCAACGGTGTTGTCATCATTGTTGTTTTGCTTCGTTTTGTTTTTCTTTTTTGTTTCTGTTTAACAGTAAATACGGAAATTACTTACAATATGTTTTCACCTTGGAAGAGTTGTGTATAGCTGTAGGTACCTATCTTTGTTTAAAGGTAATAAAAAACGAAATAACAAATAAAATTTGCTGGACTTTGACAGCCAGTTGTTTTCAGGCAATTGATTAATTTATTTTCGATTTTCCATTAGCATTTAAAAATTGTGTAAATTGTAGTGATTAAGGGCAATTCTTGCTTTTTGCTACGCTTCGAATTTTAATTAAATCAACTACTTTAAATTTAATTTATTTTGCTCATTGATTAGAATGTTAAGAAATATGGTACGATTGGGCTGTGGACCCCATTTATTTACCTCTGAGGGAATAAATATAAAAAAGCTTAACACAAACAGTTTTTAATATTTTCTAGAGTGGTTCCATAAATTCAGAAAACAAAAATTCGGAAACATATTTTCTCAGAAAACATAAGTGAGAACCATGATACAAAAAATGGAGGCAGTTCCATTTAGTGTGACGTTAGCCACTTGAATAATGACAATTTCACCAAAAACAAACTACCAGATTGAAAAATGTTACTAACTACTTGATGGATTTCATATAACGGATACGACTAAATTACTTTCAATTCAATTTAATTTCTAAAATATTAGTACAGTAAGATTTACATCTCTTTTTGCACAACAGAAAAATAACACTCGGATCCAGAAAATAGTTAAAAATAGTTGACGATAAATTAACGATAAATTAAATTAAATCAATCAATAAGTATATTAAAACACGTAACAAAAGAGAAGTACATTATGTGAATGGGATTCAAGGGGTTGTGTAGCGCAACATATAGCTTCTCCAACCCAATTGTCAACCTCATCTTCGAGCGGCGAATCCCGTTTCACTAACAGACGAGGCTCTGGCGACCCCAAGCTCCTCATGGAACTTGGGGGTGGGGAGGGAGGGATGGCTTGAAGGTTCAATGTGGCCACATGAATCGTTCCCGAGATGGTCGGGCCAGCACCTTAATGGTGCTGTGTTACCGGAGCGTATCGGATCTGTATCCGACAAAGGACCATCACATCGATAACACTCCCCAAAGCCTTCGGGGAGTAACCTAATCGCTACAACAACAACATTATGTAAATGGTTCAATTTGTGAAAAAGTATTTATATAGGACATCCTTGAAGTTACTTCCGTTCAATTTGCTTTTTATGCCAGCAGGTATTGAATTCCAAATTCTAACAGCATTAATGAAAAACATTCTAGTAGAGTTCTTAAGGTTAAAATATGGCAACATGAGGTTAAGAGAGCGCTCCGATTGTGGAAAGATAAGTTCTTCATAAAGATAATTTGGAGTCTTCGTATACATTAAACGAAATAGAAATATACAATTTCTGGCTTTTAAATAGGCAGCGATGTCACATCCCAGTAGCGATGTTCTCCATGCAGATATGTGGGCAAACCTACGTATTTCATATACATAACGCGTAATTTCATTAAATGCAATATCAACTTTATGCGCCGACTGAGAGTCAAGCTTAATTTGACGGGTAAGCCTCTTTCGAATATGAATTGGAGTAAATGGTGCTGACTGCATCAGGTTGCGTAGAGTAACATACACTTTGCCCACAGCTGAACTTATGTGGTTTACACAACTTAAATTTGTGTTAATAACGAAGCCCAGGTTGGTGATTTTTTCAGCTATTTCAAGAGAGTTGTTTAAATTAATATTAGGAATACTAGTAAGATTTATTTTATTTTTGAAAACTGGTAAGACATACGACTTATTTGAGTTAAGTTGAAGGCCATTTCGTGTAGACCATCGTGATATAGCTAGTAAATCCTCATTCAGCTTTACCATTATTGCATTAATATTATCAAAAAGACCAGCTGAACGTCATCAGCTTATGCATGCATACTTACATGCCGATAGGCTAAAAATATATCGTTTATAAATACACTAAAAAGCAATGGACCTAGAATGGACACTTGAGGAATGCCACAAGTTATGGTTTTGACCGTTGATGACACTTCGCCAATCTTGACTCTTTGACACCGATCCGTTAATAACTCCTCTTAACACAAATATCAGCTTTACCAAATCCATTATAATACGTAAGCTTAGAGCAAAGTAATAAATGATCAACAGAGTCGAACGCATTAGAAAAGTCAAGTAAACATAGGAGGTATTATATTTCACCTTTGTCATAAGCCATACGCAAGTCGTCCATAATTTTAACCATAACTGTTGAACAACCATGACCTGCCCTAAACCCAGATTGATAAGGGGAAAGAGACTTTTTGCTGTAATGTGAGCCGTAATTTGTTCAGCCATTATTGACTCAAAAACTTTCGACAAGGCGGGAAGAACACTAATTGGACGAAAGTCACCCGGAGAACAGGCGCGCTTATTTTTTGCAATGGGACGTACGAAGGCAATTTTCCACGAATTAGAGAAACAAGATGTCGTAATACAATGATTAATAGTGTGCGTCAGTTCGTAGTTAGTTTAAATAAAAAAAATGAGCCGCATGCGTTGGAAATATTCTAATACGAAATATCAGCCTAGAAAACAAGGTTTTTAATAAGTGTTTCTAGCACCCGAAAATTGATTTGGTGGCAGAAACATGGTTTGAAGTATACAAATCAAGGGATATAGCCTTCTTAAGTGTTCGTACGTTTGCTCAGAACATGTTGACAAAACATACACGTTCGTCAATTGATTGCCCAAAGGACGTCCTTATAAACCGCCCCCAAATTTTTAAAGAGTTTAGCATTCTTAACGCAATTTTTTGAAATGGAATGGTGATAAATTTGCTACAAGTCCACATCTTTTATTTATTGTTAAATTCAAGCGTAGCACTTGAGGAGGGAATTGTTAAACCATTTTTTATACTGTTTTCACACAGAAACTTAATGATCTCATTTCACCTGCTAATGAAATCGTAAATTTTTTGCTTTCACACAGAAGTAACTGCTCGATTAGTATGAAAGATGAGACAGACAATCATGGCGGAACGATACAAGGTGGGAGCATGGTGACATACCTACAAACAAAAAAAATTCCATGTACTTGTAAATTCGATAGACAAATGTCAAAATCGTACTGCGCCGGTAGTTGATGTATCAAATCAAATAAAAAAGGTTATAATCAGCTGTTCGATGCGGCCACCTTGTATCGTTCCGCCATGCATACAATGACATTTGCTTTGAAAACTAAGAAGCGGAAACAGAAGCGGAAAGCTGCCAACAGAGTTGCATTGTGCTTTTGACTTCATTAGGCATTCGATTAGCTACTAATGAAATAATAATAGATTCGAATTTTGTAGGGAAGATTGAGCTCAATAAGCGTCTTAATGTAGAAAATTGCCTTTATTATTCAATAAGCCGTCTGTGTGAAAACAGTATTAGGGAGAACATTGCCCTGTATCTTTACAGGTTAGCCACTAGTTATGATAGTTCGTTTACCCATTGTACCAGGGGTTACCTTGGGGCAAGCCCTGCCAATACACATTCTGTGCCCTTTTAGCATTGATATAGATGTGGCGTTTCACAAACGTAACAAATTAAACACCTACCACTCACTGCAGACTTTGGAGGTACACTTTTTCTCAAAATGCATTGAGAAATATCTAATGTAGAGGTATGATAATAAGGCCATGCTAGAACAACAGAATTTTTCGTATTTTTTTCTGTCTAGGGGTCAAGCTACCATAAAGATATGAAATATCTAATGTAAAGGTATGATAATAAGGCCATGCTAGAACAACAAAATTTTTCGTATTTTTTTTCTGTCTAGGGGTCAAGCTACCATAAAGATATGAGTTATTAACCCATATATGTGTTATTATCCACTATTTTTAATAAAATTGCATGTTTTACTGTTTTCTCAGTTGATATGTATGCACATAAATCGCGCGAAGGCATGTTATTATTGTCTCAGATGACCATTTCCTGAAGGAAATTTCCATTCCGAAAAACCACAACTAAACAGTAAAGGTATGGCAACGCTTCTGGCCAAACAACAAACATTATGAAACTTCAAAAATCCCCAAATACGTCAAAAAAATTTTAGTGCAAATACCTTCTTTTTTATACCATGGTCAGAACCCTCAGAAACTCAGGGACAAAAAATTTGGAAATCAAAATTCAGAAGTCAAAATTCAGAAAGTAATCAGACAGCAAAAAAACATAAATTTTTGCGCATTATACAAGTGAAAACTTCTATGAATTGAAATCACGCACTTGGCACTTATTTTCGTAAAGCCCGTATAATCTAAATATTAAATCAAATTTGGTTTGGTCATATACATATGTAGTACCTACAGCCGTGTAGTGGTAAGAATAGAGACGAATATTAGTAGCTTTTTATCAGGATATGAGTCCTGAAACGCGCCGGTACCAGCACATTCTAGTACTATCCTGGCTAGCTCATGAACCATTTATTTTTATCCATCGAACTTTCGGGTCTGTGGATGTTGGTTGCATTTTACGACAAGGCAAGCCTACCGCGGGAATATTTAAGACCCCTCAACCCGTTGTGATCGGAATGTCCGAGATATAGCGAATTGTGTAAGCATTTGTGTGGGTTCAACTTACGGGTCAAATAGAAAAACGATTTGGCAAACACTCCGAGTGTATTTCTGCCATGAAAAGCATCTCAGTGAAAAATTCATCTGCCTTGCAGATGCCGTTCGGAGTCGGTATAAAACATGTAGATCCCGTCCAGCGAATTAGAAGGGAAAATTAAAAGGAGCACGACGCGAATCGGAGGAAAAGCTCCACCTGAATCGCCTCGGAGGTGAATCACGCAAATTTTTACCTTGTTTTGTTTTTTTAAAGTATTTACTTTTTTTAACGATTATTTATACAATTAATATTCTTATTACTTTTTCGCATGTTTTGGTATATATTTCTTACACAGTAAATAAATTATTCTCACCGTGGTTTTCGGACGAAATTATGAGATCTGTAATACGAAAAGAAATTTTAATTAAAAAAAATATGTTTAAAATATACTATTCAATGAAATATTCGATTATGGAAAAAAAGTTTCAATAATTGGACCTTCAATAAAACTGGTTACTTAAATAACGAGAAAATTCGTATTTAACTAACGTCCCAGCTCACTCAAATCTGAATAAGTCGCTTGTTTTCAAAATTTTGCACAACCAAATTTCTGTACCTAAATCAAAGAGGATAAATACAATAAGAGCCGTCACTCGTTATTTTGTGGCGAGTATTTCGCTGGAAATTGAAAAAATTTATGCCGAATGTTTTCTGAGAGGGACATTTTTAATTGTCTCGCATTTATCCATGCCGTGTAGGCCCCTTGCGCAACTGTGATTTTTGGAAAGAAAATTAAATAAGTTAGTTAAATACAGTTGGAAAAATAAACACAAAAGCCCCACGAAAATGTATAGAAGACATTTATAAGCATCTCGCCCAAAAAAAAAGTAGCGACTACCTCTCAGTATACATCGAGTAAATGCCTAAAAAATAACGAGTGACGGCTCTTATTGTATTTATCCTCTTTGCCTAAATAACTATCAATGAGGTAAAATAAATCTAGTTTAATTCCGCTGAGTTAAAAATGATTCAACAAATTTGCAGTATCTGTTCCCATCGCCAACAATTTTACTAATCAGAAGGTACGCCGTACCAACACTCCCTGTCATATCTGGTAACAAAGTAGCACAGTGGGTTAAATGCATAATTCAACTAGAATTCGAGTAAATACCTACACACACATTCACATACATATATGTATGTATATAGTGGGCGCATTTGTAATAGCGGACATCAAAATAAAGAAAGCAATAACAATAGCCATATCTAGATTTTACTGCATGTAGAGCAAGTAAAAGAATAACAACAATGCGTGATATATATGGCGGGGCGGACTTATGAATTGCAGGAGCGCGCTGCATGACACATGCAAGAAAATGCAACAACTCGTAGCAAAAGAACCGTTAGCGTTCTGCTTTCTTGTTGCTTTGGAGCAAAAAGTGGGCCACGCGCAGGTTAATTTGGCAGCAGGAGAACTGGTTTTGTGTCCACACATTGTAATTGGGACAAAATAGCTATAAAAATATATGTACATATGTATATACAATGCATACGTCCATAAATAGAAATACCCTCTAGGCAAAAAGCTAATTAACGTTGAGCTTGAGGCTATTAATGTATAATGGCTGCGTGGACGAGCTTAGCGCAGAAATATGTGATAAATATTAGGTAGGTACTTACAAGTCAGAATTAAGGAGAACCAAGCTAAATTCCTGGAGAAGTTTCTGCGAAAACATGAAAGAGTGCGATGAGTCTGCGAGGCTCAATCAAATTCTTTCGAGTATGGGCCAGGAGCGGCGAGGAATCCACCTGAACAGAAGTTCGTTCCCTCACCGAGGGTTGATACTCGTATCCCTAGTGCAAACGAGTTTGCATGGGCTATAAATTTTTTTAAGACCTACTAGTATGATGGAATAATTCATGAGTATCTGCAGAGATCTATAGGTACTACTTGCAGCCGGCTGGTTCCCATCTATGCGAACTGCATGAGGTTGGGCTATGTTCTATGCTATGTGCTAAGCTCTCTTGTCTCTTCAAAGGATTTGAGACCGATCAGTTCGTCCTCGATACTGTTAAAAGCGCTGGTGCGCCTGGTCGATACATACATGCGAAGTATAATTCTTCGCGAATGTTTGTCGGCATCGAAACATGTCTTTTGTTAGTACATGTCCACTGAAACAGCCCGCCATTCGGTTGTTTAATTGATAGAAGGGTCACTTGAGCTTAAAAGGTTCGTTCTGGATTCCTTTCTTATTATTCAAGGAGCTTGCAATAATGTCCTGCTATCGAGTGGGAGTTAACGGAATCATATTTGCCAACGGATTTTCGGAAGGCACGATTGTCACAGTGGAGTAAGGAGGTTCATTGATCCCGAGAAGGATGCTGAAAGTCTAGCAAACTTTGTAATTGGGAAATATCTGGACACCAGGGACCTTCTACAGAGATGTATACATACCTGGGTACGATAGCCAGGTGGTCGGTGTCCTGCGATCTAGCTTTAAGCCCCAATTAAATTGAGCCAGCACTGCCGCCTTGGTATGATGATAGTGAACTCCGCCTACCACACCGTAGATTCTGGGTTCACGCCCTTCGAGTGTATTTTTTGCCATTGAAAGCTTCTTAGTTCGGAGTCGGCATAAAACATTTATTTTTTTATTTAGATCTATTTACTAAGAGGTACAAGATGCCTGCTTTTGGAGCATCTACCATTGGGCAACTGTCACTATATGATAGGGCGTAGTATTTTGGCATTATAGTTGACTGACAGCTTGCTGGAAGCTTAATATAAAGGAAAACGCCGGTGGCTCTCTCCAAATGTGGCACACTGGCAATATTACATTTCCTCTTCAATTGGCTTGTGAACTTGTTTATGCATGGGCATTCAGTTTGAAGGTAATAGTTTGAGGGTAATAGGGAACATATACTGTCACCAACTTGGAGTGATGCAAGAAATGTTATTTGCCTGGAGGCGTGGAAGGAATGCTATGCGCAGCGTCATATGTTAAGGAGCGTAACATCACTCGGACAGTCAGGCGGCTATCAAAGAGCTGAGGTCTAAAACTGTGCGATCGAGCGTAGTGGGTGACTGCCTAAAATCACTTGCGGTCGCATCAAGCTACATTTTCATAAAGATTATTTGGGTGCCAGGGCAGAGCGACATCCCTGCTACTGTATGTGTGTGTGTCTCTCTCTCTTTCTCTCTTAGCCCTAGAAGGTACGTGCGAACTGCAGGTGAATGCCAGTAGGGCCTTTGATACACCGCTTTCCACATGCCGTTAGCTCCTTGAAGGGTAGATCTCGGGTAAGCTAATTAAGCACTTGCCGAGTGAAGAAATCCTTCTGGGAGGTTGTTAATAACAAACCCTCAGTGACATTACTAGCGTTCACCAATGCTTATATCTCAATGGTCATTGGAGCGTTAATGAGGCACTGCCCTATAGGATTCCATGCAGAATGGTTCAGTATTCTAGAAACCCTTTATTCCGTTAGTTGCATGGATATTGACGAGATGGAGCACTAGATTTTATTTTCGATAGGCTAGTTCAAAGTACTTTTACTTGCCAAGTCTGAATGTTGAAATAAGCGTTAACAAACCACAAGAACCCTAAATAAACCTTATAGAAGTTAAATACCTACTTGCTTGTAAATAAGAAATTAATCATACAAAACAGGAATCTAGTTTTTGTTTGTGTCATAAAATTATGGTTTTGAAATGTGACTCAAAAATGATGAGCCATTTTATTTTCTAACAATACAGATTATGGACAAGCATCAATTTACAAAAAGTTGAAAGACCAATGATTTTTCATAGAAGTTTAATTCAGATAATGACTTCCAATTAAAAATACGAGTAGCAGTCATGATTTATCAAGTACTATGATGCGTCATCATGCACTTCGCTACACTATCAAATATTCGAATTTTCGGTTTAAGCAAAATCTTTGTCCCAGTATTCTGCGAATAAAAATAGCTTACAAATTTTTACGGATCTACTACGTAATTTTGTCGAATAATGAGACATTTTATCTTTGCCACGCGCTTGGTCGGAAGTCTTGCAGCACTTGTCGAAAGGGCTCACGATTTAGTCTAGAATCTAGACATATACTTCCTCTATCTGTTAACTACCTTTGTTATAGACCTTTGAAAATGCTGTATCCTTTCATTATACCTTTTGTGAGTAGGGGAAATACCGTGGCAGCGACAGTTTGTTACCATATTCACATCTTATTTTTTCCCGAGACCGTTTAGTTGATCGGAAAATAAGCCAGAAAAATTTAAACCGATTTTGAGCTGTTTCCTTTCTAAGCGATATGACTCGTATTCACTAAGGAGGATAAGTGGATCTTCAAGCTTTCGCCAAGGTATAGAAGTGGCGAACGCTGGGCTTCAGTTATATCTACATAAATAAATAAACAACTGTAAGGCGCGATAAGCTCCGCAGAGATTTTAGGTTCAGAACCCGTTGACAAGACAACGTAAGGAATAAAATTAAATAACTATCCGCTGACTAAGATTCTTGGAACTTAGAGTCCAGTTTAAGGTAATATGACAATGTAGGGGATTAAGATGTTTAAAAAATATGTTCAAAAATGTTTCCGACAAGCCAGAAATCCGCTTACGACGACTAAAAATACAGCCGAAACTTTTCTTTTTTATCTGTGTTTTTTGATATCCGCTTTTTAGAGTTGATGTGTGCTTATTTTGGTCTTGAGAAGCTTTTTGCCCCTCAAATATTCTCGGAGCTCTTATAATTTAGGCATCCGACATGAGGAGTCTTTTGTGACTCCGATATGATAAAAATTATGAGCTTTTCCCAGAGTGTTCAACAAATAAAGCAACTTTTGAACTGATATTCTTATTTTATTTTGAAAGATTTTCTTTCATATTCAATTTGAATAAAATCATAATTTCTAACGTGTCTTGTTTTTTCCGATTTAAATTAGCATGGACACTTCTCTCCAATCATCTCCGCAATGATCAGCATTTTAACAATGTATGTAAGTATTTCGTGGTGTGTCATTGTAGCCACAAAACTGCTTCCGTAGTTTGCCCTGGTTGGCCTAAGGCCTCTATGTATTTGATTAGAACTGACGTCGGTATGCCCTTACCCTTTTATGTGTTTCCTTCGGAGCACCTGTTTACCAACCAATATTGAAGATATGCTTCCCAATTCTTAATTTCATGCATCTAAAGTCCGCCCTGATCTGAGCAATCCTATTCCCTATATAAACGACTCCGTAAAGACTCACATAAGAAGCAAATAATGAGGTGTTTATGAGCGTAATGGGAGTCTGATCGGACTCCTATTTAGATTCACATAATGTATAAAAAGGGCTCATGTCAGACGACCATTGCAAAAAGGGAAATACACTCATTCTGGACCCATAAACGAGATCATAGTGAGCGTAAACAATCCGAATCAGGACTCCTTTCTGACTCTTTCTTGCCTCTTAGTGTTTGCTTTTCGTGTAACATTGAAGTTCATAGTACAGTTCTACGTCTAGAAAACTAATGATTTTGAAATTAACCAGGGTTTGAAGCTAAACCACAACAGAGGTAACTATACCAGAAACAAAAAACCAGGGGCAGAGCTTCGTCGGTTTATCATCGAAACCGAAATATTATCGTCGAGTTATTGGATTATTTTCTTATTGCTACCCCCAATTCATCATCCGCCCCTTACTGGTTTCTTATCGGCCATTATCGACGGATGACGGATTTAACCGATAAAAGTCGATAAATCGCCGATGAAACATAACACATCGATAACTTTTCGATAGATAGTCGATAATTTTTTTAAAATATATAGATAGTTATTCGATAATACCTGTATTGATACGTTTTTGATAACAAATCATTAATTTTTCGATAAAAAATGGATAACTTTTTGATAACAAATCTATAACTTTCGATAAAAAAACGATAACACGTAGATAACAAATTGAATTGGCAACGCAACGATAACAAATCGATAACTATTTGAAAACATATCGATACATTTTCGATTAATAATAAATAAATTTCGATAACACAACGATATCTTTCGATAAAAAAAGGCAATTTGAAAATGACTGCAAAGCTCAAGGCGGCGTTAGAAGGAGTTCCAGCGCTTGTTAAAATCCAAAAAATAGTTCAAGACCTGCTTAACATAAACTGCAAATTTAAAAACTGCTGGCGTACCCACCTGGTCAAATTTATGTATATCGATTTGTTTAAGTATGAGGAGTTTTTTCACTTCTTACATAAAATTTTCTCTACAGGGCTATCAATACCATAAACCCTACTACTAAATAAACTATCCTATATGCACTAATGTTTGCGTAACGTTACACGATATTGGTGTTGTTGGTGTAGAAGTAGAAACTTGCTGACACCACTAGGGTACATTGTCTATCATGGGAATAGAATTTGCAGACTCAGCAGCGTCAAGTAGAAAAGTAGGGAAGAATGGCAAAGGATGAGAACGTGTTTCTCGTTATGTAAGGCCAATATCCAGCATTGTTTTTGTGCATCAAACTTGCACACAAAGCATAAAAACTAAAAAACACATTTGCAGCGAATCTGCATTAGAACTGTATACAAGCTTAGGTATTAGATTGGGTCGAAAAGATGGTGTAAGGAAAAGTTTTTAAAATTGTATGAAAAAAAAAAAATCAATATTTGGCGCGATTTTACTTCCGAAAAGATTTAAGGCCGAGCTTCTCTTTCACTTAGCTTTTTCTTTGGCGGGACGGGACTGATATATATGTTTTGTGCCGACGCTGAATGGCATCTGCAAAGCATATGCATTTTCACTGAAAAGCTTTTCACGGTAGAAATACACTCGGAGTGTTTGCCAAATAACTGCCGGGGGGCGACAGAAAACATTTATAATGGAAAACGCTTGTTTTTATATTTTTGATGTTGCTTTGCCCGGAACTTAAACCCACACCATCTCGGCCGCCACATTTTGTTAGATAATTAAAAATACAGCCGAAATAGATTATTTATTGTAACTTGGTTATTTAAAAATCGATTTTTAAAATAATGTGTTTATTTTTGTCTTAAGAAGCTCTATAATTTCATCTAATGCGGTTTTGAGCGTGGAAGTGTCTCATAAGTGGTTTGAGCTGTGCTCTCCGAGCTTCAGCGCCTTAAAGTCTGCTTCTTATATCTGCAAACTATGAAAAATGGACTAAAGGAAAACGACTACAAAACCCAAAAGAACATTGAAAGGAATTATAGAGCTTTTCAAGAACAAAGTATTGACATATCAATATGAAAAATATGATTTGCCCCAGCGGGTTAGGGGATCAGAATATACCCGCGGTAGGTATGCCTGTCGTAAGAGGCGACTAAAATACCAGATTCAAGGGGTTGTGTAACGCAACCCTTCAGGTTGGCAGCGCAATATATAGCTTCTCCGAACCCAATTATCAACCTCACCTATCCGCGGCGAATCCTGTTTCACTAACAGACGAGGCTCTGGCGACCACAAGCTCCTCATGGAACTTGGGGGTGGGGAGGGGGGAATGGCCTGAAGGTTTAATGTGGCCACATAAATCGTTCCCGAGATGGTCGGGCTAGCACCTTAATGGTGCTGTGGTACCGGAGCGTACCGGATCTTTATCCGGCAAAGGACCATCACATCGATAACACTCCCCAAAGCCTTCGGGGAGCAACCTTATCGCTACAACAACAACAACAACAACAAAAAATATGATTTCCACTATTTCTGAAAGGTTGGCAAACATTTTGTTAGCAGACCCTCAGAGCCTTAACTTTAAATTTAGCGGCAGTCTTTGTAGTTTTTTTTCATTTCGTATGGGAATCGACCCAGTCTAATGTACATACTTGTTGACAACAAAAGTTTACACTTGATGCCTGCAGTTACAGCTGGATATATGCCATTACTATGTACATATGTATGTACATTTGTATGCTTGTAATAGCAACATGATGCTGAAAAGCTTCTGCAATTTCGTTTTTGCGCTGCAATTTTTATTATTATTGCTATTAACTTTAGCTGTATGTTGTTGGTGTGTTGAAAAATTAATGTATGTATGTATGCTTGAAACTGGGTTATTGGCGCATATTGTACGAAGTGCATAAAAAAATCAATATAGCAATAACAACATTAGGCATGGCAGCGACAGAAGCTACAACAATAATGAATTGCTACCGCACAGGACGATTGCTCGTTGTTGGTAAATTGGATTAAAGAATTATCAGGAAGAGGAAGACTCTTAGATAGATTTGCAACTATATATGTATGTATATAGCTAAAACCGATTTTGATGTACTCAAAATACGATTTGACCACAACAATGGCATTTGTTTAAAATCTTTTTTGTGTATTTTCGCCATATAACGCAAGAAAAACATTAAATTTTATATGAAAGTAATGATGATTTCTATAAAAATCTTAAAACTCAAGATTTTAAAAATTTTAGTCGTCATACTTAGTACCTAAACTTTGTGAAATAAATTGGCTAGAAAGCTACATTTTCGATCAAAAATAAAAAGCAAATAATTAAAATTTCTTTTGAGTTCTCAAAGCGGCTTAGGGCCGTTCTCACCCACCACCTCTGGTTAAGTTAGAATTCGACTGGAGAATATCAATCCTTGGAATAGCTTAATTTGATATTTTTGTGAAAATAACCATTGTGAATTCATTCAAATGAAGAATCTTTCTATTCCTTCATTGCCATACCTACCTGTCAAATAATACCCTGCTAAAATCGCGAGTACTCCATGCATGCATGTACGAAGTACTCGCTATGGACCAAGCGAGTGCTCCAAAATTAACCACAATTCATACAAAAAATATGGTCTAATTAACATTGCGATGTCCTAGGACTGGACCATATACTCCAGCTCCGCATTACATCAGAGTAATCCATGGAGTACCCACAGTCCAATAAACATCGTGTAGTGATTACAATCGATAAAAACGAGCAATGATCGGCTTACAATATGTTCGTGTAGAAGTATGAGTTGGTCCATTGCTGCATTACAATGCAGTACAATGGTAAGTACTCCAGGGGACCACATGATCCAGTGATTTTTGCAGGGTAGCTGACGTGGAGATCGGCAGTCGCGGATGGCCAGAGAATGGAAGAAAGGTTTGTTTTTTGTTCGCGGTTATTAAATTGAAATGCCATGAATTGCACATTTGTGTTTCAAATCAGCTTTTCTTTTAAATGTGTATACAGAAAATCAGACTATATATTAATATTCATTTCTAAAATCTTGTTAATAGATTAAATTTCAGCAGCCAGTTATGCAAACATTTTAAAATACGTAAATAATACAATATACCAGTCGTCTACAAAAATGTTTGAAAAACACTATCGAGTAAATGATTTAAGTAATCGAACAGCGATTGAACAGGTGATCGAGGTTGTTTTCTATTGTGAACGTTTTTATCAAACATTCGCCACTTGTGTGAATTCACAATGAGGGTGACTAAGCCCTTGTTCAATCTTTAATTATTTACATAAATTTTGTAGAAGAAATCGCAAACATCTATTGTGAATACAAGAAAACCAGCAAAACAGTTGACATTTGTTTATAATTTTATCTTTCACTCAGCTGACAATTGATGTTTCAGTTAGCATGGAGGAAAAAAGAATTTCAATAACTTAAAAGTATAACTCAACATAGCACAAACGGCACTACGAGCTTAGATAGATTATATTTACATATATAGGGTCCTCAAATTTCAACGACCGCAAGGCAAGCCCACAAAAGCTCTCCGAACGGCCTCCAGCTTCTAAGCATGAACTGCATGAAACGGTCTCCAAACAAACATCCTACACTCAAACTTTGACGGAACAAAAGACGAGTGCAATAAATTGAGAGTATAGGGATCACAAAGAGGCTAGCAGTTACGAAAAAAACCAACGTCGTTTACTCTTTGGTTGGTTGCTGTGTACGCGGTCAACGAGACAGTGTCCAAGTAGCGCTCTAAGCGCCATTTTGATGCAATTTCTCCTGGAACAAACTAGTTATCCTGCAGAGTGAAGTTCTGTACAATGAAATTGTTTTTACTCGAACCATTTTTTTTTCATTCAACAAACCTGTTGATTTTATTTATGGAGCATTTTAATATCTCTCTTAGATTGGACCATGGCGGAACGATAAAAGGTGGCAGCATGGTGACATACCTACAATCATAAATACAATTTCCATGTACTTTGTTTTTGTAAATTCGATGGACAAATGTCAAAATCATACTGCGCTGGAAGTTGACACATCAAATCAAATAAAAAAATGTATAATCAGCTGTCCCATGCTGCCACCTTGTATCGTTCCGCCATGGATTGGACAGCACGAAACCGCATAGAGTTCGGTATCTGATATTACTTACTTCATTGCAATTCGTGCACATGTCGTTGAAGGTGACTCCCATCCTTTTTGCGTCTGGGCCAAATTAGTAGTGCTCTGTAATTGTGGCTGTCATCCTAAATATTTCTTTCCTAGTGGTCGTAGTGGTGAATCCAACGTCATGGGCATACTATTTGGAAACAAAAAAATTTATGTAAGTGATGAAATTATCTCTTGAGAAATTTTTCAAAAACCGAGGGATCTGAATAATTTTTCAACATTTTTCTGGTTTTCCAAGGGCGCTACATTAGAGGTTTCTCAGTTGACAGCCAGTCGACATTTAGCCCACGAGGTCGCTCATCCCAAGAGTGAAATCAGTTTTTTTTTCTTCCAGAAGTTCAAAATTTTTTACAACAAACTACCAAAAAAATTTAAACGTAAAAGCCTTTTATGCGAAGGTCTTATTTTTTATTTAATGACCGACACATTGTAAAGCAAAGTTAGTGAACTTGCTCCAGTAGTTCCCCGGATATCAACAAAACGCTGAACGAACCTAGAAGTTTTTGAAAATATTTTTTCTTTACAAAAGACTGCATCGGTGGACCAGAAGGCACTATCAGCTTTCTTGTCTAACCGTCGAATCTCAATAGATGTGTATTTGCCCGAAAATCAAGAAAAAAAGGTAACAAATCCCAATTTCCAAAATCCTGACCAAATAACCATCATAATTTAATGCAACCAGAAGCATTCTTTAAGGCGCTGTCACTCTGTTAGCAGGCAAAACTATGTCAATGCCAGAGCCCTAAAGGGCCTTAGAAGGAAGTGAAGAGATCTTGAGAGTGAAATAATAGCCCTTCCACTTAATAAATCTGATTACAATTTTAATTGGCAATATTTATTTTCCAGCTCAGTCTATAAACCACCTCCCAACTAAGGAATATGAATCAAAAACCAGGCAGTAAGTGAACTGTATTTTTGAAATATTAGCAGCTGGTATTTTTAAGACGGGAATATTTCAAAGGATTTCATTCAGTGATTTTGTCAATTTGCAAAACGATCTTTTCCAATACAACGGGGCTCACAGTGTGCTTGCACCAAATTTGAATCAAAGGTTAAATTACCCCGAATTGTTTTTCATGTTTGTAATTTTCTTGCACTCCAAGAGCATTTAACCATGAAAATCAAAATGTTCGATCGAAGTTTTTTTGATAAAAAAAAACCGGTTTAGAACTTAGTTCAAGCACAACTGGCTGCTAAAACGGTACTTAAGTGCTCGCGGGTCTCATTTTTCAGTGAGCTGCGACTAAGTTTCGTCAAAGAGATATACACTTTTTTTATAAACAAATCAAAATTTTCTGATCCCATCAGTGATGTAACTTTGGTATTTTCTTATACTTGGCGAACCCATGAATCTCTTTAACCAACATATCTATGTATTTTCACGGTAATTGCATAAAGTATCCCCTGAGGAATTTATAATATTCTAATATATTTCGAACTAGCAGACCCGTAAGACATTTCTCTGCCCTAGCTTTGGTCTATCTGCATAACTTTTAAGCAGTTTTTACCTCTTACTCTCCCTTCCCTCTCCTTATCTTTTCTCTCTCCTTATCTTTTTATTCACTCTTTCCTCTGCCTTTCTCTTTCTCTGCGTCTCTTTCTCACTCTCCGTCTTTTCACTCACTTCTTTCCTGCTCCTTCTATCCATATCTCTCTATCTTCTTCTAATTCTATCTCTTTCTCCCAGTCTCAGTCGGTCCGTGCTCCGTTTTCCGAAAAAAGTGCATAAATACTAATGCAGGCAAAAGCCCATATGCCCAATTTCAGGTAAACCGAACCAAGAACAGAATTTGTTCGAAAATATCGGTCCCTGGGCCTCTTCCTGGAAAAAATGTATCGTAAATACTAATCTATCTTTCCAATTGGATAAAGCTGCACACAGTGTGCAAATTTGATTGAAATCGGTTAAGTAGCTTAAAAGTCCATCGCGGACAAACAACGTGAAACAAAATTTATATATATTAACATTAAAATAGCGAAATAATTATTTTGGTACTTCTTAAAGCGGTTTGATCCGTTTTATGGTACCGAAGAAAAATATGTGAGCGGCAGCACTGGTTGCAAAGGAAAAATTTAAATTTATATCACTACCATTGTGAATTACAAATCCCTTACCCAGATTGCGCATTCACGAGTTCAAAATTGCTTCGTTCTGCGCATCTACGTCGCAGTTGACTGCTTGAGCGAATGAAAGAAAGAGAAAAAAAACAAGAGCTAAAGGAAAATGACGTATGAATTGCCCATAAAAAACAGCTGATACAAGTGAAAAATCCTTCTATTCCTCCAATGCCATACCTACCTGTCAAATAATGGCTGACAGGGAGAACGGCTGTCCCAACTGGCCAGAGCATGGAAGAAAGGTTTGTGTTTGGCTCCCGGTTATTAAATTATACTATGTTCAAACAGAAAAATAAATTGAGAAAATTTCGATTTGAATTGAGTTCTGTTCATACAACTCGATTTAGCTTACACAATAGTAATTTGATAGCTGGTTGGCTCATCTCTACAGCAAGAACATACCTTTGTTCAGACTGTCAAAATGTGCGTCCAACACGCGAAAGGCGAATGAAATGGAATGAAAACATAAAACTTTGAAATTTTTGTATGTTGTAAGAAAATGTGTTCAATGTTTTGGTTTCATTTTGAGTTTGCCATCTTCTTTTGACAATCCCTATTCCAGTGAAATGAAAGACATAAAATCAGCTGATGAGATGAGCCAACCATATAGTTCAGCCATGCGCAACTGACGTTGAAATCTACTCAATAAACACACTTTACAAGGTTCTATTTGCAGTTTGAAACAATTTATTACGCAATTTTTTTTAAATTGGCAATTTATTATTACATTTTATTATATGATAAATTGCGTAATAAATTGCCCAAATAGTATAAATTGCCAATTTTGTGTGTGTTTGAACCTAGTATTAGTGTACCATAAATTGCACATTTATGTTTCAAATCAGCTTTTCCTTTAAATGTGTATACAGAAAATCACACTACATATTGTAACGAATTTTGGGAAATTCCGCTTATTTGCAACCTTCGGCTAACGTTCGAATCACTAAACTGTTGAATAAATAACTCCAATATTCAATAATTCAAAATGGTCTTTATTAGACTACTTTCACAATAACATTTCTACTTCTCAACAGATAGCGTGCTTAAATCAAATTTCCATGTTCGCATACTTCTATATACTATAACTACAGATGCATGTTGTAGCATCTCATGTACGCGTGTATATGTGAGTGATACTTGCACAAATGGTTGCCTACTTTTGTGAGCATCTCAGATAAGATATATACATGTTTTGTGCGTTTCTCCCCGCTGCTTGTATGGACATACGTGTAGACATAATGATTAATTTGCTTATGTGCATACAAGTCACTGCTCAGTATCGGCTTAGATATGATAGTATCCCTTAGTGTTGCTAGTATTCGTCACACTGCCCCCACCTAAGTCTGATCGTCCCGATCAGACAAATTTCCTGATCTAAACGCCGCTAGCATCTCCAAATGAACCATACTTCTATTTCGTGGTTTCCCAATGGTTCGTATGCGATAGATGGTATCACTGACCTTTTTCCCAACTTTGTACGGGCCTTCCCAATTGCACCGACATTTGGATGGAACACCTTTCCGCCGGTGAGGGTTGTATAACAGAACCAAATCTCCCTCCAACAAACATTCCGAGTTACTGTTCTCATCGTACCTGCGTTTCATCTTACTACTCATTATCCTGGATCGTTCCCTCGCACTCTGTTGTTTGGCCAATGAACTACTTTGTACAGCTTGCTCTCGACGGATTGGCTTCACATAATCAGTATCGTTCCGACGTTTCCCCAACAGTAGTGCGCCCTGGCTTGAAACCACCCTTGCATTCTTTCGTTCGTTTTAGTGCGTCCATTAGGGGTTTTCAATGCCAGTGTTTCTCTCGTAGGTACCTTCGGTTTTGATTTTTTTGGCCCATTCGTTCCATCAACCTTTCCCCGAACTACCTTTTTTGACTTTTGTGGTCTCTGTCGAATCTCCTCCACCAGCACTCGTTTACTGCTGAACCCTTTCTCCAAACTGAAGTTAAGTGGCACATCCTTGTTTTTATAGCGCATAATCTTTCTCCGCATATCGATCCTGATGTCATGGTTAACTAAGAAGTCCACTCCCAATATGACTTCATCAACGATCTCCGCCACAACGAATTTGTGTAGGTAGAACCATGACCTTCCCAATTAAAACTTCACAGATCACTTCTCCCTGGACTTGGCTAAACTCGCCAGTGACCGTACGCGACCTTGCTCCAGGTAATGGCTTTACTCTCCTATTGGCCAAATCAGATCGGATTAGGGAATGAGATGCGCCCGTATCTACAGCCAATACACGCTCCTTGCCATCGACATTCCCTCTGACTGTAAGACTGCTTGATTTCCTTCCAATTTGCGACACAGATATCACAGGACATTCAATAGCTGGGGCAAGTTTTCGTTCTTTACATCTGACTCGCTCTTGCTTATCTCCGCCAGCTTTACGTTTACGACCAGCCAAGTTGGAACTAACAGGACCAAGATCGCAATGACGTGCAATGTGACCGGGCTTCACGCATTCGAAGCATTTGATAACTCTTTCACTCCGCTTTTGCGATCCTTTCAGCGCCTCCAATATTGCGTCTACCCACTCTGGCCTTTCTATTTCCACAGCTTGCTTTGAAAACTGGCTTACACAGAAGCGAAGCAGTTTCCTGAATCAGAGCATGTGATACCGTTTCTGTGAATGTAGGTTTTGGGTTTGCGTATGTCGCTCGCTTCCACGTCCTGTATGCCATTTATAAAACTCTGGATTTTTACCCTCTCGGTGTGTTTTACGAGTGCGTCCGCATTCGCTAAATGTCTCAGCCTTTCAACATCCGACGCAAACTCTTGCAATGTTTCACCAGGCCTCTGGAAGCGGTTCAGTAACTCCATTTGGTATATCTGTCTCCTATGATCAATTCCGTATCGTCTCTCTAGAGCGCCCATCAATGCTTCATAACAGTTCCGTTCGCCCTCTGGAATGGTTTGTAAAATCTTAGCTGCAATACCTTTCAATGCCATGAACAGTGCAGCAACTTTATCTTCAGTATTCCAGTTGTTCATTGCTGACGTCTTCTCAAGTTGCAGCTTAAATACCTGGAAAGGAACAGAGCCATCAAAAGATGGAGTTTTTACCTTCGGATTGCTTGCTGAAACAGCTGGGCGATTTAGTTGCAGTTCCTGTATACGACCTCTCAATGTTTCAATCTCGGCATCGATTTTGTCCTCGAGTTGTAAAATTTTTGTATCTTGTGCCTCCAGCTTCGATGATACCCTTATCTCCTGCGCCTCCAACTGCGAGGATATGCGAGCCTCTTGTGCTTTCAACTGTTCAGCCAACTGAGATGTCACATATGTCATCTGTTCTTCCAGTTGAATTTCCATCTTGGCTGTAATCTGTGTAGACATTTCTGAAATACGCGTTTTCTATATTTTCAATTGTGATGCCATATATGTCTTCTGTTCTGCCAGTTGAGATGACACTGTCGATGTTTGTGCAGATATTACAGCCAATATCATGTTCAAGTCTGTGCTGGTAACTGCCTGCGATGTTTCTTTTTTTTCTTAATATTTTGTTCATCGCCACCAAGAGGAAAGACATACTCTTCCACGTTAAATCCTTCTGATTCCATTGCCTCTGGTAGTCGTGCCTGAAGTTCGAGTTTATTGCCGATTGTATTCAATCCAGGGCACTCCAACTCCTTCTTCAGTTGCTGGATCTTCAATTCACTCTACTTTGCCATGTCCAAGTTGTATTCGAAGTCTTCGGAATTTAATCAACAATTCCTCTTCTGACACCAATTGTAACGAATTTTGGGAAATTCCGCTTATTTGCAACCTTCTGCTAACTTTCGAATCACTTAACTGTTAAATAAATAACTCCAATATTCAATATTGGCGGCCACCGTGGTGTGATGGTAGCGTGCTCCGCCTACCACACCGTATGCCCTGGGTTCACACCCCGGGCAAAGCAACATCAAAATTTTAGAAATAAGGTTTTTCAATTAGAAGAAAATTTTTCTAAGCGGGGTCGCCCCTCGGCAGTGTCTGGCAAGCGCTCCGATTGTATTTCTGCCATGAAAAGCTCTCAGTGAAAACTCATCTGCCTTGCAGATGCCGTTCGGAGTCGGCATAAAACACGTAGGTCCCGTCCGGCCAATTTGTAGGGAAAAGCAAGAGGAGCACGACGCAAATTGGAAGAGAAGCTCGGCCTTAGATCTCTTCGGAGGTTATCGCGCCTTACATTCAATAATGCGAAGTGGTGTTTATTAGACTACTTTCACAATAACACTTCTACTCCTCAACAGATAGCGTGCTTAAATCAAACTGATTACTGATTCTCAGCTTTACCTCCTTTTATACTGTGTGATTTCCTCATTCGCATACTTCTAGGCGTTTCATACTTCTAGGCATACTTCTAGGCGTTTCTAGAATTTAACTTAGTTACCAGCTATAAAATTACCAGGTATAACTACAGATGCACGTTATAGCTTCTCATATGCGCGTGTATATGTGAGTGATACTTGCACAAATGATTGCCTACTTTTGTGAGCATATCAGATATACATGTTTTTGTGCGTTTCTCCCCGCTGCTTGTATGGACATATGTGTAGAAATAATGATTAATTTGGTTATGTGTATACAAGTCATGCTCAGTATCGGCTTAGAGATGAAAGTATCCCTTAGTGTTGCTAGTATTCGTCACAATATTAATATTCATTTTTAAAATCAAGTTACTTACTTACTTACTTAATTGGGGCTTAACCGTCTAAAACGGTTATGGCCGTCCAACAAGGTGCACCAGTCGCTCCTTCGCTCCGCCAACCGGCGCCAATTGGTCACACCAAAGGAGTTTAAATCGTTTTCCACCTGGTCCTTCAAACGGAGTGGGGCCACCCTCTACCTCTGCTTGCATAGGCGGGTTCCGATAAAAACACTTTCTTGGACGGAGCATCATCTTTCATTCGCATAACATGGCCTAGCCAGCGCAGCCGTTGCGTTTTAATTCGCTGGACTATATGGATGTCTGCGTATAGCTCGTACAGCTCATCAATAATCTTCTTCGGTACTCGCCATCGCCAACGCGTAGAGGTTCATAAATCTTTCGAAGAACTTTTATCTCGAACACCCCCAAAGCCACTTCATCTGCTGTTGTCATGGCCCATGCTTCTGCCCCATATAGCAGGACGGGTACGATAAGTGCCTTGTAGAGTATGATTTTCGTTCGCCGAGAGAGGACTTTACTTTTCAATTGCCTACCTAGTCCAAAGTAATATTTAGTGGCAAGATTGATTCTTCGCTGGCTTTCAGTGCTGATGTTGTTGCTAGTGTTGATGCTGGTTCCCAAATAAACGAATAAATATGTAAATAATGCAATATACCAGTCGTCTACAAAAATGTTTGAAAAACACTATTGAGCTAATTATTTAAGTAATCGAACAGCGATTGAACAGGTGATCGAGGCTGGTTACTATTGTGAACGTTTGTATCAAACATTCGCCACTTGTATGAATTCACAATGATCACTACTTAGCATATACAAAATGGAGAAATGTTGCATATACGAAAGGGGTGTAACAGCAGGTATAAACAAGTAAGGACGGGACTGTCTTCGGCTGTGCCGAAGACTTCATACCTTTCATAAATGGGGCTTAACAATAATCTTATCCCGCTCGTAATCTCCGAATAATCGGATGTATAAGATAAGAAATATCTAGTGAACAGATCTACATACCTAAACGATTTTCAAGATAAATATAAAATAAACAAGTAAGAACGGGACTGTCTTCGGCTGTGCCGAAGACTTCATACCTTTCATGAATGGGGCTGAACAATAATCTTATCCCGCTCGTAATTTCCGAATAATCGGATGTATAAGATAAGAAATATATAGTGAACAGATCTACATACCTTAACTATTTTTAAGATAAATATAAAATAAAAAATAGGTAGGTACTTTGTGTGAGGATCCAAAGTTTCAGGTTTTTTGTGGTCTGCGTGTAAAAACTATGACTACGAATCACGTATTTCAACAATATATGACGTAAACGTAACTATTTGATGAAATTTGATGAATTTTGAAGCTTCTAGCCGTAAAAAAGGGGCAAAAATGACAGTTTATATGAAGTATATAATATATATACCACCGATCTCTATGATTTTTGCAGACAACACTATATGCTATATACGTAAGCATTTTGTGAAATTTGAAGCTTGCAGCTGTTAAAACGGGGCAGAAATTGCGTAAAGTTTCTTATCGGAACAATCGGTTGTATGAGATATATACTATATATACAACCGATCTCTATGATTTTTTCAGACAACAATATATGCTATATACGTAAGTAATCGGTGAAATTTGAGGCTTATAGCTGTTAAAATGGGGTAGAAATTGCGAAAAGTTTCTTATCTGAACAATCGGTTGTATGAGATATATACTATATATACAACCGATCTCTATGATTTTTCAGACAACAATATATGCTATATACGTAAGTATTCGGTGAAATTTGAAGCTTCTAGCTGTTAAAATGGGGCTAAAATTTGCGAAAATATATATATATATACTATACATATATACTATATATACCACCATATATATACTATATATACCACCGATCTTTATGATTTTTTCAGACAACAATATATGCTATATACGTAAACATTCGGTGAAATTTGAAGCCTCTAGTTCTTAAAATAGGGCAGTAATTACGAAAAGTTCCTTATCTGAACAATCGGTTGTGGGGGATATATACTATATATACGACCGATCTCATCAATTTTTTCAGGCAACAATACGTGCAATATACGAAAGTATATGGTGAAGTTTGAAGCTTCAATCTGTTAAATTGGGTAAGATATTACAAAAATCCTCTTTTTCTGAAAAATCGGTTGTATGGAGGATATATGCTATAGTGGTCCGATCCGGTCGGTTCCGACAAATGTCTAATCGGACACCCAAATACACCCGCTCACCAAATTTTATCAAGATATCTCAAAAATTGAGGGACTAGTTTGCATACAAACAGACAGACGGACAGACGGACATGGCTAAATCAACTTAGCTCTTCAACCTGATTATTTCGGTATACTTAATGGTGGGTCTATCCATTTTCCTTTAAGGACTTACAATTTTAGGTTTCGTGACGAAATTAATATACCATTTCATTTTCATGAAAGGTATAAAAAACAGCCACAGTAGTAGGAATAATAACAGCCAAATTAGTTCTACTAGCTAAAATATTTATAAAATGTGGATTTTCAAAATTTGTTTTTGCTATAAATAAACAATTAGTCCGATTAAATAAAGGAAAGAAAAAGTTATTGAAATCGGTCAAACCGTTTTTGAGTATAAGCTAAAATATTCTTCAATTAAGGTTTAAAAAAAATTAAAAGAAAAAAAAAAAAACATTAAAATCGGTGTAGCCGTTTTCAGCTTTGAACGTACTAACGCACACAAATTCATTTTAATATATGTATATATATAGATTATTAGCTAAGGCAATACTTGTTGGAGTTATGATAATATTTTTTGGTTTGCAAACTGATTAATGATTTGAGTCATCAATACTTCCGTTTGTTTGAGAAAAAGTTATCTGTTGATTCTTGGTTTCATTTAGGTAATGATTTCTTTAAGATATTTTCAATCAAGTTGTTATTAGTTAATATCGTGAGTCCACAAACTGGCTGTATTAGATTATATAACGATAAATAAATAGAAATCTTAAAACTCAAATCATAAAAAAGTTGAAGCCTACAAGATATATGAAAGAAAAAGAAAGTATAGTTTCTCAGTCGACATATGAAACACATAACGAAAAATAGCTGTAAACGAAAACCAGTTGAACACGATTTTATTCCTGTTTGCGAATCAAGTTGAGCTGAGAAGTAGACACTAAAAACATGAAAAAAGTAATTAAAAAGAGATATACAAAAATCAAATCAAAATTTCAGAAGTGGAATATGAAATTCTTTATGTACTTAGTATGTAAATGTAGTAAGGTATGCACAAATATATATATAAATGTATGTATATAAGGGCTTTTGTAACTTGAAAAACATCAAAGCTGTGAATTTGATACGATGACATACGCGAAATTTAAAAAAACATACCTATGTACATGCGAGAAATATAATAACTCATACAGGTAGCTAAGTAAAACGTTCGTTACGAACTATGGAAGAAAAGGTGATGAGCCAGAATAGGTGATAAAATTAAAAAGTAATGTAATAGCAAGCAATTTGATGAGCACTCTTCTAAGAAATACAATTACAGAAATAACCATATATGTAATACTCCTATATTGCTACAAAAGGCTAGGTACATTCCCAAACATCAGAGTGTAAGGCGCGATAACCTCCGAAGAGATCTAAGGCCGAGCTTCTCTTCCAATTTGCGTCGTGCTCCTCTTGATTTCCCTACAAATTGGCCGGACGGGACCTACATGTTTTTATGCCGACTCCGAACGGCATCTGCAAGACAGATGAGTTTTCACTGAGAGCTTTTCATGGCAGAAATACACCCGGAGTGCTTGCCAAACACTGCCGAGGGGCGACCCCGCTTAGAAAAATTTTCTTATAATTGAAAAACCTTATTTCTAAAATTTTGATGTTGCTTTGCCCGGGAGTTGAACCCAGGGCATACGGTGTGATAGGCGGAGCACGCTACCATCACACCACGGTGGCCGCCAACAAACATCAGAGTGCCGATATATTACTGTTTAAACGTTTTTGTTTTTGTATTCAATAATCGAATGTACCTCAATTTAAATTTTTTCTTGTCACACTTATGCTGCTACAATTACGAAAATTTTATAGGCTGTCTTGTTTTGATTTCGAATTCAGAACACATTGCGAGCATTTTCTATTAGCAATATAGGAGTATTACATATATGGAAATAACTGATTTATTTGAATTTAGTGTAATGAAATTTGTTGACTAACCTTTAGGTGAATGTCATGATGCAATTAACCAGACTAGTGAAGTCACTATTACAAAATGGAGTCGCATTTGACAATACTCGCACATATAAATTTAAGTACTGCTTCTTAACTAATCTGCAGTATTGATTTTTTCAGCATCAGTAAAAAATACTACATTAATGCCATTCTGAAATGTGAATTAACGTGCAGGAAAAAAACGCATGCGATCTGTATTCTCTTTTTGTGAGAGAGTATATTTCTTTTTCCTGAGAGGCTGGATCACCAGAATATCACATTGTCCACAAATAAGTAATATGGAAACATACTACAGACGTCAATCGGATGATTACCGATCTGGAACAATATCCTGGAGTTGCAGATGAGTAACTGGGAGGCTTGTAATAAGAAAACTAAGGATTGACGGTATACACTCGCAAGACCAAGCGTTGAGGTAGCCTCATTCAGCAGAGAAAGGTGTGGTGTAAAAATATATACACGCTTAAAAAAATTGGTCTACATATGTGACTAAGTTTTTTGGGTTTTAAATGCAGATCTTACAAAGTTTAAAATGAAACGAGCTTATATGACTGGTTTTGAATTTAAACGTTTTAGTTTAACTTTTATTTCAGAAAATTTTCAAACTTCTCGACTAAAATTTAAACACAAATATATTAAAAATTGGGCTAATCTTCGCGTAGTTTACGTATACGTGTAAAACTTTTTGATGTTAATTTTAATCTTTGCATCGAAAATTACATTTTTCTAGTGCCTGGACTAAAATTTTAACCAAGTTATTTTAGAAATTGCTTAAAACTATTTAGTGGTTTTGAAAGAAGTAACATCAGCAAAACATCAGCAGTAAACTTTGTAAGTTTTTTAAAATAAACTTAAATTTTGACGTGAAACAGCAGTGTTTTTACAATAATAATGCATCAACAAATCAGAACTTATAGATTTACCTGATGACAAAAAAACTTTGGCTTATCAGAACGTTAATTTAAAAAACGGACAGACATTCTTCTGACTTTCTCCATCTATGCACCTGCTTCTCCTTTGTTTAATCCTCTTCATCTCCTATATCCTCTCTACTCTGCATTTTCTAGTTTACTTTAACCGACTCATTCAATTTCTCTATCACTTTCATTTTTCCGTAAATTTTCCTGATTTTCCTCCTACTCTTCCCGCTCTTGCTCTTATCCAAGTCTTACTTTCACTATAACCCTTAACCTAATCCATATTCTTAATCTTACTGTTAATCTCTTTTTTTATACTCAGCTGAGCAGAGCTCACAGAGTATATTAATTTTGTTCGCATAACGGAAATCCGTAACGGCATAACATAAACTAAGCGAAATAGATATATACTTCTATATATCAAAATGATCTGGGGAAAAAAAGAAATTTATTTAACCATGTCGGTCCGTCCGTCCGTCCGTAAACACGATAACTTGAGTAAATTTTGAGATATCTTAATGAAATTTGGTATGTGTAGCACTTATCTCAGATCGCTATTTAAAATGAACGAAATCGGACCATAACCACGCCCATTTTTTCGATATCGAAAATTTCGAAAAACCGAAAAATTGCGATAATTCATTACCAAAGACGGATAAAGCGATGAAACTTGGCAAGTGGATTGACCTTATGATGCAGAATAGAAAATTAGTAAAACTTTGAACATTGGGCGTGGCACCGCCCACTTTTAAAAAAAGGTAATTTAAAAGTTTTGCAAGCTGTAATTTGGCAGTCGTTGAAGATATCATGATCAAATTTATCAGGAACGTTACTCCTATTACTATATGTGTTCTAAACAAAAATTAGAAAAATCGGATGACGAACACGCCCACTTAAAAAAACAAACTTTTTTAAAGTCAAATTTTAACAAAAAATTGAATATCTTTACAGTGTATAAGTAAATTATGTCAACATTCAACTCCAAAATTTGTCTCCAAAGCTCTCAGCTGAGTATGTAATGTTCGGTTGCACCCGAAGTTGGCCTTCCTTACTTGTTATTGTCTCAAACCATTGCCCTTATTCTTACTTTTACTATCACTCTCCATCTTCCTCTTGTTCGCTTTATTTTTCCGTCTTCAGTCCAACTTCCTCTACTTTTCTTCCCATTTCCTATGTTTTCTCTTTTCTTTCATATCCATGTTACCAACGTGGAGATACACCGAGTTTGGCTTTTTTCTGCACATTACATTACTAAAGTTGTAAAAAGTTGCAAAGTTGTACCAAAAATTTCCCCTCCTTACTACTTTAAAGCTCGTGATTGGATTATGAGGGTGGTTAAAATTTTGTTGTTGTACTACTGACTTCACCTGTCTGGTTTTATTGCGTAGTGGATGAATGTAAAATTTTATTTTCAAACTTTCGAAAATACTTCAATAAAACCGTTACGTTTTATTATAGCGCGGATAGACAAGTATATACAAATGAACATACAAAAAAAATATATATAAGGCGCGATATACCTCCGAAGATATTTAGGCATAACTTCTCTTCCGATTTGTGTCGTGCTTCTTTTTCCTACAAATAAGCGGGCGGCACCAATATGCTTTACACCGACTTCGAAATGGCATCTGCAAGGCAGATAAATTTTCATTGGGAAGCTTTTCATAGCAGAAATACGCTGCCAAGGCGCGCCCCCTTAGAAAAACTTTATTCTAATTGAAAAAACTTGTTTCCTTATTTTTGATGTTGCTTTGACTTGGACCCGAACCTAGGATGATCGGTGTGGATGCCGGAGCACGTTACCACCACATCACGTCAGCCGCTAAATATGTAAATATTTGAGTATTTAGTACGTCAATTTGTTTAAAAAAAATCGTAAACATCTTATGTATATGCAGCTGGCTTGATGCCATTAAATTTTATTGTTTACAAATAAAACAGCATACATACAATACATACCTAGATAATCATATACATAGCGACTATAAAGCCTCAAAGATATAATTAACCCTATATAAATTTAAAATTAAAATATTTGAGCATAATTTTGTCAAATTCCTCTGCACATTAAATATTTCTCTTTGCCCAATTCTTGTTCTTAATTTAATATTATAGAAAGCTATAAAAATTTCCATACATTCTGTGCAGGTAGCGTTCAAAAGTGTACACAATTTAGTCTTACTGGTTTAAAGAGAGAGAGATTGAGAGAGGGATTAAAGTAAGAAAAAGGCGTAACTTAATTGTTAGGGATTAAAAACTGTAAAACCTTCTCACGCGTATTTTCGAAACTTTGAACTCAAAACCGAATAAAATGAGAAAAAAAGTATACATAATACACACCACATGCATACATAAATACAAACGTATTCATATGTGTAGTACATTCTTATAAGAACAAGAGCTACAAATGCATTGGTGTAGACTTTCGAGGGTCAATGGGTCCAACTGTCCTCGTAGGCAAAAGTTTAAATGCTGCTGCTGCTTTTATGGGAGACATTTTGATCTATGCATATACCAGGTAGTGGACGGCAAACTAATGGCCTACTTGCTGTGGAAGAGGGGAGTTGCTAACCTATAGGAAAGGAATATGGTCAGATGTTAGATAGAAAAGGACCAAAAGTTAAGTACCTGCTATGCGAACAGCTTACCGAAGGAGGAGGCGAATAGTTTGGACTAAACTAAATAAATTCCTATCGACGTTCTTTATTTCACACTTTTCTCGCGGTTAGTCCCGCTTAACGCTAAGAGAAGATGGAGCGAGCTTATATTCTGCAATCAAGTCAGCTCGAGTTAGTGAGTTCAAGTCATCGTTAGAGGATTAAGATACATACATAGGTCTATAACTATTACTCGATCGATGAAATAACGGATAACATGGTGTTGGACTTTCGACATTTCAGATTTTTAATTGAGAAAAACATTTCAGAGATTTTAAAGTGTCAAATATGTTCAACATCGTCAAAAAGATAAATGAAGAACAGGGGACCCTAAGGAGAAGTGTTCTCTTAAAACAGAAAAGAAGTCGAATCGACTGCGTTAGGACCCATCAAAAAACCAAACTTGTCCGAGCTACACCTGCGGGGTACTCGGCTTCAGGAAACGGTGATAAAACTTCTAAAAGACACGACTTTCCACTCTTCAACAAGAAAACGTAAGAACCGCTGTTTAACACATGGGAACTACCACTCTCTGAGGAATCCGTCAGATGTGCGGACCGATGCAAACATTGTCTTCATACTTAAAGGAGGAAAGCCGAACTTAGCAGAACAGAATGCCCATATCTTTACGTTTTTTCTTCTTAAACCCCTGCTGTGACTTCTGGGCAAACTTCAAATGGCAGGTCCATGCACACATCTCTTTACTCTGTCGACACAATTGTGAGAGTGTCTATAAACATCTATTCACAAGTTTTAAACGAATTTCTTCCACAAAAATGGCTACATCCCCCACTAATGTACCTCATGGACCAACTTCTATACTGAAGGACTGAAGGAGGCTAGTAGTGGTCAAGCCATTACTTATGCAAATGACATACCTTCCACGAGAATCCATAAAAATCTTCAGGTCCCATTGAATATTATATCAAACGAATCCTTTAAAAGCGGTTTAAAAGTAAATTCTTCAAACACCAAGATAATTTCATTCACCAGGCACAACAGAATATTATCTTAAGGCAGGGAAATTCAAATTATCATGGGAAATATAAGTAAACTATACACTGAAACTGAAACAAAACTACTGATTATAGGTGCAAAAATGTTATAGCTACTCTGTACGCCTTTAAAGCAGGAGTAGTTAAAAGGGGAGACCTACAGCTCTACAGCTACAATATGTTGCCTGCCTAGGTTGCAATGATCAGCCGTAGTACTTTTGGCAGGGGATCTGCTCTTCATATTTTCCCCTGAAAGACCTTTGGTAAACTCATGAGGAGCTGTAATCTACTCTGGATCGATTCAAATTTGAAAATGGTAGTAATCTGGCGACTATGACGTAAACATATGCGAACGGTGATCCCTCTGCTATGGAAAATAAGCTCTCCAAAATTCCAGGTTGCTATCAAAGCCCTTTATAGTGACAAAGCTTCATCAAAAGAAGCAATTGAATGCAGACAGTATGTAAAAGACAATCCAGTTCTTAAGGGGATTAGTATATTCCCGCAGTATGACCGAAAAAGGTAACTACAATGCACGGCTCGAATGTGCTAAATGTAAAAACACGTTCCATAGGCAGTCGGGGTGGGACCAGAAGGTGCTATTACGGTAGGAGTACAGGCAATCAGAACTGATAGCACTTCCTACGTATACAACCCTTCTATAACACTTTTTAGTGTGTATTTGCTGTTTCAAGAACTAGAAAAATGGCCTCGATGTGCTCCACAGTAGTAATTGGCTTGCAGGTCATGACGGTAAGCCAACTTACTGAATTACCGAGGACCCGGGGAGGAAGAGCTTTTGATAAGGCAGTTATGAACCACTCGGAAACAGTGAGCTGCCTTTTGAGGCAGAACCATATTTTTCAATAAGCTGAAAATTATTTAGATGCCAGGCCAAACGGCGCATGTCATGAAAGCCTAAACATGGATTTCCAGTAATCACTTATGGATACAATTAGACATTTTACCCTCGCCACTATTCAATATAGGCTGGGTTGATAATGTCCTTTTTACGGTGGAAAAGTATTTCTGATAAAACTAAGACTTGTAAGGGCTTCAAAATAATAACATACAGGAGGCAGCTCAATAAGTACGCTTTTATGGAATTCATCGGTAGGCTGAATAACGCCATCACTTCTTGTTAAATCACCTACTTTTTGCTAAGACAATTTGGTACGCAAATACATATATATGTATATTAAGGAATAAGCCAATTCACTATTTATTAGTTTTTACCCAATGATTAAATATTAATTGATTAGAAAACGGCACATAGGAACTGATAACACAAATGGATTATTTTACCGTTCACATAGGCCTAACTTTGTATGATGTCTCCTACTTTCATATGCGTATAAATTCAAGCGCACCCTTTATTAAAAATTTTACTACACCACTGCCCAGACATATATGTGAATAACTACCTACCAAATAAATTATCAAACCACAGAAAAAAAACTAAAGCAAAGCATAAAAACTTCAACCAGAATTGTAGCCATACCGAACCCCTCGACCAGGTAAAAAAGAAACTTTATAAAAGAAAAAAAAGGAAAAAGAAAACATGAAAAATAAGATAGAAACTGGTTGAAGCGTACTGAATTTCAAAGTAATTCCATTTGGCTGGCTTCAAAATGACAGATAAACGTGCTGATGTATTTTTGTAGTACTTATGCACATACAAACTTATTTTTATAAGTGTGTGTGTGCATACCTGCTATCTACCCACATCCCACATAAATGGAATAAAGCTAAAAACTCAAATCGGGTCACAGAGCTTTTGTACTCTGCTGCAGTATATCTGCAAGATACTCAAATACCAAGCCAAAGATAACGCATACTACGATATAATTTCAAAAGACGATCCATTTGTAACGGTAAAAAAGAAAAAGAGGTGCTGCAACAAAAGTGTTTGCCCTGCTGACACAATCCTAGATTTATTTTCTTTCTCAAGATTTTTTTTTCATTTGACAAGCAACAACTTTTCTGTTTATATTATGCACTTTCTGCCCGTTTTTCTTTACATACGAACAAATTGTTCATTACAACATTTTGCTGAGCTTCGGTTTGTTGGTTTATTGATCTTTGTAGTTGATGTTGGTTTTCTTTTGAACAGGGACCCATCCAGTTATAACATTTTATGAAAATACAAAAAAAAAAAAAAAAAAATGTTTTCACTGTAAATTTTTTAGTTATAAAATTACAGGAAGCAGTTGACTTATTTTTTAGTCAGATAAGGGACTTTGTTGGCTTTCGTAAAAAGGAGGTCCAAGGAATTCAATGACCCCTATGTCACTAAAACTCTTTTTTTATCGTTAGTAAGACCTATATTGGAATGTGCTTCCATTATCCGGAACCCGCGTTATCAGATTCATAGCATAAAATTGGAATCAGTGCAAAAGCAATTTTGGCTTTTTCTTTAAATCATTTGCCCTGGGATCCTTCAAGGAATCTACCGCCCTACTGGAGCCGGTTAAAACTTTTACAGCTGCCTTCACTACAGAGCCGTAGGGAGATGCTTGGCGTTTTATTCATAGTAAAACTATTAAGATGGATGATAAACAATCCATTTCTGCTTGGCGAGGTGATGCTTAATGTCCCTTTTAGGCCCTCTCGGTATTTCCAACCACTATATTTAATTACATGTAGATCGAATTTTCAAATGCATGAATCTCTTCGTTGGCTGTGTCAAGATTTCAATAATCACTGCAATAATATTGATACTTGTGACACACTTTACAGTATAAAAAATATATGCTCACTGCCTTGAACCCATAACTGTTTCAAAATTAACATGTTAAACTAAATCTGTTACCAGCTCCAGTTACTTTGGGCGAGTAGCTTGGAATCATGTCCTTTCCAACCTCCCACACATCGCAGCAATTCTCATTGTGTGTGTTAAATACACATCAGCTGCTCGAAATCACGTCCATTCCGACGGCACTAATAATCAATTCCCTTGCTCGGCATCACAGTCCATCCCGACAACTGATTTAATAATATATATTCATATTTTATAATATAATTTTGCTCACTATGTATGCTTCTGTAATCCGTTATTATATTTAGTCTGATTAATTGTAAAATTTGTAGACCAATAAATAAAAAAATAAATGAATAAATAAATAATAACAAAGTAAACAAACCAAATGCGGTTTCTGCAGAAGAAATGCGTAGGTACTCAATAAATTACTTTTCTGAATCCGTCACATGTTTTGTAACTTTCACCAGCTTAATTTTTTGGAACTATTTTCAGACCCGATTACCATTTTGAAGTGAATACTATTTTGAAATAGATTATTACATTGGATTCGATCAATTTGGAATCGTTTTTGAAACGGGTTACTATTGGGCCCGGTAACTTTTATTTAGCTGGTTGCTCTTTTAGAACCGGGTACTATTTTGTAACCGATTACTTTTTAGACCGGTTAATTTTTTGCAACCGATTACTTTTTTGGAACTGGCTACTTTTTTGTAACCGATTACTTTTTTTTTTTGACCGGTTAATTTTTTGTAAGCGATTACTTTTTTATTTGGACCGGTTACTTTTTTTAAACCTTTTATAAATCTGAAAATGTTTCTTTTAAAACAGGTTATTTTTTTGAAAGCGGTTACTTTTTTAAGCCTTTTATATTTCTAAAGCTTTTTTTTGGGAAGTTGTGAAAGCTGTTAAATATTTGAAGTTTTTTGGAAAACCATTTACTTTTTTGGAACCGGTTACCTTTTGTACATCTGAGGATTGCTTTTTTGGGACCGGCAACCTTTTATATATCTAAAGACAACTTTTCTGGAACCAGTTACCTTTTATATATCGAAGGTTTTTTTTTAGAATCTGTAACTTTTATATAAGCCGTTGTTCTTGAAGAATCTTTTATTATTTTGTAACTGACTACCTTTTTTGTAACCGATTACTGTTTTGTAGCCGCTTATTTTTTGGATCTGGCGCCTTGTTTTAAATCTTTGTATCTAAAAATATTTCTTATAAAACCGGTTCCTTGTTTAAACCTTTACTTTTTTGGAACCAGTTACTTTTTTGTAACCGATTACTTTTTTGGAAGCGGTTACATTTATAAATTTTTCATATATCGAAAGATTTTTCTTTTAGAACCGGTTACTTTTTTGGAACCCGTTACTTATTTGGACTAAGAGTAATAATTTTCTGCTAAGATAAGATATTTTTCTAGTCAACAAACTTAAACTGGGCATTTATTTTATCTTTATTTTATCTTAATCTAATTTAACCAAAATTTAAAATTTAAAAAATGAAAAATTTAAAGGTTTGTAGTATTGTTTTGATATGCTTGTTATCTAGCATCTTTTATTTATTTATTAATATACAAACATACATATTTATTTAATCATACATATTTTAATACAAATATTTATTTATTTTTTCCATATCGGTAACATGTACTTAAATATTCTGACTTATTTTGCGTTATATTGAGTTTTTGTAATATGATTCCCTTTAGTCGTTATGAATTATGTTTGTTGTACTACAAAAGCCAATTTGTCTTACTTTACTAATATATATTCTCTTAATAAATGAAATGAAAATAATGTTTAGGCTTTGATTTCTTTTGTTTTTTGAATGCATAATACATATTAATCATTTTCGGACCCTGCTTTTAATGCGCTTTCGACTTCTTTTTGTTGACTTAATTCGCCGAACCATAAATACCACTGTTATTTATTTATTTTTTAGCTTTAATGTTTACTTTACTTTATTTCTTTTAAATCTAATTGTTTAATTTTGAATTCATTGGGTTTTTTATGTTTTTTCTTTTATATTTTCGAAAATCATTTCCTAAATCTTCTGGCTGCCATTCGGAAACGCAATATCTTGGTAAAAGATTCAAGACCGTCATATCACGATTTTGAAAAAAACACGCGCTATATCCCGGAATCGTGTTGAAACTTGTCGTCGAAGAAGTTAAGCTTGACGATTGCTACGATTTGCTTAGAGCTATTAGGTTAGGGACGCGATTTTAGGTACTTTGTTATATCGATATGCTTTATGACGTCGTCGTTTTCTACACTCAGAGAAAAACGCCGTTCTAAAATCCAGCACCACCGGACTCAATTCAAACTTTTCATATTCTTACTTTTTTGTTCTTGAAAAACGAACGGCCTGTTCTCAAAACAACAACCTTGTTCTTGAACTGACAACCATTTTCTTGAAAAGAGAACGGCTGGTCTTAAAATATGAACAAATGTTCTATTAATGAGAACAATGCTCTTAAATTAAGAACACTGTTCTTCAATTAAGTTCAAGAAAAAAAGAAACGGTATAATTCGTGCGCACTACAATGTTAAATACATCATTTAGAACAAGCTACCAAGCAGTTGTAGTGGCCTAGCGGCTACGATGTTGCGGTTGCGATCGTGTGGCGCGAGTTCGATCACCGTCAATCTCTAAAATTTTTAAACAATTTTTTATATTCTATTTTTTAACAGCTAATTCTCAAATCTGTTATAAAATGTTTTAAGTATACATTCAGATTGCATCAATAAAAAGATCAATTTCTCAATAAGAGAAAGACATGAAAAAATGCATAATATGCGTTTTCATCTTTTGGTCTTTAATAATAGCTTTTTTGTTATTAATATTTTTATTAATTACAAAAAAATTATTATTAATAAAAATAAATAAATAAATGGGTACTAATTGGAAAAATTACCTTCCCACTCCATCCCCTCCTCCCTCCCAGCGACAAAGATCAAGAACAAACCGTTCTTGAATTGAGACCGAAAAATGATAAATCGACCACAAATCGTTCTCGAAGCGTGAGAACGAAAATTCTTATATCAAGCCCAAGTAGTGCTTGAAATGAGCACTGAAGGTTCACACATGAATACCAAAGTGGTCATAAAATACGAACGGTGTGCTTGGAAAAACTGTTCTTAAAACAAGCCCATCGGTCACGAGTTAAGAAAAAACGTACTTAACAGACTTTTGTCAACGAATGTTCTTAATTTTGAACTTGTTTCGTTCGTTTTAGAACGATTTTTTCTCTGAGTATACTAGATGTTGCATATCTTTACCTTTATGGATCGAGAATCTCGATCTATTGAACGACTTTCTAGAAAGGAGATACTATAAATTCTCTAAGTTGTTCCTTTCTTTTGGGGGGGGGGGGGGGGGGGGGGTGGGCATTTAACAGATTTTTGACGGATGTACCGAGATTAGTTGTGAAAGTTCTATTGAACTAGATTTTTGCTGTATTATTTTACAGTTGACTGAATAATAGAACTCTTAAATCTTTGCATTAAGATATACACTTGAAGGCCCACATGGCAAGCAAAACTGCCAATTTATCCAGTAATGCAAGGAATCTGTTTGTGATCAAGCCCCTTTAGACAGTGTAGATAGTGTAATGGAGAAGAAGTGGACTTCCCATGCTGATAAAGATATTCATGTGTAGTGAATTGACTGTTTCTGCGATGACCGAAGTATGAAGTGTTAGATCTGGTTTGGGGTCATGAGTGACCGTTCAGAGCAAACCATCAAAAAGTAATCGGTTTTCTTTTTCTCAGGAAATTCCGTATAGTGAAGTTAGCGCGTTATGTTTGGTAACATTATTAAGCCACAACCTACAATGTCGATCCAGTTCTGAAGTAGTTAGAAGGCTAGACAGTAATCCACTGTTTGCTTCAGGCATTAAGGAATGTATGTCAAGGGATAGCGGTAAATCGGTGATAAATTATTCAAACTTGGCTTTTCTGGAATCATGAACACTAAAAAAATAAATGATGTAATCCATTCTCTTTACAAATGTGAATAGTTCCCGTTGTAGGATCGAAGTATATACCACAAGAGAAAAGTTAAGTTCGTCAGGACTATCCTCAACAAACATGTTAACGCCTGACTCAAAGGCAGCTTTTGAGTTGTAAGTAATTATTTTACTATGTAAGGAGTGTAAGGCCGGGCTTAGTGTAAGTAGCATAGAATGAATCAAAGCTCGTTTGTAGCACTAAGCAAGCACAGTAAGCTCTCAAACTTTTCCACAGTGTCGACAAAGTCTTACGCTGATAAATGCCTTTCGAACCCTATTCTGAGAGTCTAATACCCGAAACATGAAGTAGAGGAAAGGAGACTATACATCCGTTGCAACTTCGATCTGGTACTATAATAAGTTCAACTCTTACTTATCTAGAATCAACCTTCACATATAACTACAATATATGTTCTGCAAGTAATGTGTCGCCACATGGCACAAATCATCCTTTCAATTGTATTGTAGAACCAACGCCTCTAACACCAACCCTGTTGAAACTGCAAGTTTCCTTGGACTTCCGTTAAAGGGTATTGATGGCAATTTGTGATTGATCGCAACTATTGGATGGGACGAAACACTGCTACAAGGAGAAGAAGAAAAAGGTGTGAACCGTCCCCTGTCTAAAACGCCAAAATTATCTGCGTCAGCATTGAATGAATCTAACTGAGTAGCACAGCAGCAACATTGTGTTTAAGAGGCCAACGGCACAAGCTATTGAAAGTTGTATTATTAAAGGCAACCTCAAAATTGTCCTTGGCGAAATACTACTTCGATTAAACAAATTATGAAAATCGTCTCAGAAGAATTATCCACCCGCGTCGTTTTGCCAAAGCATTCAATGCCCTTCCCTTCCAGAAACTTCGTCTAATCAGTGCGGTATTGGACGAATGAAATATATTATTTAGCTACACATTCAAGCGATTCATTCAAACATACAAGTTTCTCTCTACCTGGACGATTGGTTATTATGCATTAATATAAAAATTAATGAAAATATGTAATTGCCGGTTGTCACGAAAAACTCGTCATTGTTGTCATTACTGTTACCATGTCACGCGACCTGTCAATCACATACAGTCAAGCCGATAATAGAAGACGAATAAACAATGACATCTAAGCTTTGCAAGGATTTGGAATACATCAAATATTTCTTTGAAACCGTTTCAACTGATAAGTGCCCTAAAGCTTATATAAAGCTCCGCTGTTGTTTTTTTTTTCAAAGAACAAAAATAATAGTGTGGCAGATGGGAAAGGCTTGAAGTATTGAACGTTTGATTGACTTAACTACTCTAACTATGAAGCTAGGTGCCCTTATTGTTAAAGGCCGGCAACCTGTTGCGTGCCATGAGGACCGTCCAGTGACGGGTTGTTTTTTTGTTAAGTCAGCAATGGATCTTACGGCTTGTGCAATTTAAAGAACTCATGCTGATTGGCTAGCTTAATTCAAACGGTATATACGATCGGACGATATGATCCTCGCTTTCGTGACAGATGTCCCAAATTTCAATATGGGTATCATTCCGGCTGTCATTGTAGTGTAGAGGTAGTATGCTGGCTAATTAACCAAAAATGCGCGATTCAATTGATTAGACAACTAACGCTAAAGTACTTATAAACATCAAGGTCGGAAAAACAGTTAGGTAGGAAAAAATAAAAAATACCGCGCATAAATATTATTACTATACATATTATCATTCTTAGCGATCACTTATTTCATAAATGTCAAAGGTAAGTAATCAGACAGTTTGCAAAAGTTCCCTGACCACTGGTGTTTAAATATCCGAACGACAATGCTATTAGATTCTGTCTTTGGAGGCATGGCCTTTTTTGAGGGCGTCCTCAACCTCTGTGATACTGTTGGTAATAAGCACAATGTTGTCTCCGAAGAAAATTAATACCTTGTGGTTGAGTTCAATAGAGAGTTTCAGTGACAACATCAGCAAAGGTTTTGCGGATCCTTATGTGTGCTTCCGTTTTAAAGCGCTTGAGCTGAACGACCAATCGTTGTCAGATGTTCACATTTAGGTGTCGTATTTGGTTTTAAAAGTCGCCAGTCGCTAAATCCTGACTAGAGAATTTAAAATAGCTTACGGTATTTTTGTTGATGATATCTTTGTCGGTCATTGTACATAATTGGGAAGACAAGAAGAAAGCTATTCGAATTTTCATGGAAGTCAACAAGGTAAGCAAATTTTTGAATTCATGACTGGAGTTCAAGTTGCCAGTCAACGCAGTTTTTTTTGCTCTACGCTGACAATGAATTTATCTGACAGTTTCCTACACCTCGAGTGGGGGCTTTGCAATGCACTGTGCTGAAAATGGCATCATCTTTCTTAGTTTCAGTAAGTTTCTGCCACCTACCATCGGCAGGCAAGTTGGAATGGCATTGGTTTCAAGGTATGAGTTGAAGTCGCTGATGATTATGTGTTTACCGTACAATATTGAAGCGATAGTTTCTCGAGCACGCGGGTATGTGCACCTGAGCCTTCAAAATCTCAGGGATTGTTCCTGTGGCCGATGTCGGTATTGAGTAGATTATAGTTAAGTTCCAGTGTGGTCCAGGGGCTGGTCATCACTTTGAGAAAAAGGGTGGCCCATGCGTTGCCGCGGCCCTGAGGGTTCATATCCCAGTTTATCTGTGGTTGGTGCCGGAATGATTAGCTATGTGCGCTGCGTAACCCGACATCCCTGTAGAATAATGTGTTCTGTCCTATTCCTGTTGGCGTGTTTTGCCTTCTTTTCTTACTCGAATTGCACATTTTTCCTCTTAAGCTTATATAACAGGTATTATGTGAGGGGTCAAAGGCCTACACAAAAAGTAGTTGGTGTATCTGCATCCCATTTATTTTGATACGCTGAACCAGAATTCGCCATCGAAAAAAGACATTGGAGATATAACGTCTTTTTGGGGTTAGGGCCGATCAAGAATTCACTAGGCTTATCCGCATTGCCAGATCCGCTAACTCTTATTTTTTACAGAATTTTGAAATTCAATAACTACTAGATAACTTCTGGAGGCTAACTTCGAAAAACAAGAAAATAAATTTTTTAATAATCGACCCAGCTTTTAAAAAAATTGTTTTGGTCCAATAGCCAGCCAAATGTTGTACATTAACAAATTTTAATGAAAACAAGTAAGAAAGTCTAAGTTCGGGTGAAACCGGACATTACATACCCAGCTGTGCACTTGAAATGCTGTTGTTGTTTGCTTTATGTGGTTAGTGTAATAGTGTTATAAGGCTGTGCAAGGCTTTCAGAACCGACTTTCAGGTAATTTCGCTCATTTTCAGAGCAAACAGTTGTAGCTATGAAAAAAATTTTTGTGCCAAATTTCGTTCGGCTTAGGAGATTTCTCTTCGACTTATGGCATTAAAAGCATTTTGGAAAGAGTAACAAACAAATTTTTACTGCAGTTCTTTTCTTAGCTCAACCATGCCACTACTGAGGCAGAATATCAGTCAAATGTATTTTAATACCATAGAGTTATTGCAAACTTTGTTGAGGTTAGACTTTGAGGAAAAGTGGGCGTGGTCTTTAACCGATTTTGATTACCTGCACTCAGTCTATATAATTTGGCAAGGATAGTGTATCTGCCAAATTTCAATTTAATATCTTTAACGGCTTTTAATTTACGGCTTATTAAACTTCGAAATTTTATTTTTGTAAGTGTGGGTGGTGTCACGGTCATATTCCAAAATTTTTTGGAACTTATGTTTATGTTTTTAGTCATAAAACCAATTCACCTACCAAATTTCTTTAGCTTAGCGGTATTCGTTTTTGAGTTATCTAATTTTTTTCATTCTTATAAGTTTTTGATGTCGAAATAGTGGGTACGATTTCGCTCATTTTCAATACCAAATCTGGGTCCAGATAAGCCCGTATACCGAACTTGGTGAAGATATCTCAATATTTGCTTAAGTCATCGTGTTAACGGGATGACGGATGGACGGACGAACATGGCTTAATCAAACAGTTTTTCGATACTACTAATTTTTATATATGGAAGTCTATATATCTCGATTCCTTTATACCTCTACAACCAACCATACATTGTATACAAGTACAGCTGGGTATACAAAAATGGGGTTATGCACTTTCAAAAAACGTATAATTTGCCTAAGGTCTTGCCTTCCTATTGCAAAACTAATGCAGGCACAAAAAAATACCATAATAAATATTTATGCGTAAGAAACTGTCAAGTCGTTGACAAGCTGTCATTATTTTAGTTTTTCATTTAAAGCATAGCGTATATATGACAACAACAATGATACTGTTAGCGCACGAATATTATTTATAATTATATTTTTTAGGTTACAGCACTGCGGTTTGAAAAACAAAACAAAAGAAAAATTGCTTTGTGTTATAAACAACTTAAGAGAGGTAGGTACTACAGACAAAAATAATAGATGTACCCTTGAATAGGCTCTCATACAAAATTTAAGTAAGTCTTAATAATATATCTAAAATCAAGCTCTTTAAATAAACAATAGAATTATTTATATAAATTTTCACACATAAGTATTTTCTGTTGGATTTATATTTTTATACTCAGTTGAGCAGAGCTCACAGAGTATATTAACTTTGATTGGATAACGGTTGGTTGTACAGGTATAAAGGAATCGAGATAGATATAGACTTCCATATATCAAAATCATCAGTATCGAAAAGAAATTCGATTGAGCCATGTCCGTCCGTCCGTCCGTCTGTCCGTTAACACGATAACTTGAGTAAATTTTGAGGTATCTTGATGAAATTTGGTACGTAGGTTCCTGGGCACTCATCTCAGATCGCTACTTAAAATGAACGATATCGGACAATAACCACGCCCACTTTTTCGATATTGAAAATTTCGAAAAATCGAAAAAGTGCGATAATTCATTACCAAATACGGATTAAGCGATGAAACTTGGTAGGTGAGTTGAACTTATAACGCAGAATAGAAAACTAGTAAAATTTTGCACAATGGGCGTGGCACCGCCCACTTTTAAAAGAATGTAATTTAGAAGTTTTGCAAGCTGTAATTTGGCATTGGTTGAGATATCATGATGAAATTTGGCAGGAACGTTACTCTTATTACTATATGTCTGCTTAATAAAAATTAGCAAAATCGGAGAACGACTACGCCCACTTTTAAAAAAAAATTTTTTTTAAATTCAAATTTTAAAAGAAAAGTTAATATCTTTAGAGTATATAAGTAAATTATGTCAACATTTAACTCCACTAATGATATGTTGCAACAAAATACAAAAATAAAAGAAAATTTCAAAATGGGCGTGGCTCCGTCCTTTTTCATTTAATTTGTCTAGGATACTTTTAATGCCATAAGTCGAACAAACATTTACCAATCCTTGTGAAATTTGGTAGGGGCTTAGATTCGGGGACAATAACTTATTTCTGTGAAGAAGGGCGAAATTGGTTGAAGCCACGCCCAGTTTTTATACACAGTCGACCGTCTGTCCTTCCGCTCGGCCGTTAACACGATAACTTGAGCAAAACTCGATATATCTTTATTAAACTCAGTTCACGTACTTATCTGAACTCACTTTGTATTGGTGTAAAAAATGGCCGAAATCCGACTATGACCACGCCCACTTTTTCTATATCGAAAATTACGAAAAATGAAAAAACAGCCATAATTTTATACCAAATACGAAAAAAGGGATGAAACATGGTAATTGTATTGGTCTATTGACGCAAAATATAACTGGAATTTTGGAAGGAATACTGTTCGTGGTATTACATATATAAATAAATTAGCGGTACCCGGCAGATAATGTTCTGGATCACCCTGGTCCACATTTTGGTCGATATCTCGAAAACGCCTTCACATATACAACTAAGGGCCACTCCCTTTTAAAACCCTCATTAATACCTTTAATTTGATACCCATATTGTACAAACAAATTCTAGAGTCACCCCTGGTCCACCTTTATGGCGATATCTTGAAAAGGCGTCCACCTATAGAACTAAGGCCCACGCCCTTTTAAAATACTCATTAACACCTTTCATGTGATCCCCATATTGTACAAACATACTCTAGAGTCACCCCTGGTCCACGTTTATGGCGATATCCCGAAAAGGCGTCCACCCATAGAACTAAGGCCCACTCCCTTTTAAAACACTTATTAACACCTTTCGTTGATACCCATATTGTACAAACGCATTCTAGAGTCAACCCTGGCCCACTTTTATAACGATATTCCGAAAAGGCGTCCACCTATAGAACTAAGGCCCACGCCCTTTTAAAATACTCATTAACACCTTTCATTTGATACCCATATCGTACAAACAAATTCTAGAGTCACCCCTGGTCCACCTTTATAGCGATATCTCGAAAAGGCGTCCACCTATAGAACTAAGGCCCACGCCCTTTTAAAATACTCATTAACACCTTTCATGTGATACCCATATTGTACAAACATACTCTAGAGTCACCCCTGGTCCACGTTTATGGCGATATCCCGAAAAGGCGTCCACCCACAGAACTAAGGCCCACTCCCTTTTAAAACACTTATTAACACCTTTCGTTTGATACTCATATCGTACAAACAAATTCTAGAGTCACCCCTGGTCCATCTTTATGGCGACATCTCGAAAACGCGTCCATCTATAGAACTTAGGCCCACGCCCTTTTAAAATACTCATTAATACCTTTCATTTGATACCCATATCGTTCAAAATAAATTCTAGAGTCACCCCTGGTCCACCTTTATGGCGATATTTCGAAAAGGCGTCCACCTATAGCACTTAGGCCCACTCCCTTTTAAAATTATCATTAACACATTTTATTTGATACCCTTATCGTACAAACAAATTCTAGAGTCAGGCCTGGTCCACCTTTATGGCGATATCCCTAAATGGCGTCCATCTATAGATCTATGGCCCACTTCCTCTTAAAATACTCTTTAATACCTTCCATTTGATACACGTGTCATACAAACACATTCCAGGGTTACCCTAGGCTCTTTTTACAACATGGTGATTTTCCCTTACTTTGTCTCCACAGCTCTCAACTGAGTATGTAATGTTCGGTTACACCCGAACTTAGCCTTCCTTACTTGTTATTATTATACCTTTCATGAACATGAAATGGTATATTAACTTTGGTCCGATATTTGTAACGTTGAGAAATATAGAAGATAGACTCACCACTAAGTATACCGAATTGATCAGGGCGACGAACTGAGTTGATATAGCCATGTCCGTCTGTCCGTCCGTCTGTCCGTCTGTCTGTCTGTTTGAACGCAAACTAGTCCGTCAAATTTTGAGATATCTCAATGAAATTTGGCACAAGGATGTATTTTTGTATTATATTAGACATTTGTCGGAACCGGTAAGACCGGACTACTATAACATATATCCCATACAACCGATCGTTGAGATAAGACGATTTTGGTCATTCCTGCCGCAATTTAGAAAGTATAAACGTGAAACTCGGTGCTATATATTCTTATATATCATAGAAGATTTCCTGTAAAAATCATTTCGATCGGAGCTATATATAATATATATCCCATACAACCGATCGTTCAGATAAGGGATTTTTTGCCATTTTTTTATATTTATCTTAAAATCGTTTAGGTATGTACATCTGTTCACTATATATTTCTCTTCTTATACAGCGCATTATTTGGAGATTACGAATGGGATAAGATTATTGTTCAGCCCCATTCATGAAAAATATGAAGTCTTCGGCACAGCCGAAGACAGTCCCGTCCTTACTTATTTTAATTTTACCTTTTTACTTAGCTTTGTCATACTAACAGATTCATTAGTCAAACGTCTTTTTGTTTTATTTATTTACTTTGTTGCTTTTGTGCCCATTTGCATTTGTGTGTCGCTGATAATTAAATGTAGTCAGCGAGCAATGGTTAATACATGCTGGCACAACAATAACAAACACTACATTACAAAATAGAAAATTGTAGTTCAAGTATTTGTAGATACTAATCATAGGTCTATTGGGTACGACAGCAGCGAACAGAAAAATAGCAGTGGCAGCATTTATCAGTTACAATTGTTAGTAATTTAAAAAAAACTTCTTTGTATTTTGTAACTGAAACTATAAAAACCAATTTCGGAAATGTTTTCGAAAAAGTGCGAATATTCTAAAATGTCCTACTTTTAATTAATATCGTTTTCTTTTCTGAAATAAATTGTTGCCTAAGTAAATGGTAAAACCTTAATAGAGTCACTCCTACCCCAGAAAATTTTCAACATTTATTGTGCATACAAAGCATATTTCAACTCACCATATTCACTCATATTAACAGAGTATATGTGGAACTTAAGAGCGAAGTGAGAGTTTCACAGAGTTGCACTGCTACACCGCCATTTTATACAGGGTAAAAGTGTAATGCTTTTGCGTTGCGAGCAGGCAACAATTTTCACAAAAGGACGAAATACCATGTAAAGGCCTTGCCTGTTTTTTATAATAGAACAACAACCTTTGCGCGGCGTAACACTTTAGCCAGAAAAGAAAACGCTATAAGAGTTTTCCGAATTTGTTTGAGCAGGCAGTTTTGCAACGCGTTGAATTTTTGATATATTTTTGCCGAAGGGTATTTAAGATTTCCCTTCATACAAAGTGTGAAAACTTTTTTTATATATGTATGTACTAGCAGAACCTGCAGACGTTGTTCCCCCCCTAACTTTGGTCTATCTGCATAAGTTTTAAAAAGTTCTTACCTCTTGCTCTCCTTTCTCCTCTCATCCCCTTACCATATGTTTTTATTTACTTCTCTCTCTCTAACTTCATCAAACTCGATCTCTTTCTTAGTATCCTTCTTCCTTTTATGCTCTTGTCTCTAGTTCTCATTCTTCTACATCCCTTATACCCAGTTGCAGTCTCAGGTAAAGTAGCACGCCTAGTCTTAGTCCCAATGCCAGTCTTAGCCCGAGTCTCAGTCCATGTCCCAGTCGGCCCCGTGTCCATTTACCGAAAAAACAGTGTGGTAAATACCAATATAGGCAAAGGGTTACCTATAAACCAAACTTCAGGCTATCGAACCATGCATATCATTTGTTCGTTTTGATCGGTCTGTGGTCTACTTCTCGGAAAGAAACACTCTCCCGGTTGCTGTAAAGCTATCCGGAAAATTTGAATAAAATCGACGGGGTGGTTTCGGAGTCCATGAGCTGCATACAAACATATAACCTTTATATATTTCAATGCTTAAAACCGAAAAATTAAAAATTTTGAATTAAGATGTTTTTTCAAGAGATGTATGCGTCCTTAACCCTTAAATTGGCAACACGCATAAATTTGTACGTCCATACACCCTTATAAATTTACTCCCGAAGTTAAATAACGCTAGCGAATACTATGTATGTATGTATGTATGAATGCAGTATGTATGTGACGTATAATGTGATGATGTGAATGTCCCACTCAAAGCAAGTTTGCTCACACAGTTCACAGCGAACTGAATTTTTTCTAAAAAATATTCAGGCCTGTTCTGAATTCCGATTACGATAAATTTTTTCGGTATCGAAATGGATTGGTGTTCTCAATTTCGATTCCGACCAAAAATTATCGGTTTGAAAAGGATTGCCTCTGAGCAGTCGGAATGAAAATTAATTGGCAGATTATACACAAATGTTGCGATATTTGTCTTTCAAATTATTTTTTTAATTCTTCATTTTATTTGGAAGAGTTGTATGTATTTTTTTGTTTAAATTTGAGTTAAATTGGTATAATAAATCTTTCTTTAAAAACTTCTATCAAAAAATCTATTAGGCAAACAAATCGATGCTGATCGAAATGAAGTCGACCTGTTCTGAATTCCGATCCAGCGCATTTTTACGATTCGCACGCACAATAGCACGTCTTCTTGCGTCTGCGAATCCAAAAACCATATCTGCAGGCATTTTTTAATTAAAATAAAATTTTATGATACTTAAAACAAAACACATAAACAAAAACAGCTGATTAAACTGGTTACCGAATCGGAATGAAAACGATTCGAAATCGACTTCGAATCGATTTTTTACAATCGGAATTGAGAACACCAAATAGAAACCGAGTCGAAATCAATGTCGTTTTACTTTTCATTCCGAGTCGGAATTCAGAACAGGCCTGATTACCTTTATTTAAATAATTTTATTCATATAAGAAATAAATCAAATATATTTTTTTTATGCAGAATGAGGGTAAATATTTCAAAGTTTTACTGCAAAGAAGAAATATTAAAATGGATCCAACCGTTTTTGAGTTATAGCAGTGTAAATAAAAATTTTATGATTTTTACTACGTTTTTGTAATTTGTCACACCACTATAAAATATAACTTCAAATTATATTTAAAAAAAATCCATCTCACGTAATTAAGATTTCAAATGCCAAAAACCACTTTAAACCGGAGCAGCATGTGTGAAATAATGGGCATACAACGATATTTAGCGAATTTATCTTATAGGATTTATAAATGTATAGAGAAAATCTGCAACAATTTTCGAAACAAAGTCGAATTTCGAGAGACTTATTACTTTTATTAAAATTCATTGGGCTACAAAGCTGTATACTAAAAAAAATCAGAGAACTACAAATAATAAACTGGAAATTTTCGTAAAATTTCCTCGAATTTTCAAAAACTTTTTTAAGATTGGTTCGCATAGTTTTAGTTACAAAGTCCATGAATTTTTTTCCTAAAATATCAAAAAAAAAAAAAATAAAATAAAAATTATCACTGCCATTTTTCTATTCGCTGCTGTACGTATATAAAAAAAAACAATGGTTATGAGAAAAAATAATAAAATGCACACAAAATGTGGAAAACCTTGAAGTTAAACGTGGTGTATGACTAACAACTAGATTTTATTTACAAATACATTATTAGGGTTGGTAAAAAAAAAAACAATATATCTTACTTTAGAAAATTTAATAATTTGCATACAACAAAGGTCTATAATGAATTTTTTTAAGTTTACTAAGTTATTCCGAATAAAAATTGCACTCAGAAAAAAACAATTACCTAAAATGAGAAAACAAGTTTCTTAAAATTGAGGAAAATTTCAATGTAATGAGTAAGAACTTCTTAATTTTGTACACAACTTTTCATTTATTTGAGGAACAATTTTCTTAATTTTTTTTTTCAATGAAGAATACTCGATTGAATATTTGTCACAATATGTACGAGTTAGCTCAGTAAATAAAGGCTCAAACACATCGAATTTTGCTTCCTTTTGGCGCTTGCTTTACGTCAACAGCTGATTTGGAACACACAAGACGCCAAAGTAACGCAAAAGAAATTCAAAAACTTACGTTTTTCTGGTGTTGTCAGTTTTTTTTGCAGCCTTCTAATATTGCGCAAATTTGGTTTATTTTTAAATAATTTGATTCAATGTACTCAAAAATTTGCTAGTTACATGTTTTGAATGACAGAAAATTTAAGTTTGAGCTTTCATTTCACACATTTTAACTTAGTCGCGATAGCTCTCTCATTCGAACTTCCCAACAACTTCGAAAAGAAATCAGCTTCGATTCTAAAAATTCTTTAGTCGCAGCATAACGATTTCGGAACGTCGTCAAAGCAAATTGCTTCGTGGATATTAAAGGTTTTCGAATTTTGCCATTTAAATCGATGTTTTGAAACGTTATAAGGCTGCCCAATAATACATATGAACATATATGGTTCTATTCTCAAATTATTTTCGCTCAAAAGAAGCAAAACGGATTCGTTCGGATTGTGCGATTTTTGTTCGACTTATGGCATTAAAAGTATTTTGGAAAGTGTACCAAAAAAATTGGGGGTCACACCCATTTTAAAAATTTGTCTTTACCGAAATTCGATTACCTTCACCCAGTTCGTACAATTTGGTAAGGATAGTGTCTCTGAAATTTCAATGTAATAACTTTAACGGGTTTTGATTTACGGATTGTTAAACTTCGAAATTTTATTCTTCTAAATATGGGTGGTGTCACCCTCATATTCCAAAATTTTATGGAATTTATGTTTTGCGACATAAAACCAATCGACCTACCAAATTTCTTTAGCTTAGCGGTATTCGTTTTTGAACTATATATTTTTTTCATTTTTCTAAATTTTCGATATCGAAAAATTGGGCGTGGTTATAGTCCGATTTCGCAAATCTTCAACACCAATCTATTCAAGGCCCCGATAAGCTCGTATACCGAGTTCGGTGAAGATATCTCAATACTGGATCAAGTTAATGGACGGATAGACGGACGAACGACATAGCTTAATAAATTTTTTTTTCGATACTGATGATTTTGATAAATGGAGGTCTTTATCTGTCTTGTCCAAGCAAAGTTATAATACACTGTATACAAGTACACCTGGGCATAAATACATTTTATTGCAACTTTTATGATTTATTTTTTTGTACAATTTACATACCTAAGTACATTCATATATAGCCATACATACAATGTGTTGTGCATTAGAAAGTCGCTAGTAATGACAAGTAATACTAGTAAATAATTTTTAGCTTCACTTATTTTTAAACAAATTATCAGTTTTAAGCATATTTCATTGTTATTCAGTTTATTTAGTTTTTTTTTCTAATGTGCATTGCAACATTTTAATTATCTTTTAAGCTAGACTCTAACAACATTCAGTTTAATCGCAGGAAATACGAAAATAATGTACATGGAATTTTGCTACATATATTATTTGTTATTTTATTTTGAAGCTTGACGTTAATTGTATTTTGAAAACGCCTAAAGCCTTCAATGTGAATTACAACAGCTGCTAGATACTTCTGTAAGTCGCAATTAAGTCGACACAAATATAAATATATTTTATGTATACCCTACATAAAAAAATGAGCGAATAGTCTCTAAGGCGAGTCATCCCGGTTACACTACTTTTTCGCATTCATTTGCACCAGCACAACCCGTAGCAGTTCTCATAGCGATAGTTTCTCCCAGTCTGTAACTTTTAGGCTTGGTGATCTATTGCTTATAAGGGGTAATGAGCTTTTCTTAATCTTAACCACAAGCTCAGCCGGCAGGAGGTTTTAGGATTTTATTACTGCTCTGGATTTAAGGTACAATTGCGGATGTAAGACAGTCAGCAGAGTAATGTCAGGTTTTGCGAGGCGAAGAAACTGGAGAGACTAAGGAGAGGGTCTGATATGATGCAACTTGAAGAGCTCGTTTTATATCAACTGATCATCGCATGAACACTGCGACAATCGCCGGGCAAATCCCGAACTAATCACGTTTCGTATAGGGCATACACTTATGTATGAATGTGTAATTTACATACATATACACACATCTATACATATTATAACAACTGAACCAAACCTTGAGCTCTGACTCAAGCTTAGAGCTTCTTAGCAGAAAATATATTCTTAAACCGATAAGTTCGGATATTTCGAATGAATGCTTAGATTGTTTAGTTATATTCTTCAAAAAACCTTCGTTTTTTTTAAGAACAGCGAGTTTTTATTATGCGACCCTGATATGCCCCCTATTTCATTGTGTTTTTAACTCTAAGCGAGTCTGATTTCCCCCATTGACATACTGTTTTGAAATCATGTGGCACATACAGTTGCGAACGTGAATATTGCAGTGACAATTTGTAGAGTAAATTTCATCAATTAAGTTTACATATAAGTACATCTTCTTTTTTATTTATGCTAATTTAAGAAAAAATTTGATGAAATGTGTTACTAAAACTATGCAAACCAAACTCAAAAACGTCTTCAAAAAATTTCGTAAATTTGAGTAGTTTGCTTAAAAAATTTGGATTTTCAGAATATTTTTGAGCATGTAGTTTTTTAGTCCAATCAATTTTAGTCTAGCAAAGTATAGCTAATAAGCCTCTCAAATTAATTTTTGATAACTTATCTCCGAAGAGTGTTTTTTCCATATAAAAAAAAAGTCGCATGGCAGAAAATCTAAAACACTCTCATAATTTGTACTCCAAGTCGCGAAAAGATTTAAAACGTTGTAGAGATTTGCTTTCTTTCAGTTACTATAACACAAACTCAAATAACTTAAAATTCTAAAAAAATATTTCCAATTTTCATGTAGATTTCTCGAATTTTCGTAATTTTTCGAACGCGTTTTTGAGTTTGATTTGCATATTTTCAGTTATACAATCAATAAAGTTTTATTTCTAAACTATCAAAAAAAAAAAACAACAAAAAAAGACGAAGAAGTTGATAAAATTTACAAAAAATTTTGCCACTGCTATTTGTGTGTTCGCAGCTGCATATATATATGTATTAATTTACCTTTTTATACTCAGTTGAGCAGAGCTCACAGAGTATATTAAGTTTGATTGGATAACGGTTGGTTGTACAGGTATAAAGGAATCGAGATAGATATAGACTTCCATATATCAAAATCAGCAGGATCGAAAAAAAATTTGATTGAGCCATGTCCGTCCGTCCGTCCGTCCGTTAACACGATAACTTGAGTAAATTTTGAGGTATCTTGATGAAATTTGGAATGTAGGAACGATATCGAAATATAACCACGCCCACTTTTTCGATATCGAAATTTCGAAGAACCGAAAAAGTGCGATAATTCATTACCAAAGACAGATAAAGCGATGAAACTTGGTAGGTGGGTTGAACTTATGACGCAGAATAGAAAATTTGTAAAATTTTGGACAATGGGCGTGGCACCGCCCACTTTTAAAAGAATGTAATTTAAAAGTTTTGCAAACTGTAATTTGGCAGTCGTTGAAGATATCATGATGAAATTTGGCAGGAACGTTACTCCTATTACTATATGTACGCTTAATAAAAATTAGCAAAATCGGAGAAGGACCACGCCCACTTTTAAAAAAAAATTTTTTTTAAGTAGAATTTTAACAAAAAATTTAATATCTTTACAGTATATAAGTAAATTATGTCAACATTCAACTCCAGTAATGATATGGTGCAACAAAATACAAAAATAAAAGAAAATTTCAAAATGGACGTGGCTCCGGCCTTTTTCATTTAATTTGTCTAGGATACTTTTAACGCCATAAGTCGAACAAACATTTACCAATCCTTTCGAAATTTGGTAGGGGAATAGATTTTATGACGTTAACTGTTTTCTGTGAAAATGGGCGAAATCGGTTGAAGCCACGCACAGTTTTTATACACAGTCGTCCGTCTGTCCTTCCGCATGGCCCTTAACACGATAACTTGAGCAAAAATCGACATATCTTTACTGAACTTAGTTCACGTACTTATCTGAACTCACTTTATCTTGGCATAAAAAATGAACGAAATCCGACTATGACCACGCCCACTTTTTCGATATCGAAAATTACGAAAAATGAAAAAAATGCCATAATTCTACACCAAATACGAAAAAAGGGATGAAACATGGTAATTGGATTGGTTTATTGACACGAAATATAACCTTAGAAAAAACTTTGTAAAATGGTTGTGACACCTACCATATTAAGTAGAAGAAAATGAAAAAGTTCTGCAGGGCGAAATAAAAAACCCTTGAAATCTTTGCAGGTATTACATTATAAATAAATTAGCGGTATCCAACAGATGATGTTCTGGGTCACCCTGGTCCACATTTTGGTCGATATCTGGAAAACGCCTTCACATATACAACTACCACCACTCCCTTTTAAAACTCTCATTAATACCTTTAATTTGATACCAATATCGTACAAACACATTCTAGAGTCACCCCTGGTCCACCTTTATGGCGATATCTCGAAAAGGCGACCACCTATACAACTACCACCACTCCGTTTTAAAACCCTCATTAATACCTTTAATTTTATACCAATATCGTACAAACACATTCTAGAGTCACCCCTGGTCCACCTTTATGGCGATATCTCGAAAAGGCGACCACCTATACCACTACAACCACTCCCTTTTAAAACCCTCATTAATACCTTTAATTTGATACCCATATCGTGCAAACAAATTCTAGAGTCAACCCTGATCCACCTTTATGGCGATATCCCTAAATGGCGTCCACCTATAGAACTTTAGTGCCTTTCATTTGATAGACATGTCACACATTCCAGGGTTTCCCTCGGTTCATTTTCCTACATGGTTATTTTCCCTTATGTTGTCACCACAGCTCTCAACTGAGTATGTAATGTTCGGTTACACCGGAACTTAACCTTCTTTACTTGTTATACTCAGCGTGCTTTGCACACAGAGTATATTAACTTTGATTGGATAACGGTTGGTTGTACAGGTATAAAGGAATAGAGATAGATATGGACTTATATATATCAAAATCATCAGTATCGAAAAAAATTTGATTGAGCCATGTCCGTCCGTCCGTCCGTCTGCCCGTTAACACGATAACTTTAGTAAATATTGAGATATCTTCACAAAATTTGGTATACGAGCTTATCTGGACCCAGAATAGATTGGTATTGAAAATGAGTGAAATCGGATGATAACCTTGCCCATTTTTTATATATATAAAATTTTGGAAAACACAAAAAACCTGATAATTTTGTAAATAATACACATAAAATGTTGAAATTTGACATGTGGACTGGTATTGAGACTCTTGATAAAAAGTTGAAAATATTTTTTTAAAATAGGCGTGGCACCGACCACTTGTAATAAAATCAATTTTACAAATATTATTAATCATAAATCAAAAATCGTTAAACCTATCGTAACAAAATTCGTCAGAGAGGTTGCCTTTAGTATAAGGAATGCTTTGAAGAAAAATTAACGAATCGGTTAAGGACCACGTCCACTTTTATATAAAAGATTTTTAAAAGGGTCGTGGACGAATAAAATAAACCATATATTTGAAAAAATGCAAAAAAGAGCTTTATATCAATGGTATTTCATTTCCCAAGTGGATTTATAACATAAATAGGAAAAAATTCAAATTTTAAAAAATTGGGCGTGGCACCGCCCCTTTTATGACTAAGCAATATTCTAAATTTCGGGAGCCATAACTCGAAGACATATTTTCCTAAAAGCATAAAATACTTCTAGTATAAATGGACGGGATCGCTTAAAGACCACGCCCACTTTTTATATAAAACAAGTTTAAAAGGATCGTAGACTAGAATAATAAGCTATAACTTATCATTGATTCAAAACTATTTTTTACTATTTCACTTATCAAGTTTTATTTTAAGAGGAAATGGGGAGACATTTTTTTTAAAGGTGCGGTGCACGTGTTATGTAGAAAAGTAATTTATCTGAAATGAAATGTACAATTGAAGCTCACGCTGAGTATATAATATTCGGTTACACCCGAACTTAGCCTTCCTTACTTGTTTAATTTGTATGTACATATTAAGCGTATTAAGTATTTAAATATGCTAAATCAACTAGGCCTTGTGTAATGCCTTCTTTTGAACAAAGATTAGTTTTTATTTTGTATAATAATTAGCACCGCGTTTCCAAGGCTTATGCATTAAATCCATACAGTTATGACCATTGCAATATGTAAACATAAAGATTTCAAGCAAAAAGTGCAGTTTCATTGTGCTCATAGAGAGAGAAGGGCAAGAATCTTTTAGTCATATGTGAAGAGAGCATCATCAAATGGCTATTCCTAGTCACAAAGAGACAAGGTTCTTCTTCTCATCTTTCATTCGCTTAACATGGCTAGCCAACGTAGCCGCTATTTTTTTAATACGGTGGACTTGTCCATTCCTGCATAAAGTTCGTACAGCTCATCATTAAATCTTCTTCGGTACTCGCCATCCCCAACGCGTAGAGGTCCATAAATCTTTCGAAGAACATTTCTCTCGAACACTCCTAAAGCCGCTTCGTCTGCTGTTGTCATGGTCCATGCTTCTGCATCATATAGCAGGACGGGTACCATATGTGACTTGTTGAGCATAATCTTCGTTTGTCAAGAGAAGGCTTTACTTTTCAATTGCCTACCTTGTCCAAAGTAGTGTTTATTGGCAAGAGTGACCCTTCACTGGATTTCAGTAAATGAAGTTTTTACTAGTTCGAAATTACGGTTGCCAACAGTGTCGTAATTGCCAGGGCGCAAATGAGCTGACTCTTTCCTTGATGACAGCAGGTACTTCTTTTGTCCTCATTCACCACGAAACCCAGTTTTTCCGCTTCTTTTTACAGTTTGAAGCAAGCAGAACTTACGGCGCCAGTGTTCCGGGCGATGATATCCATGTCGTCAGCGACGTCAGTAATTGCATGTTTGTTCCATCTGACTCTCCTTAGTCAAACTCTTTATGGACGACATGCCTGGGAAATGGGTTCTCGTCAAAAAGTTTTCTGGTGGAGCATCTCTAGGTAGCGATAATATTTGGCGGCGTAATATTTCTCTCCGGGAAAGTTGGTCGTGGTATGGGCTTTCTGACTTCGTGCACTCTAGCCTTCTCACCAGGTTTGACTTTATCCCTGACAGGATGGACTATTATGTGCCGCTAACTATTCCCTGTGCAACCTCACCCAGTCATTCCCCAGAGAGAGGAATGGGGAAGGGGTCTAATCTGGTGTAGGGTACCAGTTAACTTGTTCAAGGATGGGTCGAAGTTGATCGGGAAGGGTGGTTGGGGTTCTTTAGCCAAGAGCTAAATGTAAGGCGCAAGTTTAAATTGGGTGATCTTTGCAGCGTCTTCCAAGCGGAAGTTGCTATCCAGTGCTACTACGGTTAGGGAATTTGAAATGCTCTCTGATAGCCAAGCGGCTATCAAGGCCTAAAGTTCAACTATAGTGCGATGGGGGGTGGTTTGGGAGTGCCAGTCCTCGCTTGAAATTGCATGGAACTCTTATATGATTAATTCGATTATCTGGGTCCCGGGCCATAGTGATATACCGGGCCACTGCCAAGCCGATCTCTTAACCCGCATTGGTACAACTGAACCGGACAAAAATGTCTGTAGGGATTGAAGGGTTATCGTTATTTTATTTTACTTGGTATCACAACAGACCTTCATGTTGTCCAAGTGAGCTTCCCTCACCAGGGCAGCTACCACCTAACCTAACCTTACCTAACCTAATACTTGCCCCTGAAAGAACAGACTATTGTGTGCCGCCAAGCAGTTCTGTGTAAGATTCACTTCAGCTATACCATGGTGATAGGGAGTAAACTGAAGCAGTACACTAGTTGACTAGTGCACGGATACGCCGAAGTTAGAAGCGAAGGGGAGGATTGGGGAGCTTTGTCATTAGTGGTTCTTCCAAGTTAACGCGATTAACAGTGTCGTGGATGCAATGCTATGTCTATTAGGTAAATGTGAAGAACGAACACCATAACTTGCCGCGTAAGGAGATCATGCTCATCCATCAGTGGTTATTTGGATTTTGGATGATTACTGTCCAATCAAAGTCCAAGTGGTGTGGCTTAATATACTGGAAACTGGATATTTATGAATGGACTACGACTAAGTGGCGAAACTATTTTGATCTCTGCTCACTGAGATCTCCGGAGGATTTATCCAAAGTCTGGATAAGTTACGCAATGGTTTTATAAGTAGCTAGAGCTCCACACTTTTCTATAGTTCCAACGTACATCAGTTCTCCTATAACCTTATTTCTCTCGGCGAACAAAAAATCACGATCTGTAATTTCTTCATAATAAAATTATAGCTCGAGATCCTGTGGTTTTTGTAATCATATGAATATGGTATGCTCCGGTCCTAGCACTTCCTGGAACGATTTTTTAACCTCCCAAACCTTCAGCTCGCCTTCTGTGACAGGAATGCCTTACCGCTTGCTCGACCATCGGTCATCGGCGATTGTTGAGAGAGTACGGAGTGGCTCTTAAAGCATTCTAGAAAATTTCTATACGAGCTCAGCTTTACATATTTATAAACATACTGGAACGAATAAAAGCCCAAAGATTTCGCTGTCTGGCTCATGTTATGCGTATGGGTGGGGGTTTTCCAGCCCAGAAAGCCTCTTTCTCGACACCTGTATTTGGCACAGCACCAGAAGTGAGATATTTTTTCCCAATCGAAGTTGATCTGATCTTCCTTGGAGCCCTTAAATAGAGTCAGTAATCGTCGCAGGGTTATTTGGCCAGCCGTCGTAGCGCCAATTAATGGCCATTATCATGTTTGTCGTTAAAAACTATGGCCTCATTCGTGAATTTTGGTCTTAAGTAAACAGGTTTTTATTATAACTTTCGCTTATTTCAAAATATTTTTTATTATGTAAGTATGCAAAACTTTTTTATATTCAACGAGGTTTTACTTACCAAGGGTCTACTTAGGTTTTAAATTCCATTTAATGATGGCATTGAAAAAAAAAAAAAAACATTTTAATCCCGAACGACCGATCCGTTTACTTATTTAGAAATTTGAATTTTTATTTATTGATATTTATATGCATGTAATAGTAAATAATGGCATTGCTTTTCAGCTTTGAAATATTTTTTTTATTAAAAATTCATAAATTTGTTTTTCATCTCATCACTTAAAAACCACTTGAATATATTTTATAAATTCCATAGTTCATATAACAAGTAGGAGTGTGTGTGTGTTTGTCATGCGTGTGACAGCCAACACATTGACGGATTTATTTATGTAAATGAAAATTTAAGTTATGTATGTGATATAATTTAATGCCTAGAAGGCATCACATGCATATACACTAGGGTGGGTCAAAATTATTGTTGAATAGGCACATCCTGTTTCTGAATCTATGGGTCATGCTGAGTAATATTGTCCATGGGACCATAGGTCTGAAATGAATTTCGAGCCTGCCTAATTTTGTTAGAAAATTGTATGTCCCAATCCGAACAGCGGCTCTCACAGATAAAATACATGAAAATAAATGTCAAATTCGGATTCGGATTGGGATATAAAATTTTCTAACAAAATTAGGGAGGCTTGAAATTCATTTCAGACCTATGATCCCATGGACAATATTACTCAGTATGACGCATAGATTGAGAAACTGGATGTGCATATGAAGTTTTTCCCCATTTTTCCCCATACAATTTGACCCGCCATAATATACACATATACACACATACATACACATTCATACTCTCATAACAAAATTAAAGTGGACTGACTTTTGATGATAGTTTTTGAAATGCTATTTGAATTGTTGTTTGACGTTAGTAAAACCGACAGCTCTCTATTAGCTTAAACACTGCTGACAAATGGCTGGGCTATGCTCTGCCGAGTACGCGATATAACAAAATGTGCGCGTCTATCGTCAATGAATTTACTTCGGCTAATGTGTGTTACCAATTATCCGCAAAAATGTAGCTCAATACACAAGCAGCAGCAACATCAGAACCAGTGCCAGCACTGCTGTTGCTCCTCCATACTCCTCACCCCACGCCTATCAAACGAACGCTGCTACACTGGTGTGGGTGCCGCGGGTATGTATAGGATTTTTTGGGCCCATATGCAGCGGCCTCATGAATCAAATAAAATAAGTATCAATAAAATTAAAAAAAAAACAAGTAAAAACGGGACAGTCTTCGGCTGTGCCGAAGACTTCATACCTTTCATGAATGGGGCTGAACAATAATCTTATCCCGCTCGTAATCTCCGAATAATCGGATGTATAAGATAAGAAATATATAGTGAACAGATCTACATACCTTAACGATTTTTAAGATAAATATAAAATAAAAAACAGGTAGGTACTTTGTGTGAGGATGCAAAGTTTCAGGTTTTTTGTGGTCTGCGTGTAAAACCTATGACTACGAATCACGTATTTCAACAATATATGACGTAAACGTAACTATTTGATGAAATTTGATGAATTTTGAAGCTTCTAGCCGTAAAAAGGGGGCAAAAATTAGAGTTTCCATGGGGTATATAATATATATACCACCGATCTCTATGATTTTTTTAGACAACAATATATGCTATATACGTAAGCATTTTGTGAAATTTGAAGCTTCTAGCTGTTAAAACGGGGCAGAAATTGCGCAAAGTTTCTTATCTGAACAATCGGTTGTATGAGATATATACTTTATATACAACCGATCTCTATGATTTTTTCAGACAACAATATATGCTATATACGTAAGCAATCGGTGAAATTTGAAGCTTATAGCTGTTAAAATGGGGTAGAAATTGCGAAAAGTTTCTTATCTGAACAATCGGTTGTATGAGATATATACTATATATACAACCGATCTCTATGATTTTTCCAGACAACAATATATGCTATATACGTAAGCAATTGGTGAAATTTGAAGCTTATAGCTGTTAAAATGGGGTAGAAATTGCGAAAAGTTTCTTATCTGAACAATCGGTTGTATGAGATATATACTATATATACAACCGATCTCTATGATTTTTTCAGACAACCAAATATGCTATATACGTAAGCAATCGGTGAAATTTGAAGCTTATAGCTGTTAAAATGGGGTAGAAATTGCGAAAAGTTTCTTATCTGAACAATCGGTTGTATGAGATATATGCTATATATACAACCGATCTCTATGATTTTTTCAGACAACAACATATGCTATATACGTAAGTATTCTGTGAAATTTGAAGCTTGTAGCTGTTAAAATGGGGCTAAAATTTGCGAAAATATATATATATATACTATATATATATACTATATATGCCACCATATATATACTATATATACCACCGATCTCTATGATTTTTTCAGACAACAATATATGCTATATACGTAAGCATTCATTGAAAGTTGAAGCCGCTAGCTCTTAAAATAGGGCAGTAATTACGAAAAGTTCCTTATCTGAACAATCGGTTGTGGGGGATATATACTATATATACGACCGATCTCATCAATTTTTCAGGCAACAATACGTGCAATATGCGAAAGTATATGGTGAAGTTTGAAGCTTCAATCTGTTAAATTGGGTAAGATATTACAAAAATCCTCTTTTTCTGAAAAATCGGTTGTATGGAGGATATATGCTATAGTGGTCCGATCCGGTCGGTTCCGACAAATGTCTAATCGGACACCCAAATACACCCGCTCACCAAATTTTATCAAGATATCTCAAAAATTGAGGGACTAGTTTGCATACAAACAGACAGACGGACATGGCTAAATCAACTCAGCTCTTCAACCTGATTATTTCGGTATACTTAATGGTGGGTCTATCTATTTTCCTTTAAGGACTTACAATTTTCGGTTTCGTGACGAAATTAATATACCATTTCATTTTCATGAAAGGTATAAAAAACGAAAATAACAAATTTTTGAGCTGAGCCATCTACTAATGTCGGATTAATCCCAAGACAAGTAAACTGGCTAAGGGGGCCACAACTGAAGGCCGACACTTAGAGAAAGTAAAATTATATTTAACTTATTACTGTCGTTACAGTAAGTGTCATGCAAAGAAGCATTAGAGAGTCGGATCGTACTTATATTCTGGGTTCTCGGTTATAAAGGGAAAAGGCTGTTGAGTTAGCACTCAATGAGTCAACGGTAGACGTCACAGTCTGCTTAGGAGAAACCAAGGAGGTTTTGTGCATGTATTCCCCCAGCGTGTGGCTTGATTATGGCCGCGGCAGGTATGCCTGTCGTAAGAGGCGACTACAATACCCAAATGATTTAAGGATTTGTCAGCGCAATTTATAGCTTCTCCAAGCCAAATTGTCAACTTCACCTATCCGTAGCAAAACCACTTCTTTAGCAGGCGAAGTTCGCGCGAGCCCAAGTTCCTCATGGAAAGAAGGAAGGGGGGGGGGGGGGGGGGGGGTGGGCTTGTACCGATATGGTACCTGTTACCGCAACGTACTGGGTTTATATCCGGAAAAGGATCATCAACATCGATAACAATCTCCAAAACCTTCGGGAAGTGTCTTTGCCCTACAGCAACAGCAACAACAACAAAAAGCGACAGGATTTACATACCACCCATCAAGCAGGAAAGGTGTGGATGGAAGCGCGAGATCAATTCCTACGATATATATATGACTTACTAATTTGCTTACATCTCCAAGAAGAAGAGACTTCGGACTCATGATGGGCATACTAACTGGACACTGCTATTCGGTGTCACATGCTTATAAATTAGGCCTCGTTAGTGACAGAAAATGTAGGAAGTGTGGGCTCTAGGAAGAAGCGGTTAAGCACGTGTTTTATTTGTGTCGTAAAGTACCTGGGGGCGGATGTTGTCAGATCTTGAGACAGCAAATAAGCCAGAAACTAGAACACTTAAAGTATTTGTCATAACAGCGGTGTTGTTTTATAACAAAAGTCCCTGTAGCTAATGTTTTTGGTATTGCAGCGATAAGGACACTGCCCGAAGGCCTTGGGGAGTATTAGCGATGTTGATGGTCCTTTGCCAGATGCAGATCCGGTACATTCCGCCAACAAGTTTCATTAAGGTACTACCCCGACAATCTCGGGCACGATTTGGTATGACCACATGAAACCTTGAGGTTTTTTCCATTTGCTCGCCAGATGGCATTCTATGAATCATTCCAGAAAACCTACGTCAACTGTATTATACGGCTTTGTATTTCTTTATGGACAAAAAATTTATTATTAGAACTCCTGAGCGAAGCGACACGAATGTCATGATTTTTTTACCTATGGTTTCAAACTTATTGGCAATGTGGGCAGTGGTATCTGCTCAAAAGATCTTTCTTATGAGACTGTTTATCCATTGCAACGTCTTCCAGGATTATTTTACAGTCACAAAGAAAGCTGATCAACGGCTGCTACCTAAGAATCTAACAATTAAGAAAGGCGGCCTTAATGTATAAAGGCCCCGATATGCCCAAGCCGGCCCTGATAGCAAATAACAGTGCTTAACCTCCCAACCTGAATGCAATAGCGTTGACTGTTCGTTTAGCATTCGTTATTTTTCGCCATTTGTTGTTATTGGTAGTCATATGATTGGATTGATGGAGGGCCTAAAAGGGGAGGTATTGCAGTCTGTGCTCAAACGATGTGGTGTGGTATATGTTGCGAAACGAAGTTATATGTTGTTTGTGTAGCTGTTGCTGTGTTCGGCTTCGAAATGGGGCTTTGGGTCTGTGTGTCGGTAGGCCGATGGGTCGTTGCTTCACTAGTTCGATGGCATGTTAAAGTTGGAGAGTTATGAAGCAGTGCAGCGATGTGCAAAAACTTTGTTTTGTGCGCATGTAAGGAAAAGATTGGCAGTCATTTACTGGCTGCAAAGCTGTAAAGATACCAACACAGAAAAATCGTACAGTATATATGTATGCGTGCAGGTCAATATGTAGGGAACTTACATACATATTTGTAGCTTTTAAGTTCTAGCAATTTAGACATTTTTAGCTAGCAATCAAGATTTGGAGCTCGATGGAAAAAATAAATACATTTGCGATTCATACCGAGCTTCTCTTCCGCTATGCGCCATGCTCCTTTTTTCTACAAATTGGCGGACAAGACCGACATACATATATGTATGTTTTATACCAACTTCGAACGGCAGCTGCAATTCAGATGAATTTTCACTGAGAAGCTTTTCATGGCAGAAACATAATCGGTGTGTATGCCAAAATGACACCACACTACGGCGGCCGCAAGAGATATTAGTTAATTTAAATTTTGAAGGCGGTCTTTTAGCAGTAGGTGAGACTTTTTTGATCTTAGTCAAACTTGCAAAAAAAAAAAACATATACAAACATCTACTTATCTACCTACTTCTACGTGGTATATATATGGATTTTATTTCCTCAGCGGGAAAAATCGTATTTGTGGTCCGATTTGGCTCATATTTGGAACACATAATACATACAAGAATAGAAGGCGACCTATGAAAAAATCACCGCTAGGTGGCGCATGGATAGAGATATTCACAAAAATCGTATTTGTGGTCCGATTTGGTCCATATTTGGAACACATAATACATACAAGAATAGAAAGCGACCTATGAAAAAAATCGCCGCTAGGTGGCGCAAATATCGAGATATTAAAAAAAATCGTATTTGTGGTCCGATTTGGTCCTTATTTGGACCAAATATTACATACAGTCCTGTAGAAGAGACATCAACATATTTTGGAGTTGGAGGAGGGACAAGCATACGTGGCGCAGAGTCGAGTAAAGTCTTTGGAAGGATTATGTATTGAGGACTTAGATTGTAACAAATTGTCAGGAGAGAGCCTTGTAATAATGAGTCACTAAACGAACTAAATATAATGAGAAATAATAGGCAATTAAATAAAGACTAAAAACTTGAAAATAAAATAAAAATTTTTTTTTTTAAGTTAAAGAGTTTTATTGAAAACAATACTTACATGAAGTAATAATTATACGAAAAGCTAGAAAATAATTAGGTAGGTCCTAGGTACTAGTCATCACACTCCTTATCAATCTATGGCATTGATCAGACAATTAAATAAAAGCGTTGGGCGTGTGAAATTTCTAAAAATGTGAGGCGTATCATAACCTGATCAGGGTTCAGTTGGTCTTATATATGACTGTCAATGAAAATTTGACGCCAGCCAACCAGCCTGTCAAGTCAAGCTAAATAAAACCGTTTAAAAACTGTTGTTATGGAAAAAAATCACTATAGCGAAAAATCATTCCGATTTTGGAAAAACAAATTTTTTTGAGTGTAGAGATATCTGTGTCACAGATTTACAAGGCATCGATGACTTTTGGAGCGGGGGAACTCTCCCCACGTATGCATGTAAAAATACAAACTTCAATCCAATCATAGCGGTTGGTGGCTTAATAACACCATACGATTTTGCATTTTATTTTCATCCCCTACTCATCGCTTTCTTTTCGTCATCTCTTCGCAGTTTAGACTGCACAAATTGTAGGTATTTAAGTGAATATAGTTTGTGGTTTTGCGATCATTGTATTTGACGTTGTTAAGTATCCTAAAGCGTATTTGAAATACACTAAAATTTTTGAAAATGGGTGTGGCATCGCCCCTTTTATGACTAAGCAATATTCTATATTTCGGGAGCCATAACTCGAAGACATATTTTCCTAATAGCATAAAATATTTCTTGTAAAAATGGACGTGATCGCTTAAAGACCACGCCCACTTTTATATAAAACAAGTTTAAAAGGATCGTAGACTAGAATAATAAGCTATAACTTAGCAAAAATAGTTTTGAATCAATGATATTTCACTTATCAAGTTTTATTGTAAGAGGAAATGAGGAGACATTTTCTTTAGACGGGAGGTGCCACGTGTTATGTAGAAAAGTAATTTATCTGAAATGAAATGTAAAATTGAAGCTCACGCTGAGTATATAATGTTCGGTTACAACCGAACTTAGCCTTCCTTACTTGTTTTCTTATACTTCTGCCATGAAAAGCATCTCACGTAAAACTAAGAAGCAGTACGACACAAATTAGAAGGTAACGTCCGCATTAATCTCCTCTGAAATATATCACGCCATGTTTAAAAGGTATATATATCCATGCTTCCTTTTCCCATAAGTAAGAGGACCGGTGACGTACATAACTCTGGCCCAGTTTGCATTTGAATACTAATTTGACAGGTTATATTCTTACTTTATAACATAGGTCATAGTTTTTGATAGCGTGTTTCAGATTGGTCGTTTCCCAAACTTCTGGTAGCACTATGGCCGCATTCAGTCTATGTGAGGTCCTCACGGGCCTGCAAATTCAACCTAACCTAAACTTTTATTATTATTATTACTTACTTACTTAATTGGCGCTTAACCGTCTAAACGGTTATGGCCGTCCAACAAGGCGCGCCAGTCGCTCCCTCGCTCCGCCAACCGGCGCCAATTGGCCACACCAAGGGAGTTTAAATCGTTTTCCACCTGGTCCTTCCAACGGAGTGGGGGCCGCCCTCTACCTCTGCTTCCATAGGCGGGTTCCGATAGAAACTCTTTCTTCACCGGATCATCACCTTTCATTCGCATAACATGGCCTAGCCAGCGCAGCCGCTGCATATTAATTCGCTGGACTATGTTGATGTCTGCGTATAGCTCGTACAGGTCATCATTAAATCTTCTTCGGTACTCGCCATCGCCAAGGCGTAGAGGTCCATAAATCTTTCGAAGAACTTTTCTCTCGAACACTCCCAAAGCCACTTCATCTCCTGTTGTCATGGTCCATTCTTCTGCCCCATACAGCAAGACGGTTACGATAAGTGACTTGTAGAGTATGATTTTCGTTCGCCGAGAGAGGACTTTACTTTTCAATTGCCTACCTAGTCCAAAGTCTTTTACTATTTCAAAATTATGGCTGCCAACAGTAGCTTGGTTGCAGGTACTTCGTTTTTTCATCATTCACCATCAAACCCATTTTTACCGCTTCTTTTTCCAGTTTGGAGTAAGAAGAACTAACAGCGCGGGTGTTTAGGCCGATGATATTAATGTCATCAGCATATGCCAGTAATTGCACGCTTTTATAGTATATTGTTCCAGTGCGGTTAAGTTCTGCAGCTAGTATAATTTTCTCCAGCATCAAATTAAAGAAATCGCATGATGGGGGGTCACCCTGTCTGAAACCTCGTTTAGTTTCAAACGGCTCGGAGAGGTCCTTCCCAATTCTGACTGAGCTGATGGTGTTGCTCAACGTCATTTTGCACAGCCGCATAAGTTTTGCGGGGAAACCAAATTCAGACATAGCGCCATATAGGCAGCTCCTTTTCGTGCTGTCGAAGGCGGCTTTAAAGTCGACGAAGAAGTGATGTGCGTCGATTCTCTTTACGCGGGTGTTTTCCAAGATTTGGCGCATTGTGAAAATCTGGTCGATGGTAGATTTACCAGATCTGAAGCCGCACTGATAAGGTCCAATCTGCCGGTTCACGGTGGGCACAATACACTTGAAAGGACCTTATATGCGATATTAAGAAGGCTGATTCCACGATAGTTGGTGCAGTTTGCAGTATCCCCCTTTTTGTTTTGCTAAGAAGCTACTGCATGCGCCTTACCAACTCCTCGCCGCCGTACTTGAATAGCTCCGCAGGCAATCCATCATCGCCCACGGCCTTGTTGTTTTTCAATCTGGTCATTGCTATTCTAACTTCGTCATAATCGGGCGAGGGGACATATATTCATCAGCATCGATTGCGGGATCTTGTTCTTCATCTCTGCGCGGTGAATTGCTGCCTCCATTTAGGAGAGCAGAGAAGTGTTCCCTCCATAATCTAAGCACTCACTGGACATCAGTTACAAGGTCGCCGTTTTCGTTCCTACAGGAGTTTGCCCCGGTCTTAAAACCTTCCGTCTGTCGCCGTATTTTTTGGTAAAATTTTCGGGCGTTATTCCTGGTGGCTAGCAGCTCAAGCTCCTCGCACTCACGCCTTTCTGCTTCTGCGTTTTTCTTTCTGAAAAGGCGTCTCGCTTCCCTTTTCAACTCACGATAGCGTTCACACACTCCTCTTGTCGCGCTCGCTTTTAACGTAGCCCTGTAGGCAGCATCTTTTCTTTCGGTTGCAAGGCGGCATTCTTCATCATACCAGTTGTGTTTTCGTGGCCGCCGGTAACCAATTTTTTCCTCGGCGGCAGTACGAAGTGCTTTGGAGATATGCTCCCACTGCTCCTGTATTCCTTCAGGATGAGTTGTGCTCTCAGAGATCAGGTGTGAGAGTCGAGTTGCGAAATCATTGGCAGTCTGTTGTGATTGAAGCTTTTCGACGTCTAGCTTTCCTTGTGTTTTTTGCTCCTTGGTTTTAGCCGCGTTGAGGCGGATGCGTATTTTGGCTGCAACGAGATAATGGTTATGTTGGAGTCAATGTTAGGTCTTCGGATCGTGCGCTCATCTAAAACACTGGAGGCATGCCGTCCGTCTATCACAACGTGATCAATCTGATTGCGAGTATTTCGAACAGGAGACAGCCATGTAGCTTGATGTATCTTTATATGCATTAACCTCGTGCTGGATATGACCATGTTTCGAGCACCGGCAAAGTCAATCAGCCTCAGTCCGTTAGGAGAAGTTTCATTGTGTAGGCTGAACTTTCCGACTGTAGAGCCAAAAACTCCTTCTTTGCCCACCCTGGCGTTAAAGTCGCCAAGCACGACTTTTATATCATGACGGAGGCAGCGCTCGTATGTGCGTTCTAATTGCTAATAAAAAGTGTCTTTCACCTCATCGTCTTTCTCCTCTGTCGGCGCATGGGCGCAGATGAATGACATATAAAAAAATTTTGGCGTGAGCGCCAGCACTTGGCGACAAAGTCTCTCGCCCACCACGAATCCGACGCCGAAACTGCGCTTATTCGTATGGGCACTCCAATAGATGTCACAATTTTTGATCTTCTTTCTTCCTTGCTTCGTCCAACGCATTTCTTGGATGGCGGTGATGTCAGATTTTGCTTTGACGAGCCGGGCATCTACACCAATCCCATTCAGGGAGCGGACGTTCCAGGTGCATGCCCTCAATTCATTTTCCTTCAAACGTTTGCCATGGTCGTCATCAATAGAGAGTGTATTTATCCGAGGCTTGTTGTTATATTTCATTGGAGTATGGTTTTACGTGGCGGGTCCCAAGCCCAGCGCACAACCCGCTCCGCGGGGGTGAAAATATTACTTGCACGTTTATATAGCGAGCGGCTTGTTCCAAGACAGACGCCCGCTTGCAGCCGCACCTAGAGGTGTACAGACGCTGCCGATGAGATCTCCCCCGGCTAGCCCTTAAACCGATTATGTCAGAGTGGCCTAGCCAGGTTGTCGCCTTCTCAAATTAGCTCACCACTAAACATCCGTTCTGTACCCATAGGATACTTGGCCGCAAGCGACCGGCAGTAGTGAGCTGCTTGAACTGCATGCAAAAGAATCGCTCTGGCCATTCCCAGGTGAATGGCGGTCAGAAGCTTTCCCCACTTTCGTGGACTTCTACACACGGCTCCACCATCCATTATTATTATTATTGTTATTATTAATATTCAATGCATATAAATACATACATACATACATGAGAAAGTATACATATGTATTTAGAATTTTGCTTAACTTGCAGATTAGTCAATTCTCTTGCAGCCTCTGTTTAGTCAGTTGAGCAGAGCTCACAGAGTATATTAACTTTGATTGGATAACGGTTGGTTGTACAGGTATAAAGGAATCGAGATAGATATAGACTTCCATATATCAAAATCATCAGGATCGAAAAAAAATATGATTGAGCCATGTCCGTTAACACGATAACTTGAGTAAATTTTAAGGTATCTTGATGAAATTTGGTACGTAGGTTCCTGTGCACTCATCTCAGATCACTATTTAAAATGAACAATATCGGACTATAACCACATCCACTTTTTCTATATCGAAAATTTCGATAAAGAGAAAAAGTGCGATAATTCATTACCAAAGACGGATAAAGTGATGCAACTAGGTAGATGAGTTGAACTTATGACGCAGAATAGAAAATCAGTAATATTTTGGACAATGGGCGTGGTACCGCCCACTTTTAAAAGAAGGTAATTTAAAATTTTGCAAGCTGTAATTTGGCAGTCGTTGAAGATATTATGATGAAATTTGGCAGGAACGTTACTCCTATTACTATATGTATGCTTAATAAAACTTAGTAAAATCGGAAAACGACCACGCCCACTTTAAAAAAAATTTTTTTTTAAGTCAAATTTTAACAAAAAATTTAATATCTTTACAGTATATAAGTAAATTATGTCAACATTCAACTCCAGTAATGATATGGTGCAACAAAATGCAAAAATAAAAGAAAATTTCAAAATGGGCATGGCTCCGCCTTTTTTCATTTAATTTGTCTACTTACGCCATAAATCGAACAAAAATTAACCAATCCTTTTGAAATTTGGTAGGGGCATAGATTTTATGACGTTAACTGTTTTCTGTGAAAAAGGGCGAAATCGGTTGATGCCACGCCCAGTTTTTATACACAGTCGACCGTCTGTTCTTCTGCTCGGCCGTTAACACGATAACTTGAGCAAAAATCGATATATCTTTACTAAACTCAGTTCACGTACTTATCTGAACTCACTTTGTATTGGTATACAAAAGGGCGGAAATCCGACTATGACCACGCCCAATTTTTCGATATCGAAAATTACTAAAAATGAAAAAAAAATCCATAATTCTATACCAAATACGAAAAAAGGGATGAAACATGGTAATTGGCCTGGTTTATTGACGCAAAATATAACTTTAGAAAACAACTTTGTAAAATGGGTGTGACACCTACCATATTCAGTAGAATAAAATGAAGAAGTTCTGCAGGGCGAAATAAAAAACCCTTGAAATCTTGGCAAGAATACTGTTCGTCGTATTACATATATAAATAAATCAGCGGTATCCAACAGATGATGTTCTGGGTCACCCTGGTCCACATTTTGCTCGATATCTGGAAAACGGCTTCACATATACAACTAAGGGCCACTCCCTTTTAAAACCCTCATTAATACCTTGAATTTGATACCCATATCGTACAAACACATTCTAGAGTCACCCCTGGTCCACCTTTACGGCGATATCTCGAAAAGGGGTCCACCTATAGAACTAAGGCCCACTCCATTTTAAAATACTCATTAACCCCTTTCATTTGATACCCATATCGTACAAACAAATTCTAGGGTCACCCTGGTCCACCTTTATGGCGATTTCTCGAAATGGCGTCCACCTATTCAACTAAGGATCACTCCCCTTTAAAATACTCATTAACACCTTTCATTTGATACCCATATCGTGCAAACAAATTCTAGAGTCAACCCTGATCCACCTTTATATCGATATCCCTAAATGGCGTCCACCTATATAACTATGGCCCACTCCCTCATAAAGTACTCTTTAATGCCTTTCATTTGATACACGTGTCATACAAACACATTCCAGGGTTACCCTCGGTTCATTTTCCTACATGGTTATTTTCCCTTATGTTGTCACCATAGCTCTCAACTGAGTATGTAATGTTCGGTTACACCCGAACTTAACCTTCCTTACTTGTTTATGATGGTTTCCTTTATTTTTTTCTGGTATATCCTTTTTAGATTTTTTTCTTCTTGAGTACCTATAAAATGTATAAATTTTTCCTTTATCTGGAAAAAAATCATCGTTTTCACTTACTTAAAATGATCTATGGGCTTGGGGAAATGTGTTGAATAATGCAATTAAATGCAGTCATTGTTATGGAATCTGCTCCCAAGGAGAATTGGGAGTGCGACAAAAACAGTAAGTGATGATATCCTGGGTAGTTTTTTGTGGAAAATTGTTGTTCAACTACATACATATTATGCTTGTAGATAGCTCCCTTTTTTGCCATCATTGACTTAAATGAATAGATGGGAGTCAAAAAGTAAATACGAATATGTACACTAGGGTGGGTCAAATTTGTTGTTGAAAAGGTACATCCAGTTTCTGAAGCTATGGGTCATACTGAGTAATATTGTCCATGGGACCATAGGTCTGAAATGAATTTCGAGCCTCCCTAATTTTGTTAGAAAATTTTATATCCCAATCCGAATCCGAATTTGACATTTATTTTCATGTATTTTATTTGTGAGAGCCGCTATTCGGAATGGGTTATAAAATTGTCTAACAAAATTAGGGACACTTGAAATTCATTTCAGAAATTCATTGCAGACAGAGATTCAGAAACTGGATGTGCACCTGAAGTCCCCCCCCCCAATTTTCCCCATACAATTTGATCCGCTCTAATGTTTACCATCTAACTATATGGGTTACGAATAAATTACACATCTCTATGGGAGTTAAATATTTAACTCAGAGATAACCTGACATGTGGGGTTAAACTCATACATTTTTTACACATTTTTTTTAAATTGACTCTGATCTAAAGAAATAACTTGCCTCTGCAAATGGGCCTTAATCTGACATTTCCAAGTAATGTGTACCACCGATACTCCAAACTCAATACCTGTCGAACTGTATGCTCGATTTGTTAATACTATACTAATTAGCGAAAGAAGGTTTTTTAAAACTAAAATTTGGTGACATGTGATAGTGTTAATGGAACTAGCACCAATTGACATTAATTCGATTTCAAATCGAAAACAGAACTAATATCAGATCCATGTTGGGTTCAAAGAGAGCTAAGTCAATGACATTAATTCCAAATCCGAAAGAGAACTAATGCCAGAATCATGTTGGAATAAACATCATGGACATTAATTCTCTGTAGAAAAGTGAATTAATGAGAGAAACTATTTTCTCGCCATTGATATTTATTCTCTTTGCAAAAGCGAATTAATGTCAGAACTTCTTATGGACACCACCCACGAGCTTTGAAATAAACGTCGCACAAATTTGTATTCCAAATATGAGCTGTCTATTACGATAAGATTTAAAAAGTTTTAATAGCGTTAATTATTAAAAATAAAAAAAGCGCCGCATCCGAAATTTTGAAATAATAAATCTCGCGATTTGTAATTCCAAATTTTCTAAACAAGTTATGATACGAAATTAAAATATTTTTTCGATTTAATTTCCAAAGTTAAAAAAGACGGAATTTCCAATATTTTTCATATTTTGGAAATTAATGCTAATAAATATCTCGTATCATAACATAAAATGAGAATTTGGAATAGAAGATCCCACAAATTTTTTATTCCAAATTTTTAGCCTGCTCGTTTTTAATTTTTTTGGAAATTAATTCGGGAAATATCTTAATTTCATATCCTCCCGCTTCGCTCTTTTCATTCAGCATTTGACCTATCACAAAATGATCGATTGCAAGTTTGATTCCTTTGTGTCCATCTGTTACAATTCACGTTACAGGTATCCAGCAGGTTTAAGGCTAACAATGAGATTGAATTGTCATTTATAATAGATTTAAGTAGATCCTTTTGATAAATTTTATCACTCCATCATTTTATCCAAACTCTATTGTTTGTCAACTCTGCGTTAGCACCCAACTCGGTAAGCCATACCTTATTGTAAGCTAATAAGTCAAATATCTATAAAAGCTCTGGCAAAGTTTACAAACCACATCCATATAAAACAGCTGATACAAACCTAATGGAAATCAATGTAATTGGTCAGTGAAGCCATACCATAACGCCCTAGCCATACCATACTAACCAATTGGTTAGCTCTGCTCAGCTGAGTATATTAGTTTTGTTCGCATAAATGTAATCCGTAACGGCATAAGCTAATCGAGATAAATATAGACTTCTATATATCAAAATGATCTGGGCGAAATTTAAATCAATTTAGCCATGTCCGTCCGCCCGTTCGTCTCTCCGTTAACACGATAAATTGAGTAAATTTTGAGGTAATTTTTTTGTAATTTGGTATATAGGTTCCAGGACACTCATCTCAGATCGCTATTTAAAATGAACGAAATCGGACTATAACCACGCCCACTTTTTCGATATCGAAAATTTCGAAAAACCGAAAAAGTGCGATAATTCATTACCAAAGAACGATAGAGCGATGAAACTTGGTAGGTGGGTTGACCTTATGACGCAAAATGGAAAATTAGTAAAAGTTTAAACAATGGGCGTGACAGCGCCCACTTTAAAAAGAAGGCAATTTAAAAGTTTTGCAAGCTGTAATTTGGCAGCGATTGAAGATATCATGACAAAATTTGGCAGGAACGTTACCCCTATTACTATATGTGTGTTACATAAAAATTAGCAAAATCGGATGACGAACACGCCCACTTAAAAAAAAAAATTTAAAAGTCAAATTTTAACACAAATTTGAATATCTTTACAGTATATAAACAAATTATGTCAACATTCAACTCCAGTAATGATATGGTGGAACAAAATAAAAAAATTAAATAAAATGTCTAAATGGGCGTGGCTCCGCCCTTTTTCATTTAATTTGTCTAGAATACATTTAATGTCATAAGTCGAACAAAAATTAACCAATCCTTGTGAAATTTGGTAGAGGCATAGATTCTACGACGATAACTGTTTTCTGTAAAAATGGGCGAAATCGGTTGAAGCCGCGCCCAGTATTATACACAGTGGACCGTCTGTCCTTTCGCTCGGCCGTTAACACGATAACTTGAGCAAAAATCGATATATCTTTACCAAACTCAGTTCACGTACTTATCTGAACTCACTTTATCTTGGTATTAAAAATTACGGAAATCCGACTATGACCACGCCCACTTTTTCGATATCGAAAATATTACATATATAAATAAATTAGCGGTACCCGACAGATGATGTTCTGGGTCACCCTGGTCCACATTTTGGTCGATATCTCGAAAACGCCTTCACATATACTACTAAGGGCCACCCCTTTTAAAACCCTCATTAATACCTTTAATTTGATACTCATATCGTACAAACATAACCCCTGGTCCACCTTTATGGCGATATCTCGAAAAGGCGTCCACCTATAGAACTAAGGCCTACTCCCTTTTAAAATATTCATTAACACCTTTCATTTTATTCCCATATCGTACAACCAAATTCTAGAGTCACCCCTGGCCCACCTTTATGGCGATATCCCGAAATGGCGTCCACTTATAGAACTATGGCCCACTCCTTTTTAAAATACTCTTTAATACCTTCCATTTGATACTCATGTCATACAAACACATTCCAGGGTTACCCTAGGTTAATTTTCCTCCTACATGATGATTTCCCTTATTTTGTCTCCAAAGCTACTCAGCTGAGTGATGTTCGGTTACATCCGAACTTAGCCTTCCTTACTTGTTGGTTATTCGCCATATCCATAACCTGTAAATATTACATTTGGTGATCTCATAAACTTTTTAGATATTTTAGTTTTTGTTTTGGAAACGTTTCGACTAAGTGACTTATTATTTGTGGAATTTGTTCGTAATTTTTGGCACATGATATGGATAAGTACAAATATGATTGTGACTATGAAGTTATGATTATGTCAACTATGCCAGGGCCTTAAAGGTAATTATGTCAGGGCAATGATATTTGGCAGTTAATTTTAAGATAAACGTTTTTATTGACAAAAATACTCACACTAAGTAATAATAATACTAAAAGCTAGAAAATAACACTGGATCACAAATTCCAATTTTTTTCTGCACCAGAGACGCCATTATAAAATTCCTATGTAAATCACTCCCTGATTCCGAAAATCAAAGGGTTTTTTAATTCTATGGTAACATTATTGAGATATTTACGAATTACCGTTTTTTCAAAAAAAAAAAGAAAGAAAAAATTGGGTCCACTTAATCATATATATCTCAAGAACGAATTGAGCAATTCCAAAACGGTCGTCTGTAATGTGGAACAAAAATCTGTAATAGCAAACTTGTTTTTGCTAAAACCATATTGAAACTGCTCGATTCCTTGGGCCTCTGTTAAAGGATTTTATTTAAAGTTTCTTGAGTGTTCTAGCCTATTAACCCAGGCGAGGGATTTGTACAACAAAAATAAGAACCATACAAAAGACTACGCCGCCTAGTTCTGTGCGCTGCTCTTTGCATGTCATCAAAATAAAATCGGGATGTGCCAATTAACGACAAAGTGGGACAAAAGGGTGTCTGAAAAATTCAACTTCCACAAATTAATATTCTCCAGTTGGACTAGGTGAATCGTCCAGCTGCGAAGACTGTGCTGATATGAGCAAATTATTACCATGCATTGTTAAATCGCACAAAAAAAAAAAACTTTGTATAAAACCGTACTAAAAAAAGTGCATACCAAATTTTTGATCTATTTTATTTTTATTTTTTATCAGGCATTTCTAAAAGTCAAATATGCTAAAATTTTTGTTTGTATCCTTTGGTTTGGCATACATTTTTCTAAAAATCAAAAAATCATTACGGCCGCCGAGAAGAGAGAATGGTTTTACATTCCTATATTTTTATCATGGGCTGCTGATATCATCTATAATTAGACTCAAATACATATTTAATAATAATATGATTATAATACATTAGTAATAATGAGATAGTCAAGTTTGGAAAAACATCTTCTCCATACGAGATTATAAAAGTAAGTAATTCTAACGGAATTTTAGGTTCAATTTCTTTTCTACTGCGAAGTAATATTTTGCGGACACATATTTCGATAAAAAGTTCTGTTCCATCGAAATATACATTATAAAATTCATTCAAGTCCTTACAATTTCGTCGTTATTATCCCTGTTTAACAAATTTCCATCTTCTAAGAGAAATCCAAATATAAAATTAAGGTAATTTATTCGTGTAAGTCTTGTACGTATGGTAATGAATTTAGTGCAATTCCGCTTATTTGCAACCTTCTACTAACGTTCGTATCGCTAAACTGCTGAATAAATAACTCCAATATTCAATAATGCAAAATGGTCTTTATTAGAGTACTTCGAAAATACTTCACAATAAAACTTATACTTCGCAACTGATAGCGTGCTTAAATCAAACTGATTGCTGCTTACTCAGCTTTCGCTCCTTTTATACTCTCTGCTGTCTCGTTCGCATACTTCCAGGCGTTTCTTCTTCTAGAATTTACTACTTAGTTACCAGCAATAAACTTACTAGCTGTAAACTATAGATGCACGTTTATAGCCTCTCGCATAGCCATATGCGCGTGTATATGTGAGTAATACTTCCACCGATGATTGCCTACTTTTGTGAGTATCTCAGATGTATGCATGTGAATTTGTAGTTTATTGTCTCTCGCATAGCCATATGCGTGTGTATATGTGAGAACTACTTTGCTGATGATTGCAAACTTTTGTGAGTATCTCTCCGCTGCTTGTATGTACACATGTGTATACATAATGATTGATTTGTTTATGTACATACAAGTGACTTCTTAATAAAGGCTTAGAGATGATAGTATCCTTTAGTGTTGCTAATATTCGTCACAGTATTTTTTGTTGGAGACGATCGAGAACACTTTTCATGACGCGAGAAATTTCACATTCTGCGGAAAGACCAATATCTCTAGCCAATTTTGCGGCACCTCCTTTCACGTTTTACTATATCAATGTCCCATTTTTCACAAAGGGACTTCGCTTTTTCTGTTGCTTCTTCACAGAGAGTGTCTCGAATTACGGATTCACGTTTGACAGTTTTTGTTAAAGCATTTTTTAATAATTCCCATCGTAACGTTGAACGTGAGAAAAAAATATATATTCTTACAATTATTCCACAACTTGTCGCAAGTGTTCTGGATATATGCATGCATTTTTTAGTATATTAATTTTTTTCCAGAAATCAGTTATAATAAAAATACAAATTATCCAGGAAGTTCTGCTTTGCGGACCATTTTCCGCCCCCTGTAAGTAGCGTCCGGGGCAAGATGCCCCTTGCGCTGCCCTCCCATATCACTACGCCACTGTATAAAGATATGAGCGGTTGACTATCAATAGAAATTTGACGCGGCCCACGTCTTTATTTATTTTTCTTATCAACGCCTTAGATTGATGAGGATTTCATTAACAGATTTTGAACTATTGTGCTCCAAAGTATTTGGATGTCACTTTTACCGAGGCTTGACTTTTTACTTGAATTTCACTAACAGAATTTGAACTTATGTATGTGTTCCAAAGTATTTTGTTGTCCCGTCGCTTTCAATTTATGTATGTATAATGTGCTTCAAATACGAGCCAAATCGGACCACAAATACATGCAATTTTTTTTAATATCTCGATCCTTGCGTCACCCGGCGGCGATTTTTCATAGATCGTTTTCTATTCATGTCAGTAATATGTGTTCCAAATATAAGCCAAATCCGACCACAAATAAGATTTTTTGAATATGAAGATCTTTGCGCCAACTGGCGGCGATTTTTTCATAGGTCGCTTTCTATTCATGTCTGTAATATGTGTTCCAAATATAAGCCAAATCGGACCACACATACGATTTTCGTGAATATCTCGATCCATGCCACCTAGTGGAGTTTTTTATTTCTTTTTATTGCATTGTCATCGGGTTCTGAACTATATTCCAAGTTTCAAGCTTGTTCGCTCGATCTGCCCTTCTCTAAATACATGCCATCTACTCATCATGCATAAGATTATGTTAAACGCGTCAATACGAAAAACTACTTTTGTGACTAGGCTTTAAGGTAGTGAAAAAGGTACATATTGAAGTTCATATATACCAACCTTCATACATACCTTCCTACTATGTATAAAATTACGTAGCAAAATAAAAACTCAAGCAACGAAAACAAAGTATGCTATGCATAAATTTACATACATTTTTTTTGATGTTGTTTTCCTGACGAAACATTTCATGTTTATTGAACGAAAATATGCGAAAACGAGAGAACTATAGTTATAACGTTAGCCATTGTATTGAGCAAAGCTACTGTTATTAGAGAGAGTTGAGTTGAAATTCGTAAGAAGAGTCATTCATTGAAACGATGAATCGTTGTGTTTATATGTATGTATGTACATATGATGTTTATATGAATGTTGGATGACTGTGATGTAGAGACCTAACAAGTTTAGTTGAATACATGCTTTAGCTCTGTTTGGATGTATATACTACATACGACGTATTAAAAATATTTTTTATGTTTTAACAAAGAAATTCAGTAAATTTTTGTTGTAAAGAACAAAAAACAGGAAACCAGTTCTATATCCGTACGCTGAGCTAATGAATTTGCTAAAGAGCTTTTAAATGCATTTGAATTGAAAAAGGGGGACGTACAAAACGGTAAGTATATACGTAAGTATAGATACACACTAAGTATACATTCAAATATATATAAAGGCATACTAACCTTTGCATATATTCATGTGTTTATACAAGATACATTTTTGTATAAACGTTTTTTTCATCTTACGTATTACACTAACAATTTCCAGCACTGCATGAAATTTTTTCTTAATGATTTTCAGACGTAATTTACACCACGATGAATAGGTCGGATGCTGGAACGTTGAAATCACTATTGAGCTCTTGGAGTCAAGCCGAGTTGTTACCCCAATTTGAAGGTAAGTACGGATTTATTTAAATACGCACGTCATCTGTCTGTTTATATCCAGTAGTGTTAGTATTTAGGACCGTTTTTTCGACTGCCTGCTAAAATTAATTTCTCCTTTAAACACAATTTCTTTTTCTGCTATGCCCGCTGTATTTATCTTGCCCACAAATTTAACAGACAGTTAATCCAACCGTTAAAATTTCACGTCACTGCACTCGGCTTTATATTAAGTTTTTAAATCCTTCCACTAACTTTTCAAGAAATATTCTTTTTACTTCTTATAGCCTTTTTGGCACAAAACTCATTTGCTTACAACTGATTTTGTCAATTACTTTTACATCCATTCGCAGCGCTGGGCGTTGAGAAAAAGAAAACGAATTTAACTTATCTACAAATTTATATACCAGTTGTAATCCTCAGATTAACAGGCAGGCGAAAAAACGGCCCTTAGAATATTTTAAATATATTATGTAATCGAATTGATTAGCTTGTCAGTCCCATGTAAGGCTCGTATCACTATTTGAGGGGATAAGTAAGTTATTTTTCTTCTTTTCTCCTGTGAGCCACTTACTGGATTGGGATTCTTGCGTGGAAGACTACCATATTTTTAACTTTAACGTGAAAGGCTGTATTATGCTAGTCTGACAAAGATAATATAGAAAGCTCTTAGTCTTCTGCTCGTAAAGGGAAATGTGTTAATCGTTCGTTTTAAACATTGGAATTCGTCCAACAACACTGTAAAGTATTCTACTTAATAATTGTTTATCTCGGCTGAAAATATCGGAGCTTGGCTGTCGTTGGCCTGTCCAAAAATGGTTTAGTCCAATATTTACTGTACCTTTCCCTTCCAAATTTTTATCTCTATCCCCATCAAAGTATCTCTTCACATTTCGAATTACGGGTTTTCTCATTATACTTGCCTAGTGCACCACAAAAGCTTTCGTCTCCAACCGTCGGTCCGTTGACTATAGACTATCCCTATTGGAACCGACGACCACTCCGAGATTGCTGTCGCATTACTGGCGTCCAGTTATCGCCTTTTTTCTCTGGCGCCTATTGGTCACATCAAGGGAGTGTAATTTTCCACCGGGTCTTCCGACTGAGTGGGGGCCGCCATATTCTGCTTCAATAGTCGGGTTCCGATAAAAATACATTCTTCGTTGGAGCATCATCTTTCATTCGCATAACATGGCTTAGCCCAGGTTAATTCCCTGGACTATGTTGATGTCTGCATAAAGCTCATTATTAAATCTTCGTCGGTAGGTACTAGCCTTCGCCAACGCCTGGGGAGGTCCGTAAATCTTTTCTCTAAAACACTCCCGGAGCCGGCTCATCTGATATTGTCATGGTCCATACTTCTGGACCCTATTGCAGGACGGGTATGATAAGTGGCTTGTAGAGCATGGTTTTTGTTTGCCGAGATAACTTTACTTTTCAATTGCTTAATCCACATAAACCATAAGCCATAATCTGCGGGAATATGCTAGCTTCTTATAAAAAAAAGTTTATGTACTACTGGTTAGGCCAAATTTCAGAACATCCGAATGTTAACTCTCAAGCATATGTATGTAAATATAATCTGAATATATGTAAAGTTACACAACCACTTCTCCCCTTCTTACATACAGATGAAAACATCGACATCGATGAGCTACTCATGATGAAACGCCATCATCTTGCGGAAATTTTATGTTCTCATAAATTGGGTACACGCATACGCTTTGAATATTATTTCGAACGTTGGCGACGTGAACAAAACAAGCCATTACTGGGTGATACAAATCATCAACATTGCATTTTATGCCCTCGTCCTCTACTGCAAACAACACAGCCATCACTACCGCCGCCACCAACATTTCATGCCGTGGCGCCATCAGAAACAATCGTTAACCATAAACAACTAAGATCACGTGCCACAAATACCGTTATAGTACGTTATGCCAATGCAGCAACAAATACTGTCGATATGATGATTAAAAGGCAAACAATAGATGAAGATGCAACAGCGCCACCACCAACAACAACAACATCAACATCAACTCCAAAATCTCCTCTGATGCAACAAGCTCATCAACTCCAGCATACAATTCAAACAGGTCATTTAACACAGCCAGCAGCACATTCATCTCAACCTCATACACAACAAGCCCAATTAAGTCAATCATATCAACAACCGTCGCTCTCGCCATCAATGATGCCCGTTCAGGATGGGTCTGCATTACAAGAATTGGAAAAGCTTGCACGTCAACCAAGCTTAATGGAAGAGAATACGAATATGTCAGGCAATGGACCATCAACAGCTGCCAACAATACATGTCCAACGTCACTTAAGTCACATAAGGTTCCATTTCCCAATCTCAATGATACAGAAGGCGAACCAAGTGATTATGGTCCATTGATGCATATTATAAATTTATCTGGTTATAAGGGTCAAACATTGTTGGAATATTATCAACAACATCGTGTATTAACAAATGTACATCGTAATTTACTCATTAAGTTGATTGTGAATTTCTTTGAAATGAACGGATATCATTTGTCACTGAAAGTTAGTCATAACTTGGAACAACAGATACTGAAACTTTTCCCTGGCGAGAAATTGCAATACTATCGCAATGAGAAACGTGGTAGGATCTATGTGAAATTTTGCAATATGAAACGTTATAAACGTGGTAAACACACAACGAAGCGTAAGCGTGCACAGAGCATGGATTATGATGATGAGAGTTGTGGTGGTGGTGGTCCTGTCGATAATAATGCCACTCATGGTGGTGGCGGTGGCGGTGATGGTGATAATATGTTAGCTGAACCCGTCGTAGCCGTTGAATGTGATGATGATGATGATGATGCTGCTGTAGATTATGCGCAAAGTTTTGAAGATTGGCATGCCCTGCAATCGCCTGGAAGGCCGCGTGTAAAGACTGAATCGCTAAGCGATGATGATTTTTAGGTTGAGTAGCGTCGAATGGAAAGTGAGTGTGGTTTCATGTACAGAACTAGTAAGAGGCACGATCTGAATATGTATGTATACTATGTACTTATAATTATATTTGCTCAGTTATTTTGGATTTAATTAGTTAGAATTAAAATATTATTTTTGCATTGCGTGCACTTTTGTTTATAAAATAAAATACCGAAAACAAATTTATGTTTTTTGTTTCATTGCTCACAAAGCAACACAGATAAATCGATGCAAGTTATGAAAACAGGGCCGGATTAACCCTCAACGGGACCTTGGGCAACCATCAATTCGGGGGCCCTTTTTCATGTCCGTTCCCTTCTTTTTTCGATTAAAAAATACAAACTTATATATTTCTTAAAAATTTTATTGTCACAATGTAATAATATCAATAAAATTACTATCTACATTTTAAACATGTCGTTTTCTCATTTGTTTTCGGCAAATTCATCAATTATATCATCAATATCGATTGTGTTCATTAAATCTCACTCAGTGCAAAGTATACCTGACATCTCCAGTCGCTCTTGTCGCATTGTAGCTCTTTCAGCAGCTTTGATTCTTTTTCTTTGCGAGAAGGATCGTTCGGCAGAACAATTTGTGATCATTAATGCTAAAAAAATACGAAGAGCTATTTCTGTGTTAGGAAATACATCGGATAATTGATCTTCCATTAGAATCTTATACAAATTACTATGAGTTTTTTGTGCATCAGTGTATCTAGAGTTCACGTAACTTTGGAATTGTTTCATGTCAAGGAAAAATTCTTCCAAATCCCTAGAATAAAAACGAACTAAGCTTTTTATAGCTTCGTGGAGGTCTCCATCACTTAGAGAAAAGTTGATGAGAAATGCAAATCTTTCTGAAACTTCCATATATACTTTCGCACGTTGTTTGATTTCACTGTGAAGATTGTCGATGATTTCGAGGAAACTTTTTGTCCTAAAATCATTGCGAGGCGAAATTTCTACTTCTGGAGCATTTCCGTCATTAGGTTGTTTTTTTCTACGACGAGTACGTTTTACGATTTCTGTATAACCTACATACACCAGGTAATAATTGTTTAGTTATTTTCCTCAGTAATCAGTTTGATTTAACCACGCTTTTGCGAAGTACGCGATATTGAAGTATAATTGTACTAGTCCCAAAGTAAACTAAATAAAGACCATATTACAATACTGAATATTGGAGTTGTTTATTCGACAGTTCAGCAATACGAACGTTAGCAGAAGGTGCAAAATATCAGGAAATTCCCAAATTCGTTACTATACATTCATTTATTTGTCATCCATCATTAATTATTCACTCATTCATCATTTTAGTTGAAATTCCGCTTGAAGGCTTCTACACCCTCTGTTCCAAAAATAACCGAAATTTTTCAAAATAAAAACAACCAGTGTACATTTTGAGAAAATTATTTTATATTATTCAATATACTCTCCTTTCATTTCGATACACTTCTTTGCACGCTCATACAATTTGTCAAATGAGTCGGAAATTTCCTTTTTAGGAAACTTGTCTAGTTCGTCGATCGTCGCTTTTGAACGCGGTCAATTGAGATTTATTTATTTGAATAAAATTTATTTTCAGTTCTGATTATATTTTTCTTTCACTGTCTAGAATTTTATGTTTGTAAGAAAATGTTAGAAGTCTTTTTTTTAATTTTTCGGGGGCCCCCTGCCTACTTGTTAATCCGGCCCTGTATGAAAAATAAAATTTTTTGGAAAACAAGCAATGAACGAAAACTCTCCGGCCAAGAAAGTATATCAAGGGTATATATTTGTTTCTTTGATAGCAGAAGAGGGGGAGTCCTCTACTGAGTTGGGAGAGGCAGTTCAGAGGAGACTTGACCTTGGTGGCCTCAATTGGTTTCAGTTATTGTGCAACACGGATAGCTGGCTTGACTTGTTAGAAAATGTTCAACATCGCTCAGGCAGTGTAACCCAAATTATTGATGATGATTATAATTAGCAGACTCGCAGGTGTTGTCCTGCCCTTAAATTAGATTTAATGATTATACTCAGCTGAGCGAAGCTCACAGGGTTCATTGTACATATGTTAACTTTGTTGACATAACGGTAGCTTGTAGCGGAATAAAATAATCCATTTATCAAAATAATCAGGGTGAAAAAAGAAATTCACTTAGCCATGTTCGTCCGTCAGTTCATCTATCTGTGAACAACAGCGTAGAAACAAATACAGCTCATATGATGACTGAAATGCATAAAATGAACGTTGATGCAACATCACTATCATAATTGACACATACAACACAACAACATCCGCAAGCTTATTTTAACGATCTGGGTCAATGTCAATCTCCACACTCATCATCTTTAATACGCGTTCATGATATAAACATACTACAAGATGTCCAACGCCTGGACAGCCCATTTTATGGGAGCAGAATGCATCGTTAAATGCAAACAACGCATGTCCTGTAAGAGAACCATCTTCCAATCTCAATTTTATAGTTGGCGAATAAAGTAACTTTATCTCATTGATGCATGTTCTCGAATCATCTGCTTGTGATGGTGAAAGATTAGCTGTGTTTTTTTTACATCTATAGACGATTACGCTTAAACTTTATATGGGCTGCTAAGCGTCAATTTTTAAATACACCTCTGAAAGTGCTCTGCATAAAATTAGTTCTACAACATTTCAATACGCATTATTTATTTATTTATTAAGTCTATGGTTTAGAAACCTTACATACTAAGACGTACGTAGGTTTTAATTATATTAAAAATAGTGCATACAAAGTTTTTCTTTAAATACATTGCGATTTACAAACATATCTAAATTTATTTCTCTACATAACAAATTAAATTCCGCAAGTAGTCTGATAATTGCTTAATTTTGAGCATACCTGGTTTTGCAGAGGTCAATAGCAAATAAATCATGATGGCGCAAGTTTCTAGCTGGAACATTGAGTTTAATACAAAGCAATAAGAACGGAAAACAATAGACCCATTGAGAACATCTCGAATAAAAACAAAGCCAGATATCAATCGCCTACTGGCAAGAGTATGAGTAAGAGATCAGTCAGCACCACGGAACATAAGACAGAATAGGCATATTAAACCTAATACTGGATAATGCAAATTTTAGAAACCTTTTTTGTATACGTTCAAGTCTATTGGAATGCACTTCATAAAACGGATTCCAGATTATAGAAGCATATTCCAATTTGAACGTTACAAATGTATTAAACAGTAATTTTTTAGTATAAGGATCCTTAAATTCTGAACTATTTCGTCTAATGAAAGCTAGAGGGGAATATGCTTTAGGTATAATGTAATTCAAGTGATCAATAAACGTGAAATTCTAGTCAAAAACAACCCCAAGGTCTTTGATTTTATAACTAGAGCTGAGGACAGAGCCAGAAATAGAGTACGAAGATATGAGTGGCAATCTAATTTTGTTGAAGGTGACCGAGCAGCATTTTTCGATATTGATCATTAGCATATTTCGATCAAACCATTCCTGGAATTTGTTAACCTCATTTTGCATAATTACAATATCAGAGCAGCTTGTTATTTTTTAAATCATCGGCATAAAGTAAATGTTCACAAAAGTATAAAAACATTCTGAGCAATCATTGATGAAAATAACAAAAAATAGAGGACCACTGATACTACCTTGAGGAACCGCAGAGGAAGCTCTATATGAAAATGATTTTACGCCATCAACAACAACATAGTTAATTCTATCTATTAGATATGATTTTACCCATGACAAGAAAGTATAATGAAAGCCAAAATTTTCAAGGTTTTTAATTAATAAGTCGTGAGACACTCTATCAAAAGCTTTTGACAAATCAGAATAGATTGTATCTACCTGAAGGCCATCCACAAAGCCTGAAATACAAAAATTCGAGAAAACAGTTAGTGTAGTGACCGTAGATCTGCCCGGTATAAAACCTTGTTGAGTATACGAAATATAGGGCTTGTAGCAAATGATATTTTAGAGCTAATGATTTTTTCAAATAATTTAGCAATATTAGTAATTTTAGAGTTATGATGATAGTTCAAAACCAGATTCTTACTCTCACTCTTAAAAACTGGAGTAACAGAAGTTACTTTCCATTCATCCAAAAAAAAAACTTGACCTAAGAGACAAATTAAACAGCAAAAGTAGCGGATACACTATAGATGACGTGCATTGTTTGAGAAAAAACGCTGAGATATTATGAACATCTAATTGCTTGGAGCATTTTAGGTCTTTTATAGCTGCTAAAATGTCTTCCTCAGTTAAAACTAGGGAGCCAAAATCAAGCGAAGAAGCTAATTGCCCAGCACTAGAAGAACCACTCTGAACACAATTATCCACAAAATTAGATTTTAAAAATTCAGCAAACAGATTTGCCCTTTCATTAGCGGTGCTTGCACTCATGCCATTGTAAGACACTATGGACGGAATAACTGACGAAGAACGTTTTGAATTAACAAAACTCCAAAAAGCCTTGGGATTAGATTTATTATTCATTTCAAACCAGAGTAAATAATTTTTATAAAGAAATTTATTTAGACAGTTAAACTCAGTCAAGTATTTCTCATACATTACTTTGTGCTGCGAATTACCAGAACATTTATAAAACTTATGAAATTTATTACCTGATTCTTTAATTTTTTAAAGCTCCGATTATGCCAGGGTAGTTTATGGACCCTTGGCGATAAACGTGGAATATTTCCGAAAGATATACTACTTATTTTACACTTAAAAATGTCAAAACAATCAGTTAGAGGCCAATCTGCAAATAAAGTTGACCAATTCTCACTTAATATTAGATCATTAACAAGATCAAAATTTCACCGCGAGTAATCGAATTTAAGCATCGAGTCAGTGCAAAGATATGGATATTTATAAAACTCGAATTCCAAGATAAGTGGAATATGTTGTTTATCAGTAACAGATAAAGGAACCACGGACCTATACAATTGAAATTTTAAATCAGGACTAATGAAAATAAGATCCAAAATCCTGCTCAACTTATTTAGAAAGCCATTAATTTGCATTAATTGTTTACCAAATAACCCGTCAATTACGCATATTTCACTACAACTATTCACATTACTTGGAATAAGCATATCTTCATCAGCAATAGCAGACCACGCAATTTTATTTAAATTAAAATCACCCAAAACACAAAGTTGCGCATTATCATTCGGGAGATTTAAATTTAAAATATTATCAATATGATCAAAATACAAATTATAAGAGCTATTAGGAGGAATATAAGAAACGCACATGAAAAGTATTTCATCACCACTCGAAATTGACACACACAATTGTTCAATACAGGAATCCATATTACTTAAAATTACTTCAGCAGCACATAGAATAGACTTTACTGCTATGAAAACACCCCCCCCCCCCCCACCTTTGTTGGCCACAGAGAAGCATCAAAAACCTTACTATAGTCAGTAGATAAAACACGTAATTTGAAAGAAACTCTTACAAGAGATTATGCTCAGATATAACTGAAATATGTGTCTATGTTTCACCTCTACACTAATTCTATGTATCACCTCTTAAAATGATGCGCGTCCACAATTCATCGCAACTGATTCAGCTATATGTTGTACACTATGGCCATCAGAGGGTTGTGTCTCCGCTTTTCGGTACACCCTGTACACCCGGTCATTAAGACCTCAAATAGACTGAATGTGTCCATAGTGTTACCAGAATTTGTTTGACGATCAAACGGAAAAACTCCAATCAGGTGCCAGGACATAGGTTATAGAATAATTCCGTCCTCTTTGCAAATATTAGCAGTTTTCTAGGACCCAGCTTAATTGCTGCCTCAAGATCTGGCAGCTCTGCCGCCCCTAATAGCTCGAGCCTTGACCTGGCGGGCGAAAGAAATGAACACAGAACATGCTCAACCGTTTCTTTCTGCAACTTACACTTCCTACACTTGCTGTTTCTGACGAGGCCTAACTTATAAGCATGTGACGCCAGAAGGCAGTACATAGAACCGACTGCCTGGGAAGCGGAACCGACTGCCTTGGGAAGCATATGCAACTCCTGTCTCCTTTTCATTTCGCCCAAACGGATTGGGACGTCGATAATACGCTAATTACAAAACAATAACAAGGCGATAGCAAGCGCATGAATCGTAAATAACAAACCGATAACCTGTCGATAACAAACCAAAAACTAGACGGCGATAATTCGTCAACACCGTTGTTATCGATAATCAGCCGATACATTTTTGATGTTGGTTGATGCGATATCAAACCGATGAAGCTCTACTCTCACATACTTAGTCCCTAAATTATATCGAAATGGCGCTGAAACATTCCCAAAATTGTGCCGACATAATTCCGAAATAGTCTCGAAAATGAGGCGAGGTGATCCGGATATATCCGCATTGACCTCGGCGTAGTATTTACATCACTATGACAAGGTCTCCGACTTTGTTAAAGGAGAACCAAAGACTCGTGAAGAAATAGTATCTTCAATTCCTGAAATGAACCCTGTAAGGATTGGTCTAACAGAGCGAAGCGTTAACCTACATCGCAAAAAGCACGAGTATTCGCTCAAACTGAGCATCGTCCCAGATAAGCAAAAATTTAAGCGAATTCGCTAATCCTTCGTTCATAAAATTTTAATATGGTTATTAAAAGTGGGCATGCCTCCGCACCTATTGCGCTCAGTTTTTTACCATAGTCCGAAGCTCTATTTCCGGCAATAACTTACACTTCAGAAATAAGTTTTGACGCACATAGAAGAATTCTAACGGCTACCCGAAATGGGCTGGGTTATGCGTAGGTAAATTGATGAAGTCGACAGAAGTTTTTCAGGATACCGACCTGCTTCTTGGCCTACAATAACTTTTGTTGCGATATCCGGTACCCTCTTTACATGATAAGTCTTCACATTAATGAAGATACTGACCAACCCGGCATCAGCATCTTGTATTATATAATAGATTCCGACAGCCTATGTACATATGTATGTATATTCATTTAAAAACTTGGCTATACGAGTTTCATAGAAGAGGCTTTAACAAGCTATTTTTCAAGGCCAGTACGTCTTTGGGATTGAAAATGATATATTATGCTTAAGAGGTTTACCCGAGGTTTTTTCTCTATATATATAATTTATATATATACATATGTATATGTATGGAAGATGATGAGATGGAATCATCACATTACTTTATGCTTGATTGTACAGCTTTTGCCAGAACTAGGCGAAAGTACTTCGGTTGCGACTCACTTGTATCTCCCGAGGATTTATCCAAGGTTGAGATCGGTGTCATTCGGGAATTTATCGTTGATACGCGACGATTCTCTAAATAGTTGTAGCTACGTCGTCGTTATTTTATTTTATGTGGTATCACAACGGACCTCCATGTTGTCCAAGTGAGCTTCCCCTATCAGGCCAGCTACCACCTAACCTAACCTAACCTATATTATTTATAGCCCCATCTTGCGCGCCTTATACCTACATAAGTATGTTTCAGCTTTTTTGGCACCACCTTTTAATGGTTTTTATTTCTTTATATAACAAATAAAAGGGATGGTACTTAGTTTTATGAAGCATTAATTCAACTAAAAGAAATAAAAATTATAGCAGTAAAATGATTTTAATTGCTCGTATGGTGCAATGATAAGCTCACCAGATTTATGTGCTTAAGTTTATATACTCTATCTATTGCAATAATATATGTACATACATATGTATATTGACCACTCCCAAACAATTTAATAACCACTTCGACTGATCAACTACTTTATGAAGAGTCCTTAAGATACATTATGCGTAATAAAGAAAATCTTTTGGCAGAACCAGAGTGCGCAAAGAAACAAAACATTTTTAAAACCCACATTAATACCTTAAATTTGATACCCATATCGTACAAACACATTCTAGAGTCACCCCTGGTCCACCTTTATGGCGATATCTCGAAAAGGCGTCCACCTATAGAACTAAGGCCCACGCCCTTTTAAAATACTCATTAACACCTTTCATTTGATACCCGTATCATACAAAAAAAATCTAGAGTCACCCCTGGCCCACCTCTATGGCGATATCTCGAAAAGGCATCCACATATAGAACTGAGGCCCACTCCTTTTTAAAATACTCATTAACACCTTTCATTTGATACCCATATCGTACAAAAAAAAATCTAGAGTTACCCCTGGCCCACCTCTATAGCGATATCTCGAAAAGGCATCCACCTATAGAACTAAGGCCCACTCCCTTTTAAAATACTCATTAACACCTTTCATTTGATACCCGTATCGTACAAACAAATTCTAGAGTCACCCCTGGTCCACCTTTATGGCGATATCTTGAAAAGGCGTCCACCTATAGAACTAAGGCCCACGCCCTTTTAAAATACTCATTAACACCTTTCATTTGATACCCATATCGTACAAACAAATTCTAGAGTCACCCCTGGTCCACCTTTATGGCGATATCTCGAAAAGGCGTCCACCTATAGAACTAAGGCCCACGCCCTTTTAAAATACTCATTAACACCTTTCATTTGATACCCATATCGTACAAACGCATTCTAGAGTCACCCCTGGTCCATGTTTATGGCGATATCCCGAAAAGGCGTCCACCCATAGAACTAAGGCCCACTCCCTTTTAAAACACTTATTAACACCTTTCGTTTGATACCCATATTGTACAAACGCATTCTAGAGTCAACCCTGGTCCACCTTTATGGCGATATCCCTAAATGGCGTCCATCTATAGAACTATGGCCCACTTCCTCTTAAAATACTCTTTAATACCTTCCATTTGATACACATGTCATACAAACACATTACAGGGTTACACTAGGTTCTTTTTACAACATGGTGATTTTCCCTTACTTTGTCTCCACAGCTCTCAACTGAGTATGTAATGTTCAGTTACACCCGAACTTAGCCTTCCTTACTTGTTTCTTCTATTTTTTATACTCAGCGTGCTTTGCACACTGAGTATATTAACTTTGATTGGATAACGGTTGGTTGTAGAGGTATGAAGGCATAGAGATAGATATAGACTTCCATACATCAAAATCATCAGTGTCAAAAAAAAATTTGATTGAGCCATGTCCGTCCGTCCGGCCGTCTGTCCGTTAACACGATAACTTGAGTAAATATTGAGATATCTTCACCAAATTTGGTACACTAGCTTATCTGGACCCAGAATAGATTGGTTTTGATGAAAATGAGCGAAATCGGAATATAACCACGCCCACTTTTTATATATAGAACATTTTGGAAAACATAAAAAACCTTATTATTTAGTAAATAATACACCTAGAATGTTGAAATTTGACATGTTGACTGATATTGAGACACTTGATACAATTTTGAAAAAAATTTTAAAATGGGCGTGGCACCGCCCATTTCTGATAAAATCAATTTTACAAATATTATTAATCATAAATCAAAAATCGTTAAATCTATCGTAACAAAATTCGGCAGAGAGGTTGCCTTTAATATATGGAATGCTTTGAAGAAAAATTAACGAAATCGGTTAAGGACCACGCCCACTTTTATATAAAATATTTTTAAAAGTGTCGTGGACGAATAAAAAAACTATATCTTTCCAAAAAAGAGCTTTATATCAATGGTATTTCATTTCCCTAGTGGATTTATAACAATAAATAGGAAAAAATTCAAATTTAAAAGAAACGGGCGTGGCACCGCCCCTTTTATGACTAAGCAATTTTCTATGTTTCGGGAGCCATAACTCGAAGAAAAATTGTCGGGTCGTAATAAAATTGGATACACAGATTTTTCCTATAGCAGGAAATATTTCTAGAAAAAATGGGCGAGGTCGGTTAAATACCACGCCCACCTTTATATAAAAGATTTTGACCCTTTTCAGACGAAAATAATAAGCTATATATTAGCGAAAAAGAGCTTTGTATCAATAGAATTTTACTTTTTAAATTGAATTATAACACTAAATTGGAAAATCTAAAATTTTTGAAAATGGGTGTGGCCACGCCCCTTTTATGACTAAGCAATTTTCTGTAGTTAGGTAGCCATAACTCGAAGAAAAATTAACATATCGTAATGAAATTTTGTACACATTTCCCTGTAGCAGAAAATATTTCTAGTAAAAACGGACGGGATCGGTTAAAGACCACGGCAACTAAGATATAAAACAAATTTAAAAGGATCGTAGACTAGAATAATAAGCTATAACTTAGCAAAAAATAGGTTTGAATCAATGATATTTCACTTATCAAGTTTTATTGTAAGAGGAAATGGGGAGATATTTTTTTAAATGGGCGGTGCTACGTGTTATGTAGAAAAGTAATTTATCTGAAATGAAATGTGCAATTGAAGCTCACGCTGAGTATATAATGTTCGGTTACACCCGAACTTAGACACCTTTACTTGTTTAGGACTATTTTCGATTTTATTTCTGCATTATTGTTGAGGTTTTTTGCTGTAATTGTTCCAAGATAATATAAGAAAGATGGAATTCCAATTATATTTGTAAAAATGATTCTGCCTCTCATTGTCGGGACAGTTGCCCATATAATCAACCATTCGATAACAACCTCATGCTTCCCGGAATTGTGGAAAGTGGCCAAAGTTCGACCTCACCCCAAAAATAGAAAAGCGTTTTCCCCGGGAGATTTCAGGCCTATTAGCATCTTACCGATTTTATCAAAAGCGTTCGAAAGCTTATTGGCGGAACAAATCAGGACCCACGTGTCTGTACACAATCTATTCTCGCCATACCAGTCAGGCTTCAGAGCTGGTCACAGCTGCTCGACTGCTCTTATAAAAATCTTGGATGACATACGCGTACCCTTTGACAAAAGCCAACTAACAATCTGTGTCTACTCGATTTCTCGAAAGCTTTTGACTCAGTCAATCACACACTACTGTGCTATAAGCTACAAAAGTATTTTAGATTCAGTAATAATGCTCGAAAGATGATGGAAAGCTATTTATCAGGCAGGATTCAAATTGTTATGAATGGAACAGATGTGTCAGAGCCGATGGAAATAGTTGCGGGGGTTCCCCAGGGATCTATACTTGGCCCTTTGCTTTTTAGTCTTTTTATTAATGATGTGTTCAAGCAATATGTTGCTGTTCAATACTAAGCTAAAATTTGTCCTTGACCTTATCCACGAAGTATGCTTATACATATATGATGTACGTAGATATCGCTCATTTAAGTACTTCAATAGAATCATAACTCAAAAAACAAAATTTTCCAGGAGAGCCATTCAAAGATTTTAACTGCCATATGTTGCGCATAAAAAGGCATATTTTCATTTTTATAGCACGTGGTAAATTTTTAACTGATCACAAAGATTTTTTTATACAACATAGATCATGATATTGGGTACGTTTATATGTTATTAACTCGGAAGTCATGTTTTTTTAGTTATGACACTATGTACATTTCTAAAGCTAAGGACGCTTTACTTTTTTGACTATTTCCCTGCAAAAATCGCCAGTACTCCATACATGCATGCATGGACCAACCGAGTGCTCCAAAATTAACCACAATTCATACAAAAAATATGGTCCAATTAACATTGCGATGTCCTAGGACTGGACCATATACTCCAGCTCCTCATTACATCAGAGTAATCCATCGAGTACCCACAGTCCAATAAACATCGTGTACCCTTCAAAAAACGCGAGTACTCCATAAATAATGTAAGGAATACTCCTTTGGGAGTATAGGAGTATTCCAAAACTAATCTGTATTCTTACAAAAAATGTGCTCCAATTAACATTGCGATGTCGTAGGAGAGGAGTAGGTGATCCCACTCTCGCTTTGTTTGTGAGTATTCCATAGAGTACATATGTGAGAGTACTTTCCAAAGTACTTTCACTGTAGTACTCCATGGAGCACCCCCAGAGGATCATATGCCAAAGTACTAAAGAGGAATTGTGTCGGAAAGAATTATCGGAGTGAATTTAATTTAAAATGAAAGTAAATGAAGAGGGGCAATACAACTTTTATATTTTTTACTACGAATATTCTTATGTATTTTTTTATAGTATGTATACATAAAACCAGTGCGCGGTTGCATTTTATCAGAGTTGCCATTGTAAAATTTTATTATCAGTTATTTGTATGCAATATTTTACTTTTGGCAACTCTGTTCGATCGTCATCGTGTCGTGAGCACGGTCGTTAAAAAACGAGCCATGATCGGCTGATGGTGGTCCGCAAACGCATTGCAAAGGAGTATTGTTAGAGTACTCCAACATGAAGAAAATGGAAAACGTAATCCAACAATTTTTGCAGGGTAGTGATTACAATCGTTAAAAACGAGCAATGATCGGCTTACAATATGTTCGTGTGGAAACATGAGTTGGTCCATTGCTGCATTTCAGTGGAGTATAATGGTAAGTACCCCAGTGGACCACATGATCCAACGATTTTTGCAGGGTTGATCAACATTGCCACGCCGCGAAGTGCTACTGCCGCTAAGTGTGAATTCCGCCATAAGAACACATGCAAAGAATATTCTGCCGCGTAGTGCGGTGCAGCTCAGTGTGTCCTTAGTTTTAAACGTACCAATTCAATGTTTTACGTTACAAAGTTGCAAATGAGCTACCGTTATCTTGATTTGATTATGACTTATGGAACGTAGGAGACAGTTCAAAACTGTTGCTCTTTGCTCACTCTGGATATGGGACATACATACATACATATCACATGCATTATATTGCGTTACGAATATTGAAACGTAATATAAATTGCGTTTTAACATACATAAATGCAATGACAAAACAAAGAAAAACGCTGCCGCACTGCTATGTCTACACATTGGCTAACAGCTGGGAAAGAGGACAAGAAGCATTGCGTCATTAAAAGACGCAAATGGATCGTTATTCGTTGGACGGTTTGTATGTATTATGTATATATTATGCATCTATATATTTACATATATGCACGTGCATTGAAAAACGTACTATATTTAAATCTAACATTCTAAAATATGTACTTCTAATGAAGCCTCTGTGTAAAATGTTTCGCTACTTAGGTTAGTTGAGTTTGAACTGGCTGGTCCGATAGGAGCTCACATAGACTGAATGAGTCTTTGTGTTGCCAGAAGTTTGCTCAGAGACCAAACTAAAAACTCTTTCAAAAACCAGGACCTATAGGACCTACATATGTGATAAAATAGTCCCGTCTTATGCTACTTACTGCCTCTACATCTATGTAACAAATGTGCCATTCCTAATAGCAATCTTAGCCTGGCGAGCGTAGGGCACTAAAAGTGCTCGATTGTTTCCTTCTCCTACAAATCGCACTTCCTACATGAGCTATCACTTATTAAGCCTATTTTATAAGCATGACGCCAAAAGTCAGTGTCCAGTCAGAATACCCATTATGAGCCTACAGTCCTCTATTTTTAATGGTTAGAGTAACTTGGTTAGTTTAAAGTCATAAGACCTGTATATGATCCTCTACACTGATTGGTCTATCATGTGCAATTTTCGCCCTGGTTGTTACGTCTACGCTACAAGCCCCGAGCGATGAACCCTTATTAGCTAGCTCAAACTTTTTTCTTCCAGTGTGTCTACTGCTTTGGTCACAGTTACTACTAGGATAATTACAGGAGGGTGATAGACCCCAAGTACACCCCAGCATTCTTTTACATGCATAAAGTACCGTGGAAATTCTAATTGAATAAATTATTCAAATACTAACTAGTATGAATAACACCACAAATGTTTGCTGACTACTTTTGCTTTTGACTGCAGGGGTTTTTAATAAACTGCGTTTTTGCATGCCCAAAGCCATTCGAATGTCATTGAGTGCACACGAATTGTGTTTCGAAATGTCATTTGAACAATGACGACAGTGATTTTCACTGAATTTCGTGAGGCCAACAAAGGCTTATTTATCGGTTTGATGAGTTTTTTTTTAGTTTGTTGTAGAGGAAAATTACGTAGGTACATCAAAATGTAAGAATATAATAATGTGCATCCGCCGTTATTACACATTTGTTTCCACATAAAAAGATACAATAAATGCCTATTTACAACGCAATAAAAACTTTACTTAAGGGCCATGTGTGTTTACATAGATACCTAGTCTTGTTCTGATACGCGTAACCATGAACAAATACCTATTATATATTTTTCTTAAGTACCAAGTTCTTAGATACCTTTTACATTTGATTACCTCGTGCGAGAGCTCCAATGTTAATCGATTACGTCGGCACAATATCGAGTAAAAATTTTTGGCTCTCAGGAGTCGCGACTATATAATAATTTTTTTGTTAGGTATATTTCTTACCATGCAAGAATATTGCGATCCAGCGTAAAATTTCTACATAAATAAGATGAATTTTGTACCTAAGCTTATAAATAACTGGTTTCCGTAATATATACAAAGTTTTTGAATTTGCACGATACAATTAAGTATCGAGTACCTTTAAGCCATTGATATTTTTCTTAATGGGTGCAGGTATCGAGTAAATACAAGGTATCCACAGTGTGCTTAGTTACAGATGCATATGAATGCGCTCGGTTGTAACGGTAAAAATCATATATTTAAGTTTGAACTCGATTACTTTTTGTAAGTTTTCTGGGGAATATTTTGAATAAGGTGCCACGATTTTCTATGTTTTTTTTTTTTTGGAGGGGTAGAGGGGGTCCTAAAAATGACAAAATAATCATTCAGAACTCTATGAAAAAAAAGCTTTTAAATGCCGAAATTTGGTAATATTACAACTTAAGTTTTATACTTGAAAACTTGTCGAAAGTGGTACCCAAAGATTGTCAAGATTTCGAATCCGAAAGCAGAAATTATATTCTTTAACTCGTTTAAAAGTTATTCGCAAAAAACCGGTCGGTACTACAGTCGCTTCCTTCGTTGTTGCAATTAAACAAACGAAAACATATGAAGGTGGTGAATAGTGTTGCCAGCTCCGCAACAATACAATTGCGCGATTTTTTATTGATAATTTTCTTGTTTTTGTTATCAAACGAATTTAAAAATAAAATGTTTTTGTATTAGTTGAAGAAAAGCGCCGCAGGCGAAAATTAAAAAAAAAAAATCGGGCGATTTTTTATTGATAATTTTCTTGTTTTTGTTATCAAACGAATTTAAAAATAAAATGTTTTTATATTAGTTGAAGAAAAGCGCCGCAGGCGAAAATTAAAAAAAAAAAATCGGGCGATTTTTTATTAAAAATTTTCATGTTTTATCATACGAAATAAAGAACAAAAGCGCCGCAGGCGAAAGACAAGACAAGACAAGAAAGACAAGACATGGCAAGACAAGACAAGACAAGAGAAGAGAAGAGAAGAGAAGAGAAGAGAAGAGAAGAGAAGTGAAGAGAAGGGAAGAGAAGGGAAGAGAAGAGAAGAGAAGAGAAGAGAAGAGAAGAGAAGAGAAGAGAAGAGAAGAGAAGAGAGGAGAAGAAAAGTTAATTTTTAGTCACATTTCATTGGTCAAAACAGCGAATGAATCAATTATTTCCAAGCAATTTTACGCATAGAACTGAATCTGATTATAAAGCCGAGCAATCTCAACACCCCAAATAATATTAGACTACAAATTATTCAGAGAATTACAAAAACAAAATACATTGGTAGTTTTTGTTTGTTGGCATTAATGTCGACGTGCCACCACCTTATAATGTTCTACCAATATAAACAAGATATTGTTGAGGAGCTGGCAACACTATTCACCACCTTCATATGTTTTCGTTTGTTTAATTGCAACAACGAAAAAAGCGACAATAGTACCGATGAGTTTTCCGCGAATAACTTTTAAACGAGATAAAAAATATGGTTTCTGTTTTCAGATTCTGTATCTAGACGAAAATACGCGTCTGATACCGCTATCGACATGTGCGACCCGAATTTTAGGTGCAGGACTTAAATTGCAATGTTACTAAATTTGGAAATTTAAAAGCTTAGTACCTTGGCGACAGAACTTCGTTCGGCAATCTTCGAGTATGCCGCATAACATACTTTGTTCTACATGTCATCATTAATCAAACTCTACTTTTTTTATATGTACATTAATTATATATTTTTACTTACCAATATTTGATTTCTTTAAATATAGATTTCAAAAACATATCAAACACTAACCGCAAAATGAACTGGAATGAAAAATGTGAAATGGGTAATTGCAGCCTATAGTATAAGTGATTGTTATGACCAATTAGTGAAATCGAGAACTAAGTTATTTAGGTCGATTATCTTCATGCGCCGAATTTTTAATTTCAAACATTTTTTTTAGTTATACACTATGAAAGTCTCACAATTTTATTACATTCCAAAAACATGTAAATTTCACGAATCACAACTATCAATTAGTTTAATTAAATGTCAACTTACTTCCCTAAGCGCCATCTGTTGGTAAGTAGTTAAATGGTTGGATGTCGTTTTCAAATTGAACATATGCCTCTAGTGTTCAACGGTAGCAAATTACCATCGTGAGATATCTTTTTGCTATGGTGAGAAATCTTTCTAACAGTAATCTGTGAGAAATTGCAATTATTCATTTCATATTTGCCAAAAATATGCATTTAAATATATTTTGCGGTGCCTTGATATTGCATTTCAATTTTATTAGCGTGTGTGAAATTAAGAAAATTAAGTCGAATCATGTGTAAGATTTTTTTACGGAGATTTTTAGTTTTAATGTTCTCCTTTAAAGCTTTAATAGAACATGAGTAAGTAGAGTACTATCTCGTCTAACTATCCTAATTTTTTTTTTTAATTTCGAATAGGTGGCGACCCTAAATGTCAACCCTACTGAAAAAGGTCCCTGTTGTAATGCGGAGTAAAAATACCTTTCGTTTGATACCCATATCGGCATATCTCATGTAATTTTTTTTTTTATTTTGAATAGGTGGCAACCTTGTGAAACATTCTACATGCTGAGTGGAAACACCTAGGTAAAAAGTCTTAGAAGGTGATACATTATCTCTGTGCCAAATTTCATTTAAATGGGATGGGTCGTTCTCGAGATCGTTCGGCTATACAAACATACAAATATACGAATATACAAGAATTGCTCGTTTAAACGTATAAGATATTTTATAAACTAAGAGTTTTCTGGAGTTGCGGATTCCATTTTGGTGATTTTTTGGACCCCCTCAACGCCTACAAATCAACAAAAGTTTGAAAATCGTGGCACCTTATATAAAATCCAACCCAGTTTTCTTGCTGCGTACTTACTCACGAGTTTGAGTTGTTAACGTAAGCTTGAGCAACTGTCGATTTACCTATGAATTTCCTTGGAAATATACAGAGTACACATGCACATTAGGGTGTTCGTTGAATGGTAGGTAAGGTTGCAATTGTAGGTCAATAAGAGACGTTACATGAACCAAATATGCCCATATTATTACTAATATCCATATCTAAGAACCGGAAATTATGCTAAAAATTTAATCCGACCTCTTTGTAAAAGCTAAAAGCTTTCTAGGACCTAGCTTAACAGCTGCCTCTAGATCTGATAACTCTGCCGCCCCTAAGAGACAGTAGCCTTGACATTACGAGAGCAGACCAATAACACTGAAGATACTGTCCCGTTTCTTCTTACACCTGCACTTCCTACATTAAATGCCACTGACGAGGCCTGATGTATGAGCATCTGCCGCAGGAATTCAGTGCTCTGTACGTTTCCCATGTGGCTCAAGTATTGTCTTTTTAGGGGAATCATGATTTTTTGACATTCTTCCTGGGAATCACATTTTTCCTTTTTTAAAAATGTTTTGAATTGATTTTTAGCTTAATTTGTCAATTCGCTTTATATTGTTCTAATACCCATATTTGAAACTTTTCAGGCTAAATTTATCACTAGCCAATCGAATTTCTATATGGCGAGTCAGCGCTATTCGCTTTGACCATTTTAAGATGGGATTCAAGGGGTTGGCAAGCGCTATACAAAGCTTTATAGCTTCAAAGCCTCCGCAACCCAATTGTCAACCTCACCTACACGAGGGGAATCCTGTTACAAATATGAATGTATAATACACATATTTAGCAGGCGAGTGGACCCCAAATTCCTCATTGAACTAATGGGTGGGGGGCTGAATGGTCTAGAAGTTTTAATGTGGTCATATAAATCGTTCCGGAGATGGTCCGGCTGGTGCCTTAATGGTGCTTTGTTACCGGAACGTACCAGATCTATATCAGGCAAAGGACCATCAACATCGATAACACACCCCACAACTACCTTTTTAAAATGAAATCGAAAGCCAAGAGATAGACAAAGTGAAAGATACAGTTTATTGTTTTGAAGATGAAGTCCTAAGCAACGAATACGAATAGAAAGACGAAGACAAGGAGAAAAATGAAACATGTGCAAAATGGAAGAAAGTGCAAACCTGAGGACAAAGACAAGGACGAACTGTAAAAATTCGAAGATAAGTTCGAGGGGAAGCCGAGAAAAAATCAAAGACGAAAAAAAGGCGAAGGTGAAATGGAAAAGGAACATAAGTGCAAATATTAAAACTAAGAAAAATATGGAGATGAAGGCAGACTCGAAGACTACGACGAGTTCAAAGCCGATGGCAAAGCAGCGATAATAATTAAGATGAAAACCAAAGCTTATGCTTGATTGTCCATCTTCGCCAAAACTAGGCCAAATTACTTCGGTCACGACTCACTTGGATCACCGGAGAATTTGTCCAAGGTTGAGATCGGTACCATTCTGAATGTATTGGTGTCATTGAAGGTCCCATGATGATAGAATCATAGGTACCTACTGAGTTCCTTAAAGTCCAGAATACTATTTTGAATGTAGATTTGTGGCATATAAGAAAGAGCCATGATGATTATGGAGGACTTCGATTGAAAGGACGGGAATGATTACCAATGTACCGCTTATAAATCTCATTTACAATTAGGAATTGAAATTTTCTAAAGTGTGAATTTTGCATATCTGAGATCAAAAGGAATCAATTTATTGGGGAATCCAAAAGAAACACCCACCCTAATGTAATATAGTTGCATTTGATTTTTTGCTTAGCAAATATTTGCAATTTGCTTGAGCAATTTTAAACAAAATGCAAAATGTGTTGAACCGATGTCAACGGAAGAGCTTTTGTGTTGACGCAATTGTTTCGACATAAGTTCAACTAGTCGAGTTTACCTTGTATGTGTTTTATTACAGTACAAATAGATGTGTGTAGATACGAACATACATTTGTATATGTACATACATATGTATATACCTAAATTCAAAAGCTGGAACTAAAAATACGGAACTATGTATGAGATCCTCCTGAAGACAGTAGCCAAACCATTTATTGGGAACCAGGGGCCTTAAGGGCCCATTACGCTTCAAATTCGATGTGCCCATAAGTATCAGTTTTAAGGCTCCATTACTCATACTTAGCATAGACTTGAGAACTGTCACTTACAGTTCTGTTAAATGAACATTGCATGTCACTGATTACTCAAAACTTAGCAACACTTAATTTGACTTAGAAGTCTGTTGTATTTTGATTTTCTATGTAGGTACTAAGTAACGTTTACATTTTGAGATGCCATTTGTTTGTTTCCATTTCATTTTGACAATTTCTCATACAAATTGACATTTATTGATTATGATGCCAGATTGTATGCGCTAAGTGGGGTATAATCGTAGCTAAGTTGCCAAGTTTACGCCAAGTCAAGTCAAGTCTATGCTAAGTATCAGTAATGGGCCCTTTTATCTGTTTCGGAATTATTCGGACAAATGCCCAATCTTACCTAACAAAAAATATATGTAGTTCAGAAAACTAAAAAACACGCAAATATGGTGCCGTTTTAGTATCGACAATCCACTTACATAGATATTTGATGTTGATAGCGCCAATAACTTGTTCGTGTCTCCGCTATTAAGCACAACTCGTTTTGTAGCGAGCTTTTAACCACTGCCGCCACTGAATTCAATAATTGCCGCTAGCCTAGAGAGTTACAAACAAGCATACCCCTGCAAAAATCGCGAGTACTCCATGCATGCATGTTTGGAGTACTCGCTATGGACCAAGCGAGTGCTCCGAAATTAACCACAATTCATACAAAAAATATGGTCCAATTAATATTGCGATGTCCTAGGACTGGACCATATACTCCAGCTCCGCAATACATCAGAGTAATCCATGGAGTACCCACAGTCCAATAAACATCGTGTAGTGATTACAATCGTTAGAAACGAGCAATGATCGGCTTACAATATGTTCGTGTAGAAACATGAGTTGGTCCATTGCTGCATTACAGTGGAGTTTAATGGTAAGTACTCCAGTGGACCACAGGATCCAACGATTTTTGCAGAGACATATAAGTGAAGGTGATATGTATAAGCGTGTTAAAAATACGGAATTTTCAAAATTTAAACGGAACACCGCAAAGAAACATTAAAGAAAATTTTATAAATTTTTGTCATTTAACAAAATATACATAAAGGGACTTAAAGCACAATTCTTAGATATTTACGAATATTTTGAACGTTTAACCACTTTTATAGGAACCACGCAAATAACCGAAAAAGACATGAAAGAGCAGAATATTTGCGCTGTCGTACAAATTTTACTAAAATAAAGCTAGTATTCCGAGGGGACGGGATATACCAAATTTGTTCCTAGATATGGGATTTCCAGGCAAATATGGGAATACGCTAATCGAGATGCGGAAGGAAATGCGATGTCCAGGCTGTAAAATTAAATTGCATTAGAAGAACCGAGATAACCTTATTTCAACCTTCTTATTCTAAAAACAGTGCTAGCACCTCTAATATTAAAATTCTACATAAACGGTTTGGTTACCCAGTGCTAGATAAGCTATCGGACGTTATTTTGATGTACCCAACATATTTTCTATGGGGGATGCAGAATTGAGGAGGAAGAAAAAGAGCAGAATAATTACAATGTCAATAATGATTTGAATGATAATAACGATGCTTATGGTTATGTTCAAAACCAAAGCCGATTGGCGAGTAATACATTTTTTAGCGAAATGTTAACCGTTTGTTATCGATGAGTTATCGGGCTGTTGTCGGCGTGGTATCCATTCCTAATCGTCGAGATATTGGTTTTTTTCGGTGTGTTATGGACGAGATTTAGATGAATAGTTGAAGTGTAATAAATTTTTTATCGATAAAAATGGTTAACGATGTGTTATAAATTTTTTATTGACGCGTAATCACTTTTTTATCGAAAAGTTATCGAAAAACTTTATGATTAGTATTGGAGTGTTATAAATTTGTTATCGGCGCGTTACCGAAGGGTTATCGATTTTTCTTCGGAACGTTTAAATTTGGTTTCGAAAACCTATCGATATGTTATCAAAAATGTATCGGTATACTCTAAACATCATCAATTTGTTATCGAAAAATGGTAAATTTGTCTGAAAAAATTGTCCGGACATGTATGTCGGAAAAAATAGCAATTATATAACGCGATTTGTTATCGACGACTCATCGCTTTGTTATGAACCAGAGACCGATAAAACTTCAATATAAAATCGATGACCTATCTGTACCCCGTCGATAACAAGCCGATACGAAACCAATAACGAACCCATAACTCGCCGTTAACAAGACAATAACAAACCAATAACTTGACGATAATTGCGCTTTAGATAATATGCCAATGATAAAAAAATAACTTGTCGGTATCAGTTGTTAGCGATAATATGCTGACGAAGCACTCCTCTTATGGCCGCAATTATTTGTTTCTGGTAAAGTTACTTCTGTTGTGAATAAACTTCAATCGCTGGATGAGCTCTACTTAATTTAAAAACATTAGTTTTCTAGACGCACCTCTATGATTACAAATAAAACTTCACGAGTGCCTGGTACTCAAGTCTTTTTTTTTTTGAGAAGAGGGAAGCGTTGTGGCCGAGAAGGTTTAATGTGGTCATATTAATCGTTCCCGAGATGGACGGGCTAGTACCTTTATGGTGTTTTATTACCGGAACGTATCGGATCTGTATCCAGAAAAGGACGATCAACATCGATAATCACTTCCCAAAACCTTCGAGGAGTATCTTTATCGTTAATACAACAACAACAATAGGGCGAGATAACTTTTAAGACAGATGCAAATGCCTAATGTTCCCTAATTTTTGGCTAGTCAGAGGAGTATGGATAAGGTAAAACTGGAAGGTAATGCTTCAGCCCGTCAAATGGACAATTTTTTTTATTATCAGAAAGGTCTGCATAAAATTCGTTCGATACTATGGCAGAGTCCTTTATCTTTTTCAATGAGTTATCCACAGAAAAGGATAATAACTCTACTGCACATATCATCCAAAAAGAGAATTTTACAAAAATGAATTTCGCAGTTCAAATTTTATTAAATACTCATACATTTATGTGGTGTTGTAATGCATCAAAAGCTCAATTCGATAGACTTCCTATTGAATTCAAGATATTTTTTTCCGCATATCCTTTTATACATGACCTAAATTCAGTACAAATTAACAAAATCGAAAAATACTGCATAGTCTTTAGAGTGTGGAATTTTAGTAGCATATTCGCCCAGGAAATTTTCATTTGCAAAAAAAAAAAAAACAAAAAAAAAATTTATAGGCCATTTCTTTCAACCACTATTTCCACTTTAGTCCTTTGAAACATTCATACAAACATGCATATTCATTTATTAAAATCAGTTTTATTTGTATTGCATTTTAGGTTCATGTGGCATGCAACAATCATTTCTGCACGGCTAGGAATTTTAGCTTACAACACTTTTAACAGGGGAATATCCGCATTACTTTGAATATTCATACAGACGAATGGAGAAGCGAACAAAAGTTCGGGGAATTGCTTGATAATTTAAATATCTTTGGCAGCTTTCCAAGGATAGTTTTTGGCTAAAGGAAAATGTGGAAAGATACCTTACATACAAATGGGATATTTCAAAGAACATATCTCAGTAGGAGTTGGAATGACAATGAGAATTTGCGGACACCACTAGTATGCTCTCTTGATAAAAGCACTTTCTGCATAACTAAGAATTGTCTTAGTAATGTGTAGGGAAATACGGAACTGCCTTGGAAGCAAAAGTAATTTTTTTACAAAATTCCTCGGATTCCGGTTTTTATCGTTTAGTCTGTTTTTTGTTTAATTTTTCTGAATATCTAGAATCCAAGGAGACCGAATATTTATAAAAGTGCTATAAACAACATTCTTTGCTATAATACTAATGGTTCTCAATGAAGCGGCAATTTTATACACATATTTAAAAAAATGTTTTGGAAAGATAATGAATAAATCTTATCTTAACTTATCTAATATAATCTAATCTAGTCTTATGTAATCTGATCTAATGTTATTTAATTTAATTATTTTAATCTAATCTAATCTTATCTTGTCTAATCTAATATAATCTTATCTTATTTAATCTGATCTAATCTTATCTAATCCAACTGTAATGTGTTTGTCTCCACGAGAACAACTGAAACGTGTTAGTTTTCCACGCAAATGATCTCAATAACATCCAGAAATATTTCGAAAAGTATACCGAAATAGTGCTGGAATTGTTGAAATGATCCCCAATATAGATCCTAAATGATTGGAAAAAAGGCTTGAAATAATAATAAAAAAAAAAAAATCCCGAAATTGTCTTGAACACGATCGTGAGAAATTTACACTATGCTTTCAAAATTCATATGTAAATGGCGTGATTGTCGAGCTTATCCCGCCACAGTATATAAATGGTCCGTATAACAGCTAGAAACAATTCTGATAATAGACTGAAATGGTACTGAAAATAGTCCCGGAAAGAATTCCTTAATGATTCCGAAACTGCATATATCGAAACAATCTTGTTATTATCCCGTACTCAATCGTAACAAAATTCACACAATGTTCTCAAAGTTCATGTGAAAACAAACCAAACCGTGATCCATTACATGTTTCTCCCATGATCTAGTGTATATGTAGTTTTAGGAGAACTGCGAGTGTCACGTACCTAAAGAACAGTTACTTTTTAATTTTTCAAACTTCACTTAGACCCAACTACAGCAGCGAGCAGAAAAATAGCAGTGGTAATTTTCATCAAATTTCTTCAATTAAATTCTTCTTTTTTTATTTTCGATATTTCAACAAACAAATTTTCCCGGCTCAACAACAACAACTAGTATTCATTGGTTAATTATTGTGCTTCTAAAAAAAGAACAATACCAACCCTGTTCGTAAAATACTGTGTACTTAACGGAAGAATAAATATATGGGGAAGGCACTCGTGGAACCTTCGGAAAGAAATTTGCCAAAAATCAATGCGAATTTCGATAGACCTGTAACTTGTACATTGAAGGACTAAAAATGATTGTGCTACAAAACCGCATACTCAAAAATATTAAGTGAACTCCAAATAAAAAATTTGAGATTTACGTAACATTTTCGAATTTCTATCGAAATTGGTTTTTCCATGGTCTGCTCTTTTTTGTTTGCTGCTGTATATTTGGTATATGGGTCGCCGTATTGGCCGTTTCGAAAAAATGAGCATCCAATCATTGGTTTCATTATCAGCCAGGTATTTTTTTCAAAAATCCACCAAATATATTGTGACGAATATTAGCATCACTAAGCTGCTACTAAATAAATGCAGAACAACAATAAAGCAGCCACTCTTATGTAGAAGGTGACGAAGAGATGTCTCATCTCTCACACACACATGTAGTCATCAGCCGAAGTAGTTTCATTTCATTTCATTTCATTTCATTTCATTTATTTATTACGGCAAAAAAGCCTAATTCATAAATTAAATTATATTACAATTTACTATCTTATTGCTAAGGTTTTACAATATTCATAAAGTTTTGCTTTAAAAGCCCCGATTTCATTACAACTTTTTATATCTATAGGCAGTTCATTGAAACTTTTTAGACCTTTATAAAAAATATTTTGCTGATCTATTTCAGTTCTGAATAAAGGCAGTTTGAAATTGTGTTTATTCCTTGTATTAATGTTATGTGTTTGCTTAACTAATACTACGTTTTTACTTAGATATTCAGGTACATTTTCACTTTTAATATTAAATATAAACTTCATAGCGTGAAAAAAAATCTTTTGCTTTACACTTAACCAGTTCAAACTTCTCAGCATATCAGCCGTACGAGTATCTCTAGGTTTTTTAAGAATAAATCTCATACATCTGTTTTGCATCTTTTGAAGTTTATCTATTTCTTTGTCTGACACAATGAATAGAATAGATGGGCAGTTTACAAAGTGCGGTTCTATAATGGACTTATATATAATTATTTTGTACTTTTTTTGAATATATTTGGATGTTCTCTGCATAACCCCAATTTTTTCGCAACTTTCTGGACTGTGTAGTTTATATGTTCTTCAAACTTGAGTTTGTTATCAATTATAATTCCCAAATATTTTATACTGTCAACTTTTTGTATGCTTTCATCATTTATTTTTAAACCAATTATATCCTCATTAACGTTCCCCCTTGTTATTATCATAAATTTCGTTTTATTTATATTAAGTTTCAGTCTATTTCCGCACAACCATTTATACAGGTTATTCAGTTCATGTTGTATTTTAGAAAGTGCAGAATTAATATTATTCTCACTAATCATTATTAATGCATCATCAGCGAATAGTTTAATTTCACAACCTTCAATAGCGTTAACTATATCATTAATATAAATTAAGAACAGTATCGGTGCCAAAACTGAGCCTTGTGGTAACCCTATGGGTACTTCCAATTCATCAGACATCACGGTATTTATAACCGTTTTCTGTCTCCTCTGCTTCAAATAGCTGCGAAACCAGTCAAGTTCTATACCAGTTATACCAATACGTTCCATTTTTTTGATCACATATACTCACGCATATGGCTATAAACTACAAATATGCGTGTAGTCATATAACTAGTTACCAAGCAGGAGATATAAGAGTTCTAGAAGGTGAAATATCTAGACCTTTGGAGAAATATGTGAACGAAACAACGAAGATTATGAAAGCAGCGCAAGCCGAACAATCAGTACTCAGTTTTGATTTAAGCACGCTGTTATGAAGTACGTGATATTGAAGTATAATTGTACTACTCCCAAGTAGACTAAATAAAGACCATATTGCAATACTGAATATAGGAGTGATTTATTCAACAGTTTAGCGATTCGTACGTTAGCAGAAGGTTTGGTATAAGCGGAATTTCCCTAAATTCGTTGCAATATGTTAGACCTTTTGTTTAAGTCCCACAACCTGTGTCATAAAAATACAGCCTGATTCTAATGTGGTAACAACTTTCTTCACCACGGCAACTTTCTTCATGTGGTAACTTTTGTACCCTTTTGGTATTCTGCTCACGAAAGTAGCCGGATAATTGTTTACCCACTAAAATAGGTGGTAACATCGATGTAACCACACAAAAGCTGTTGTTTAGAAAAAGGCAATAATGAAAAATAAAGAATTGTGAGCGCAAATAAGTAAACATAATAGTAAAAAAGTGTTGCCTCTTGCTATACATATTTGTTTCCATGTACTTTCACAGTATATATTACAATATAGCTATGTAAAAACGTATGCATGTATGCACATTGTATATACACATCGTCCCGTTTATTCGTTAACATCGTATCTACGAGTGACACATTTTCGGTAAAGCCATGGCGGAACCATACACGGTGGCAGAATGGTGACATACCTACTAACATAAATAAAAATTCCATGTACTTCGTTTTTGTAAATCGATGGACAAATGTCAAAATCGTACTGCGCCGGAAGTTGATGTATCAAATTAAATAAAAAAAGTTTATATTCAGCTATCCCATGCTGCCACCTTGTATCGTTCCGCCATGGGTAAAGCGAAGAAAACCAACTTTTAAATTTCACCACAGACACTGGTGAGTTTTTCGGTGATGACAGCGTTACCACTTTGGCCAGAATCGCGAATAAAACAACTGGTAACGATTTTCGGTTACATAATATTCTGGGTACTATTTTACCGGTAACGCTAAGAATCGGGCCGTTAGTAGGGCGACATGTTCAAACGAAAGTTATACATATTTCTACATCAATTTCTTTATCACTTCCCATTGGTGGTATGTACTACATACATACATACATACACGCCTGATACTACAACGTTTTTCGTAAAATTCTTTGTAAAAGTTGATTGTGAAATTTCGAACTTTTTAAGTGCATTTCAACCTCTTTTTCTATACAACAATTTCCACTCCTTCTTAGTTTATAGCTCAAAATTTTGAAATGCTGATACACCTAATTTTGTTGTATCTTTTGCTTGATTTTTGCACCCAATTTTTTCGATTTCTTTAACTTTTTGTTTTCTCTCACTTTGTTCATTATTAGTTCGTAGTTTTATTTTTTTTTTCTCTTTTTCTTTTGCTATCTCTATTGGTATTGTTGTACATTTTCCTGTTAGTGTCTGTTGACTTCCCTTCGAAATTGTTCGTCTATAGTTTTAATGATTGTCTTACTTCCTTCCTTAACTAGCATCTTTGTATTCGAGTTTAATTTTATTGCTCTACTTTTTGTTATTTCCATTTCTTACTTTCTTTTATTATTTTTCAAATTCTTGATATGCATGCTCCCAAGCATATAATGTAAGCTTGTATATGTATATGGATGAATGTATGTGAAGCCAGAAATTGCTAAATTTCCATTACTGAAAATTTTATTGCACCCAAGCATGAATACATCAAAAATCCATATACAATTCATTCCAGCAGTTACATAGTTTCATAATAGTTTTCTACCCAAATAATACGTTTATACAGCAGCGAACAGAATAATAGCAGTGGCTATTATTTTCAAATATTGCCAATTAAGTTATCCTTTTCTGTACTTGCGATATTTTGAGAACAAACTTCTATGAATTTTGCAACTGAAATTATGCAAATCAATCTCAAAAAAGTTTTTTAAAAAATCCGAAAATTCGTGAATATTTTACGAAAATTTTGAATTTGTACTAAGTATCATTTCTGTAGCCTAATCAATTTTGGTCTAAAGGCGGTGACACAATGACATTTTTCATATAGATGCGTTTAAAACAAGCTTATGCATTCCAATAACATCGTCACAATCAACCAAGATGTTGCGTTTGTAAATATGAAGGAACTTCAGACTTGGCAACTGAAGTTTATTATGCCTTGCCCATTCACATACAAAATTTCGCGAAGCACTGTTGTAAACATTCCCCCTATACAACAAAAATACTTGCTAACATATTTTGTGTCGTATTCGATTGTTATATTGCAGTTTTTAATTGTGAAAAATGTTAGAAAATTTACCAACCAGTGGGAAAAATAATTTCACTTGCAAAGTGTGCCAACACCCTTAGCCAAAACAAATGTCAAATTCTTCTTCCTATGATTTGCTTAGAACAAAATTGGGGAGTTGGCTACCTTTCAATATCAGATGGCGCTAGTGTCGCTCATTCTACCATTCTCCATAAAAATACACGCAATCTACTCATAATGCATAAGCATATGTTAAACCCATCTATATGAAAAACTGCTTATGTGTAGGAGCTGTAACAAAGTTGTAATCTGTACTACCAGTTATAGATCTCATTTTGGTCAATTTTTTTTCTGAAGTGTGCTAAAGATTTTCCTCCATACAAAGTTTGAAAATTTTTTATACCCAGCTGTACGTGTACACAGGGTATTATAACTTTGACTGGATAACGGTTGGTTGTACAGAAATAAAGGAATCGAGATAGATATAGATTTCCATGTATAAAAATCATCAGTATCGAAAAAAATTTTATTGAGCCATGTCCGTCCGTCTGCCCGTTAACACGATAATTTGAGTAAATATTGAGATATCATCACCCAATTTGGTACACGAGCATACCTGGATCCAGAATAGATTGGTATTGAAAATGAGCGAAATCGGGTGATAACCACGCCCACTTTTTATATATATATATATTATTTTGGAAAACACAAAAAACCTGATTATTTAGTAAATAATATACCTATAATGCGGAAATTTGATGTGTGGACTGATATTGCGACTCTTGATAAAAATTTGAAAAACAATTTTTAAATGGGCGTGGCAACGCCCAATTGTGATAAAATCAATTTTACAAATATTATTAATCATAAATCAAAAACCGTTAAACCTATCGTAAAAAAATTCGGCAGAGCGGTTGCCTTTACTATAAGGAATGCTTTGAAAATTAACGAAATCGGTTAAGGACCACGCTCTTTTTTATATAATAGATTTTTAAAAGGGTCGTGGACGAATAAAATAAGCTATGTCTTTGAGCTTTATAGTAATGGTATTTTACTTCGTAAATGGATTTATAACAAAAAGTTACAGAATATTAAAATGGTTGCCACGACCCTTTTTGACTAAGCAATTTTCTATGTTTCGGGAGCCATAACTCGAAGAAAAATAAACGGATCGTAATACGACCCTTTTAAAAATCTTTTGTATAAAAGTGGGCGTTGGGACCTTAACAAATTTTGTTTACTTTTCTTCGAAACATTCCTTATAGTAAAGGCAAGCTCTCTGCCGAATTTTGTTATGATAGGTTGAACGGTTTTAGTTAATATTAGTAATATTTGTAAAATTGATTCTATTACATGGGGGCGTTCCACGTCCACCCGCCCCCTCCCCCCCCCCAAATTTCAACATTTTTTATTTTAATTTATGATTTACCTCATAAAACCAATCCATCTACCAAATTTTTTTAGCTTAACGGTATTCGTTTTTGAATTATATCATTTTTTCCATTTTTCTAAATTTTTGATATCAAAAAAGGGTGCGAGGTTGTCGTCCGATTTCGCACATTTTCAATACCAGTCTATTCTGAGTCCAGATTAGCCCGTATACCGATATCAATATTTGCTCAAGCTATCATGTTAACGGACGGACAGACGGGCGGATATGGCTTAATCAAATTTTTTTTCAATACTTATGATTTTGATATATGGAAGTTTATATCGATCTCTATACCTTTATAGGTACCTGTACAACCGACTGCTATGTTACCAAAGTTAATATATTCTTGTGTGCAAAGCACGCTGAGTATAGAAACAAGAATTTTAATTGACGAAGTTTGATACAAATTGCCACTGCTATTTTTCTGTTCCCTGCTATACGAGTATGTCTGTAGGGTATCTTTATTTACAACTGTCATATCTACATCCCCTTGCTTAACAATTCAAATGAGATTTTGGTGTCATATTTACTCGTTGATGAGAAATTCACAGATTCTTAACGAACTATTTGAAGTTGTGACTCATTAATTGAGTTTTGTTTCAAAAACATCTCTTACCGCTGATGCAGTTAGAGTAACCACTTCGGGTTTGTGGAGCGAGATCAATAATGCTATTTACAGGAGCAAAATAAGTATGTGGCGATATCTGGACCAATTCATTAGTGGGCCCTTCTCCTCACACACTTTCGCATAACTAATTGTCCACAGTGTCTACTGCTTATTTTGGAAATTCAGTGAACAAGTTGAATTTTACGGTTACTCTACGTTCGCTGTTCGCGTTTCACATTTCATTGATTAACTTATATTAAATATGTATGGATGTATAGAGTTATGTAATACTATGTTCAAACAGAAAATTAAATTGAGGCTATTTCGATTTAAATTGAGTGGTGTTCACACAACTCTATTTAGCTTACACAATAGTAATTTGATAGCTGGTTGGCTCATCTCTACAGTAACTACATATCTTTGTTGAGACTGTCAAAATATGCGTGTTGGTATTAGGTGAATGGAATGGAATGAAAACATAAAACTTTGAAATTTTTGTGTGTTGTAAGAAAATGTGTTGAATATTTTGGTTTCATTTTGATTTTGCCATCTTCTTTTGACAATCCCTACTCCAGTGAAATGAAAGACATAAAATCAGCTGATGAGATGAGCCAACCATATAGTTCATCCGTGCGTAACTGACGTTTAAATATACTCAATAAACACACTTTACAATGTTACATTTGCAGTTTGAAACAATTTATTAAGCAATTTTTTTTAAATTGCCAATTTATTATATGACAAATTGCGTAATAAATTGCCCAAATAGTATAAATTGCCAATTTGCTGTGTGTTTGAACCTAGTATAAAAGGCTTTACCAATAGTTAAGGTAAATTTTTTGAAAGCTTCATACCAAAAAAAAACATCAATTCGTCAAAACATCATTGAAAAAGACTATTATTATTCATTGAAAAAAAAACATGACGCATTTAATTCACGGGGCTCACCTGAAGGCCCTCGGTCCTTGGACCACCCCCCGATTCGACTATAGCCATTTGCGATCGTTAAAAGGTTAACGTTAAATCATTTCCTTGTTATTGCTAAGCTGTGAGTACCCTATTACTTTATGCATTAAAAGTTGTACAACACCGTGAAGAGGCTTTGGCCGAGTCCATTTTGTAAATATGTAGATCGCATGAATGTGGGTTCGAATCCCATTTTCCAGCGAAAAGGCTTTGAAGAGATTTACAAGGTACAATCTAAACACGTATCGACCTGTGCATTCTCGTACCACAAAGTGTCTCAAAACATTTAATAAATTAACGTTAAATCTTTTCTATCCACAAAATACTTGGCACCAAGTATGACGGAGTTATTATCAGTCTCCTAACAAACTAACCATACGGAATATTCACTAAGTAAAGTAAGGTTTGAAGTGCAAGATATATTTTCGAGCAACATGCTCATGCACATAAGCCCTTGGGATTCAGTTAATAATAGGCCGAACAGTAAAAATGCTATGCCATAACTTCTCTGTAGCCTTAGTATCAGCCATTTTCTTCAGAATACATCAAGCGTCTGTGAATTGAAACATCTACATCCCGCTCGGTACTTGTATACCTCATAGCTGCTTTTCTCCTTATAGCTAAAGTCTTAATCTGGCTAGCGCAGTTGCCGTACAGAGAATGTCAACTGTTTCCTTCTGTAACCTGCACTGCTAACATTTGTTCCATACTTTTCACATTTAGCTCCATTTTCCGTTTTTGTTGTTTTGTGATTCGTTCTATATTCTCTAATTTAGTGACCTCACATCGAGAGTTATCGATTTGTTATCGAAGTGCTGTAAATTTGATATCGATAACAAATATTACCAATGAGAAATGTACTAATATTTTGTCGACGAGTTAAAAGTTTTTTTATCGAAAAATTATCGATTATTTATAAAAAAGGTATCGACATGTCATCGAAAAGTTATCGAGTTATTATTGAAAAGTTATCGATTGTTTATCGAAAGCTATCGATTTGTTTTCGGAGTGTTATCTATTTTTTAGCGGCGTGTTGTCGATTTGTTACCGAAGACTCATCGGTATGTTACGAAACGATTAAACTTCAATATAAAATCGATAACACGCATGAAGCCCGAAATTTATTGTTTCAGTTAAAGTTTCTTATGCTGTGGTTGAACTTCAACCCCTACTCTCAAAAGGTGGACTGCAAATTATCTGTCTGGATGGCAGTCATCGTTGCAATGCATGAACGTTACATCTAAATGCAGAAGAATTTAACCAAGGGTGCCACAGGATGGTACCCTATCCCCGCTTTTGTTTAATTTCTATGTATCGAAGCTCTTTCGTGACCTGAAGGAGTTACCATTGTAACCCACGCCGATGACTGCACGATAATGGCAACAAGTCCCGACCCCAACAATTGATGAGTCATGCAATAAGCTAAATAAATGACTATCTCCGTAGTCCCTCCAAAGATAAAGCAACGCTCATTACCACTTACAAATCAATAGGCCGGCCGCTTGCATGCTACGCATCCCCAATAACGTCGACAAGCTAAAAGGATACACACTGGAAGTAACTACAGACATGTCAAAGCAACGATTTCACAATTGCTATGGGTTGTCTTCTTATGTCCCCAGAACATCATCTACAAAGTGAGGCGAGAATACCCCGCATAAGGGAGAGAAATGAAATGTTGAACAAACAGTTTCTGTTAAATACTGAGAAACCTGGGCAGCCACCAGACACTTGATTGAAGAGGCTCTGCCCCCTAGAGACTAAAGATGTCATGGATTATCAGGAAATACGGCACCTAAGAACTCAGTCGTATGTAGAAGAAAAACACAAAGAGGTCCTAAGTGTTGTCCACAAAAAGGTGTCGGTCCTCAATGCCAGGAATTGCACGGCTATACACGTTCCTAAATTTAAATACCCTGAACTCGTGTTAGAGGAATTCAATTTCCCCAAAAAGACGCGCGTCACTGCAGCTCAACTTCGATTTGGATACTATAATAGGTTAAACTCTTACCTATCCATAATAAATCCCTACATACATATGTACATATTGTATGCCCTGCTTGTAACGTGTGCCGACAAGACAGTAACCATCTTTTTAATGTGTAACGAACTCCTCTAAACCCCCATTTGTCTATGGTCCACTCCTGTTGAAACTGCAAGTTTCCTCGGACTCTCGTTAGAAGATATTCACGACAATTTGTGAACCGTAAAAATTGCATAACATCAACAAATGAGTTAGGTTGAGGTGGTGAGCTTAGGGAAATTGAACGGGACTATGCTAAATAAATAAATATACAAATGCAAGGCGGATAACCTTCGAAGAGATTTAAAGCCGAGATTTTCGCCAAATTTGCGTCGTGTTCTTTTGATTTTTTAAATTGCGGCGAAAAGTCCGTGTGTATGATTTCTAGTTTTCATAGAACGAAAATCGACTGACAGAACGCAAACACCACGTGTCTACCTCTTCTTCTTATCGACCGCCAGAACACAAACACCTCGTTTCTACCTCTTCTTCTTATTATAGTCCCGGAAGGTTTTGGTAAGTTTTATCGATGTTGATGGTCCTTAGTCAGCACCCCCACCATATGGGGAATGATTTGTTTATCTCTCTTCATTGCCTACTCTATGAAAGAAAATATGTACAGTTCCCAAAAAAATTACCACTGCCAACCCCAATCTATCGTTAAAAGAGAATTTATCCGATTTAAAAAAGGCAAGAGAAAACCATAATTTTATAATCGTAAATGTTAAGGCAAATCGACCATAACACATTTTTATCACAATACAACCCATCCAGCCCAATTACTTGTCTCAAAACCAAAATTGAAAAGAAATTTTACCAGTCATGTGTCTCAAACTTTCACTTCAACGTTTATGTTCAATTAGGTTTATCATAAATAAGTATGTAACTCAAAAACTACTCGTTATCATAACACGAAATTGGTTGGCCTAAATTTATTCCACGAAATACAAAAGGTACAAAAAAAATAATAAAACAATAGTGAAAAAAAAACTAACGAAACCCAAGTGAACGAACTGAGATGAGGTAAACAATCGGAGAAAATTTTCTATAGATGGTCGTTAACTTGAAATCTGATCCAGGAAAGAGTTCAATAGACTCATTAATATTTAAGAGCTCACATATGTACAAGCTGAAGGAATCTTATAAAAAAAAACATAAACCAAAAACAAAACGAGAGTCGAAATATTAAAAATAAGAAAGATAAAACAAAAACAAGTAAGGAAGGCTAAGTTCGGATGTAACCGAACATTACATACTCAGCTGAGAGCTTTGGAGACAAAATAAGGGAAAATCACCATGTTGTAAAAAGAACCTAGGGTAACCTTGGAATGTGTTTGTATGACATGTGTATCAAATGGAAGGTACTAAAGAGTATTTTAAGAGGGAGTATGCCATAGTTCTATGGGTGGACGCCTTTTAGGGATATCGCCATAAAGGTGGGAGAATTCGTTTGTACGATATTGGTATGAAATGAAGGGAGTTAATGAGTATTTTAAAAGGGCGTTTGCTTAGTTCTATAGGTGGTCGCCTTTTCGAGATATCGCCATAAAGGTGGACCAGGGGTGAATTTAGAATTTGTTTGTACGATATGGGTATCAAATGAAACGTGTTAATGAGTATTTTAAAACGGAGTGGGCCTTTGTTCTATAGGTGGACGCCTTTTCGAGATATCGCCATAAAGGTGGGAGAATTTGTTTGTACGATATTGGTATGAAATGAAGGGTGTTAATGAGTATTTTAAAAGGGCGTGGGCTTAGTTCTATAGGTGGTCGACTTTTCGAGATATCGCCATAAAGGTGGACCAGGGGTGACTCTAGAATTTGTTTGTACGATATGGATATCAAATGAAAGGTGTTAATGAGTATTTTAAAAGGGCGTGGGCCTTAGTTCTATAGGTGGTCGCCTTTCCAGATATCGCCATAAAGGTGGACCAGGGGTGAATCTAGAATTTGTTTGTACGATATGGTTATCAAATAAAAAGTGTTAATGAGTATTTTAAAAGGGAGTGGGCCTTAGTTCTAGAGGTGGAAGCCTTTTCGAGATATCGCCATAAAGGTGGACCAGGGGTGACTCTAGAATTTGTTTGTACGATATGGGTATCAAATGAGAGGTGTTAATGAGTATTTCAAAAGAGAGTGGGCCTTAGTTCTATACGCCTTTTCGAGATATCGCCATAAAGGTGGACCAGGGGGGACTCTAGAATTTGTTTATACGATATGGGTATCAAATGAAAGATGTTAATGAGTATTTTAAAAAGGTGGGAGCCTTAGTTCTTTAGGTGGACGTCTTTTCTAGATATCGCCATAAAGGTGGACTAGGGGTGACTCTAGAATTTGTTTGTACGATATGGTTATCAAATGAAAAGTGTTAATGAGTATTTTAAAAGAGAGTGGGCCTTAGTTCTAGAGGTGGAAGCCTTTTCGAGATATCGCCATAAAGGTGGACCAGGGGTGACTCTAGAATTTGTTTGTACGATATGGGTATCAAATGAGAGGTGTTAATGAGTATTTCAAAAGAGAGTGGGCCTTAGTTCTATACGCCTTTTCGAGATATCGCCTAAAGGTGGACCAGGGGGGACTCTAGAATTTGTTTATACGATATGGGTATCAAATGAAAGATGTTAATGGGTATTTTAAAAAGGTGTGAGCCTTAGTTCTTTAGGTGGACGTCTTTTCGAGATATCGCCATAAAGGTGGACTAGGGGTGACTCTAGAATTTGTTTGTACGATATGGGTATCAAATGAGAGGTGTTAATGAGTATTTCAAAAGAGAGTGGGCCTTAGTTCTATACGCCTTTTCGAGATATCGCCTAAAGGTGGACCAGGGGGGACTCTAGAATTTGTTTATACGATATGGGTATCAAATGAAAGATGTTAATGGGTATTTTAAAAAGGTGTGAGCCTCAGTTCTTTAGGTGGAAGCCTTTTCGAGATATCGCCATAAAGGTGGACCAGGGGTGACTCTAGAATTTGTTTGTACGATATGGGTATCCAATTAAGTTATCAACGAGGGTTTTAAAAGGGAGTGACCCTTAGTTATATATGTGAAGGCGTTTTCGAGATATTGACCAAAATGTGGACGAGGGTGACCCAGAACATCACCTGTCGGGTACCGCTAATTTATTTATATATGTAATACCACGAACAGTATTTCTGCCAAGATTCCAAGGGCTTTTGATTTCGCCCTGCAGAACTTTTTCATTTTCTTCTATTTAATATGGTAGGTGTGTCACACCAATTTTGCAAGGTTTTTTTCTAAAGTTATATTTTGTGTCAATAAAGCAATCAAATTACCATGGTTCATCCCTTTTTTCGTATTTGGTATAGAATTATGGCATTTTTTTAATTTTTCGTAACTTTCGATATCGAAAAAGTGGGCGTGGTCATAGGCGGATTTCGGGCATTTTTTTCACCAATACAAAGAGAGTAAAGTTAGTAAAGATATATCGATTTTTGCTCAAGTTATCGTGTTAACGGCCGAGCGGAAGGACAGACGGCCGACTGTGTATAAAAACTGGGCGTGGCTTCAACCGATTTCGCCCTTTTTCACAGAAAACAATTACTGTCCTAGAATCTAAGCCCCTACCAAATTTCACAAGGATTGGTAAATTTTTGTTCGACTTATGGCATTAAAAGTATCCTAGACGAATTAAATGAAAAAGGGCGGAGCCACGCCCATTTTGAAATTTTCTTTTATTTTTGTATTTTATTGCATCATATCATTACTGGATTCGAATTTTGACACAATTTACTTATATACTGTAAGGATATTAAATTTTTTGTTAAAATTTGACTTAAAAAAAATTTTTTTTTAAGTGGGCACGCTCGTCATCCGATTTCGCTCATTTTTATTCGGCATACTTATAGTGATAGGACTAACGTCCCTGCCAAATTTCGTCATGATATCTTCAACGACTGCCAAATTACAGCTTGTAAAACTTTTAAATTACCTTCTTTTAAAAGTGGGCGGTGCCACGCCCATTGTCCAAAATTTTACTAATCTTCTATTCTTTGATATAAGTTCAACTCACCTACCAAGTTTGATCGCTTTATCCGTCTTTGGTAATGAATTATCGCACTTTTTCGGTTTTTCGAAATTTTCGATATCGAAAAAGTGGGCGTGGTTGTAGTCCGATATCGTTCATTTTAAATAGCGATCTGAGATGAGTGCCCAGGAATCTACATACCAAATTTCATCAAGATGCCTCAAAATTTATTCAAGTTATCGTGTTAACGGACAGACGGATGGACGGACGGACGGACGGACATATCTCGATTCCTTTATACCTGTACAACCAACCGTTATCCAATCGAAGTTCATATACTCTGTGAGATCTGCTCAACTGAGTATAATAAAATAAACCCGCAGAAGAATACATACATACAAGACAAGTATTTGATATGAGTTGCATGAAAAATAGGGGAAAACCCTAGCTAACAAAACGCCACAGATCATTATTAGGGGGACTCATGTAACCTTATAAATACCTTATAAAGCGTGTAAACGTATAAATTTATCTAGTGCGTAAACGAGCTGTCAAATTTTGTATGAAAAATGATTTACGCAATTTGTATAAATTTACGCGCACATTTCATTGTGTAAACACGGTAAACTCAAAGGAATGCAACCTTGCAGACATTACAGCAGGCATTTTCATCAGAAATCTCCAACATCAGCAAGTCATTTACAAATATACCTTAGTAAAGACGTTATAGTTTTGATTTTTCACTCAATCTTGGCATTTTTTAATTTGTATAACAATCAAAAAATTTTGTTTGCCAATAATACAGCTGATAAACAATTAAGTTTATCAAGAATATTACTAGGTGCGTTCATATAACAGCGTGTGTAAATGGATATAATTTTACACCTTATAAGTTTATATGCTTTCATGAGTCCCCCTATTAATGTTGAGCACAGCTCCGTTTCGGTTTTAGGGTTTCGACTTGTCAAAGGTGTTTAGAATTTATGTATGTATGTTTGTATGAATGCAAGTGTTTGATGGTGGTGACTTGAAGCGAGTTTGCGGCTATTCTAAGCAATGCACTCGTATAATACAAACAAAAACATATCACGAATACTAAGTACGCATTAAAGGAGACGCAGTTGGGAAGGGTGCAATGAACTTTAGGTCAAAAGGAAAATGCTCTTGTTTTATGCAGGGAATGCATAGAATTGACGCAAATGCAATGATACAAATATACATACACATATATTTATATGCGTAACCAAGTAAGGAAAACAATCATCCAAGACGTTAAACTAATCAAAACGGAAGCACAAAAGAAAAACATTACTTACAAAAGCAATCATAACTCAAAGAGGGATTTTTCTCAGCTGGAACAAGAATATACACATAAGAAAAATAAAAAAATTTAAAAATTCAACAATTGCAATACTCGTCTGTCCAACCAATAAGTGCGGCACACAACTGTTGCACGTTGCATAAAATTGTAGCATAAAAAAGTAAATGCTTCATATGAGTAGCAGCGCAAAATAGCGTAGGTTAAGCGGAATTTATTCAGATGTAAAATAAGAAATTTTCCAGAAGCCTTCTGTGGGGTCACTCTGGCATATTAGGCTGAAAAACTCCCCGAACTTAACAGCGTCTTTGTCAGAGACGACTCTATAAATGCATCAATATTTTTGAATCCTGTAGCTCTGGTTTTACGTCGGGTTTGGGGCTTGTTACAAGCAAAGTACTTCTTAAGAAAAATTTGAAAATAAACAAGTAAGGACGGGACTGTCTTCGGCTGTGCCGAAGACTTCATACTTCATGAATGGGGCTGAATAATAATCTTATCCCGTTCGTAATCTCCAAATAATCGGATGTAGAAGATAAGAAAAATATAGTGAACAGATGTCCATACCTAAACGATTTTTAAGATAAATATAAAATAAAAAATGGGAAAAAACCGCCTTATCTGAATGATCGGTTGTATGGGATACATATTATATATTGCTCCGACCGAAATGATTTTTACGGGAAATCTTCTATGATATATTAGAACATAGAACGCCAAGTTTCACGTTTTTATATTGGAAAATAAGGGAGAAATGGCCAAAAATCTTTCTATCTGAACGATCGGTTGTATTGGATAGGTATATACTATACACATAAAGATCCGTTCAAAGTGATTTTTTCAGGAAATATTCTATGATATATTAGAATAAATATCACTAAGTTTAACGTTTTTGTGTTGGAAATTAAGGGAGAAATGGCTAAAAATCTTTCTATCTGAACGATCGGTTGTATGGGATATGTATTATATATAGCTCCGATCGAAATAATTTTTTCATGAAATCTTCTATGATATATTAGAATCAATATCACCAAGTTTAACATTTTTATATTGGAATTTAAGGGAGAAATTGCCAAAAATATTTCTATCTGAACGATCGGTTGCATGGGATATATACTATATATAGCTCCGATCAAAGTGATTTTCTCAGAAAATCTTCTATGATATAGCAGAATATGTATCACCAAGTTTCACGTTTGTACTTTCTAAATTGCGGCAAGAATGACCAAAATCGTTTTATCTGAACGATCGGTTGTATGGGAGATATATGTTATAGTGGTCCGTTCCTACCGGATCCAACAAATGTCTGATATAATACAAAAATACATCCTTGTGCCAAATTTCATTGAGATATCTCAAAATTTGAGGGACTAGTTTGCGTTCAAACAGAAAGACGGACGGACAGACGGACATGGCTATATCAACTCAGTTCGTCGCCATGATCAATTCGGTATACTTAATGGTGAATCTATCTTCTATATTTCCTAACGTTAACAACATCGGACCAAAGTTAATATACCATTTCATGTTCATGAAAGGTATAAAAATGCTTGGTAGCATGCTCGCATTTCACAACGACGGTCCTGGGCTCAAGTCATAGAAAAAGTAACCTCAAAATACCTTGCACAAGTTCCTCTAAACGGGGCGGCCCTCGGCAACTACCCTGCGTGTATTTTTTGCCACTAAACGATTTTCAACTGCCTTTCTAAATCGGCTTTAAATTTGTTGGTGCCGTCCCCCCAATTCGTAGGAATAATTACAAGTCAATATACCGTCAATTGAAAAACTGGTTATGCCGGCCGATTAGGATCTATATTTTGGCGAGCATACAGCCGCAACAGCACTTTAAGTCCAAAGCCGCAACAAAATACTCAAGTCTCTTGGTGGCAGCACTTGAGGAAAGATAAAGAAACGCTCATAGCTACCTATAAAGCAATTGACCGGTCGCTTGTATGCTACCCGTCCCAAATATGGTCACCGAGCCTAAGACAAACACACTGGAGCAAACTGCAGTGCTGTCAAAACACCGCTCTGAAAACTGCCATGGGATGTCTTCTTATATCTGACTGAAAAGGCCATGCCTCCCACGAATTTAAGGAGTCATCTCCGTCGACACTTTGAAGAACTTAAGAACGATACTTAAGAATTCAGCAGTTTGAAGGAGAGGAGCATGAAAAGGCTCTTAGATACACCAATAAAAAGGCGTCGGAATAATATGTCAGAGATTGTATGCTGAGTTTCGTTCTTATAGACAAATACCTGTAACTCGCAGTTGCGGATAGCTACCTCCCCAGGAAGCTCTACTTCGATCTGGAGACTGTAATCTTACTTATCCAAAATCAATCCCGACTTCCAAAATGTATGTCTCGCTTGTTATGTGTCCCCACATGACACCAACCATGATTGCAATGTGGAACCAGGAGCGGTTTTGGGGGGGGGGGGGGGGGGGGAGGGGGGGTGAAGGGGCGATGCAGGAATCATTAAGTGGGCTATGTGAAACGCGCTGATCTGAAAAACATGATGGTATAATGCAGTTTGAAGAAAACATCACAAAAAATTTTGCTTCGTTTCAAGAAATTTCTACTTGGCAAGATTCAACAACAAGTTCTGAGGCCCGTTCTATGGTGAAATCTATTTGCGAGACAGAGTTCGCGATTTCAATGATTTGTTTGAGCAATGTACTTTCTGTTACACGACCACTAAGCTTACTTTTGCAAACACCGTCAATAGATTTTAATCAAGCTTCTAAAGCATTGAGTGACAGTTTGCGAACATTAAACAAATAAGGAAGGCTAAGTTCAGGCGTAACCGAACATTACATACTCAGCGGAGAGCTTTGGAGACAAAATAAGGGAAACATCACCATTTAGCAAAATGAACCTAGGGTAACCCTGGAATGTGTTTGTATGACATGTTTATCAAATGGAAGGTATTAAAAAGTATTTTAAGAGGGAGTAGGCCATAGTTCTATGGGTGGATGCCATTTAGGGATATCGCCATAAAGGTGGACCAGGGCTGACTCTAGTATTTGTTTGTACGATATGGGTATCAAATGAAAGGTGTAAATGATTAGTTAAAACGTAGTGGGCCTTAGTTCTATAGGTGGACGCCTTTTCGACATATCGCCATAAGGATGGGCCAGGGGTGACTCTGGAATGCGTTTGTACGATATGGGTATCAAACGAAAGGTGTTATTGAGTATTTTAAAATGGAGTGGGCCTTAGTGTTATAGGTGCACGCCTTTTCGAGATATCGCCATAAAGGTGGACCAGGGGTGAATCGGATTACCGTTATGCGAACAAAGTTAATATACTCTGTGAGCTCTGCTCAGCTGAGTATAAAAATAAGTCGGGTTTTCCTTCCTGACGCTATAACTCCAGAACGCACAAATCGATTTCCACGGTTTTGCATTCGTTGGAAAGGTCTCGGGCTCCGTGAGGTTTATAGCAAAGAAAAGTCAGGATCGACGCACGAATTCTCGAGATATAGGCCAAAACGTGGTCCCGTATACCCCTAGAATGTGTTTATAGAATATGGATATCAAATGAAAGCTGTTGATGAGTGATTTAAAATAAAAAAAATAAATGTAAGGCGCGATAACCTCCGAAGAGATCTAAGGCCGAGCTTCTCTTCCAATTTGCGTCGTGCTCCTCTTGATTTTTCCCTACAAATTGGCCGGACGGGACCTACATGGTTTATGCCGACTCCGAACGTCATCTGCAAGGCAGATGAGTTTTCACTGAGAGCTTTTCATGGCAGAAATAAAATTTTCTTCTAATTGAAAAACCTTATTTCTAAAATTTTGATGTTTCTTTGCCCGGGAGTTGAACCCAGGGCATACGGTGTGATAGGCGGAGCACGCTACCATCACACCACGGCGGCCGCCTGGATAGTGTTTTTACATTATGGGTATCAAATTGAAGCTGTTGATGATTGCTTTAGTAAGGGTAGTTTTCATACCTATGGTGATTAGGGTCTCGAGATATAGGCCAAAACGTGGATCAGGGTAACAATAGGATGTGTTTTTACATTATGGCTATCAAATTGAAGCTGTTGATGTGTGCTTTAGTACAGAGTAAAATTTATACAGATGGGTGACTAGGGTCTCGAGATATAGGTCAAAACGTGGATCAGGGTAACACTAGGATGTGTTTTTACATTATGGCTATCAAATTGAATCTATTGATGTGTGCATTAGTACAGAGTAAGTTTTATGCCGCTGGGTGACTAGGGTCTCGAAATATAGGCCAAAACATGGACCCGGATACCCTAGAATGTGTGTGTAGTATGGATATCAAATGAAAGCTGTTGGTGGGAGCTTTAAAGTAATTTTCATTGTGATATTCGATTTAGTCGAAATAAAGACATGAGTTAATAATACCCACATACCTATTTACATACGTCCTATTCGATTTGCCTGAAATTCGGTATATAAATTTGCCTATATTAGTATTTACGATGCTTTTTTCCGGGAAGTTGACCAGAGAGGGACTGGGACTGGGATTAGGACTAGGACTGGGACTGAGACTGAGTCTGAGACTCGGAGTGGGACTGGAACAAAATACATACCACCCTCTGGGACTGGCAATAAGATATGAAGAAGAATGAGAAAAACTTGAGAGAAGAGAAAAGAGAAAAGGAGAAGGAGACTGAGAAAGAGATAGAATGAGACGAAGATGGAGATAGATGGAGCGAAAAATACGGACGGAGGAGTGAATACAAAGATTAGAAAAAAGTTTAGAGGGGCAAGGGCACGGCTAGACGGAAAAAGCTTTTTAAAATGTATGCATATAGACCAAATTTAGGGCAGAACAACGTCTGCCGGGTCTGCTAGTAGGCTTATATATTCGAAATCAACCAATCATATTTGTAAAATGAATTAGTCTTGATTTATAACTGTATTGATTGAATCATTTTACAGCTCTGACTTTGGCCCATTTGGACCAAAAATGATCCCTTCCAACCCCATTTAGTCCGCTAGTCCCTTTCTTCAATTTTGGTACTTTTCTTTCTTTTTCACTCAGGTAAAAATTCACATATTTCCCAAAAGATTTTCCGCACATTCTTTAACCCACATACAATTTTGAATTACCTTCAATGGATTTCTCACCACAAAAAAATGCTCAGTCAATAAATTGTACAAGCACAGTGACATTTTACCTAGGAAATGATTTAGGCGAGGCATTAAAAAGAAATGTATGCGCAAACACAAAGTCGTTAATTGTCTATGAAACAACCGACTTATCAAAAAAAAAACTCTTATTTTATAATAATTATAATAATAATGTTATTGGACACTTAGTGAAAAATGTTTGTCACTAGTAGGGCCAAACGTATGTATTTCAAATGCACGTGTGTCTCTAAGAAATTTGACATGGCTTCCCACTGATGATGCGTCAAGTTTAGTGCATTGAAAACTAAATAAAAGAATGAAAGTAAATTGTTTTATATTAAGTGTACTTGCCGCTCACTTAATTCAAGCATACCGAGAGATACTGACAGTTTGTGAAGGCATGTCGATAATTAAATCTTTCTCTCCCAGGTCAATGAGTTTAAGGAATTCCAGGACTTTTGTGGGGTTAAGCTACGCAAGGTACTTTAAAACTAAGTATCTTGATACAAAAAATGTTTTAGCTGGTAGGCAGAAATACTGCTTCTTGAAGGCGATAACTTTATAAATGTAAAACGAGAGCGATTAAACATTTTTATTTTTGTATTCAGCTTTTTATATTTTGTGTAAAATTTTCTCCGTAGGTGCTAGCAGAACCCCATTAAGCCCTGAGGCCTGGTATCAAAACTCACACTTACTGAATCTAGGCTATGATTTAAAGTTTAAACGTTAAGAGAAAAGGTAAGCATTTATAAAAAAGGCACTAACAAAATTGCTTAGTTTCATTTATGCTTGCTTTACTGAGTTTTCCACATATGTAGTTCGGCAACACCAGAACGCAAATTTTTTAGCCGTTTTTAACTAAAACCTAACTCATTGCAATCAACAACATAATGATGGAACTAAAGGCTTTGTGAGCAAAACTAGGTTCACAACCTTAGGTTGGTGAACGATATAGACTTACCCTAGAAATGTGAAAATAGAATACCATGAACTACATTTTATTTTTGTTTGTTCAGCTTGAATTAAAGCAAAGTCTTTACTATGTCTGGTAAATTTTTAAATTTTCCACCGAATTCGACACTCTTGTATACTTCTTTATATACCAATAAAATATAACAAACATTTGATAATTTTATCGAGATTTGGTCCTTTTTTCGATAAATTTGGTCCGAAATAAAAACAGGGTGTGTCAACCGTGAAATTCTATTATAACAAAGGCGTTATTCTATGGTTTCAGTAATCTATTACATTAATTTCCATAAGGCTGGTAGTTATTTCGCAACTTTCTTTTTATCACACGATCTGTTCATACATACCTAAATAAACTTTATAGTCGTGATCAAAGTTCTGTCTCACAAATAAAAGCATTTACATGCGTCATAGGTTTATTGCATACAATCAAAAATATTTATTTGCTCGCAATCATATAAATTTATTTATACATTATATAAGAAAAAAATCGCTGTTTCGACAGCTGAGTGGAATATCACCATTTGGAAAACGCCCGATCTCAAAATATTTCGAAATTCGGCGTTAAGTCGAGTTAGGATGATATTCCATTCAACAGTCAGTTTATAACATCAGCCTTCAAATACACATCTTGGATGTTATAAATTGATAAACCATTGGATGTGATACATTTGTAAATTTACTCGCAATTCTGGCGTCGCGATGACCACCCTCTACCACCGCACAAAGTTGTCCTTTGAAAAGGCCCGCTGCCCCAGAATCTCCATAACACGGATCACGTCCAGTACATCCAGCACACATGATGGTGTCTGCTAAATTTTCCGGGGTCGTTAGATGTTGATAAAGATGCTTGCAGTACCACAAATCTATTATAGGCATTTCAGTAGTTTTGAGGCGATTATTAGGTTTACGACTATCTCTTTCTATCGAACCCCATCCACTAATTTTCAGATTTAAGCCGTTTTGCATGGCATGCTGACAAAGAGATATTGGTTGTACTCTGTCAGTCTGATCAAATGGTTCATACACTTTCATCACAGCTATATCCATATATGCTGTGTCAGGATCATATTCACTAGGATAATATATTTTCTTCACTTTGCGTTCTTGCCCTCTTCCTGTGTTTATTTCACTTATATCAGTTACACCAGCAAGAAGGGTATACTTCCTCGCCTTTTGTTTTACTACACAATGTGCAACTGTTACCACCGAATTCATATTGACTAAGGAACCCATGCAATCAAACTCGTTTTTATAAAATAATGCTATCGTATGTGGGGCCTGAGCTATATCTATATCTTTGGCATTTATAACGCGAAATTGCGCATTCGTATACGTCAAACAGCAGATAAGCACGAGAGACTGGATCGCGAATTGAATGCGTAAATTCATTATAGTTTAAGACCGTTTGCATTACTTTTTAAGCATAAGTACTACGTGATAAATTTTGTGGTCGCTATTTATACCTAATTGAGTCGTGTGAATAATAACTTTTTCTTATAGATTTCAGGAATACTTCTAAATTTTAGTTAATTGATTTAACGAACAAATTTTGCTAAATTTTTTTTTTTTTATATAAAAAATTCAAGGAATTCATGCACACTCCAGCGAAATGAAATGAGCTCAGCTTTAACAAAACACTTGCCTTACTATTTCAAAAGAAAATTTCCTAGTAATTGTTTGTTTATTTTGTTATATTCACAGAGTAGAATTGTGTTATTAATTTAAAATATGTACAATGACGTGTTTTTAAACGGTTTTATTTAGCTTGACTTGACAGAACGAATTTTGTAATTGAAATTTAAGTAACTTCCTGATAAGCTACAAGATATTGAAACTTGGAATATTGTTCAGAACCCGATGACAATGCAATACTTCTAAAATCTCAATACAGTGGCTCAACTTGAGAACGAAACGGCGATCTTGTAACCGATGACCATAGAGTACTTAAATAATGGAGGGAACACTTCTCGTATGCTCTCTTAAATGGAGACAGCAATGTACCGCTCAGGGATGATGAGCCCAATCGATGATGGTGATGGAATTAATGTGCCCCACCCTATTATGACGAAGTCAGAATTGCAATAACCAGATTAAAAAAAAAAACAAGGCCGCGCGCTGATGGATTACCTGCGGAGCTAACCAAATATGGCGGTGCATGCATCAGCTTCTCTGCAAATTATGGTTGGAGGAGTGCGTGCACGCCCGACGATTGGAGTCTATCTTTTCCCAGTCCGCAAGAAAGAGGATCGTGCAAACTGCCCAAAATATTGCGGAATCAGCCCTCTATATCTATATATATAAAAATGAATGCCATTTTTCGTTGTGATTTAATAAATCAAGAACGGACTCACCTATCCAAACCAAAGTTTTAGGCTTTGTTCTGACTATTCAGTAGATGGTTTGTGTTTTGAAATTTTAAAAATCGGATACTAGGGTCTCGAGATATAGGCAAAAACGTGGACCCGGATAACTTTATGATGTGTTTGTACAATATGGGTAGCAAATGGGAGCTGTTGATGATTGCTATAGTATAGATTATTTTTCATGCCCCTCCGTGACTAGGGTCTCGAGATATAGACCAAAACGTAGACCCGGATAACCCTAGGATGTGTTTGAACCACATGAGTATCCATTGTAAGTTGTTGATAAATGCTAATGAAAAGAGGGCTTTTCTTTTCGCTGGGTAATTTAAGACTCGAGATATAGACCAATTGGGAACTCGCCTTCAGGTTAAGAGATTGCATTCTTATGTACTACAACCAGTTAAAATGGTATATTCAATCACATAACTATATAACCTTTTTAACTGAAGGCGCTGAAAAGCGCTCAATGTATGGTGAAATTATTTTGAAAAACACACCAAAACCCCATTTGTTTGGTCAGATTCATCCCACTTAGCCAGCGGATTATACGTTGTCATATTAACATACATACATCAATAATAGTTTAATCATTTACTAAACGATTTATTACCTACTTAGCTACGCTCTTTCGCTCTCAAAATGTATTTACTTTCGTCTTAACTATCTTACTTATTATTCCCACCTGCAAACTTGCTTGCATTATATTTATATCAACATGTATGTATGTAGCAGGCAGATCGACAAACAAAGTAGGCTTTGAAAAGACATCGAACAATATTATGGTGCATTTTTTTGCATAGAGAAATACATGAATATTTTGTATAGATAGGTATATAGAGCTTTGGCTCTTAGCATTAAGAAAATTCAAATTAGGAGAATAAATGACATTGGAGTGTAAACATCGCTGGAGCGTTTTCTTTGGCCTCACAACCATTCGTTAGCAGAATAAACGAAGCAACCCAATACGTTCAGTAGTGTCCGAAATTACCGCGGTGCAAATTATTACATAAAAATGCAAATAGTGTTTTTGTTCAATAATTATTGAAGTTTGTGTGAATTTGTGAAAAGAAGAAATATAGCGCAAAGCGAATTTCCGATCAAAAAACGGTAAGTTTTGAACTGTTGAAGTGAATTACACGAATGCATGTGTGTTTCCTTATTTAAAAAACATATGGTGTACCACTATTAATGTAGACATTTTTTTTAAATTTAATTTATTCTTTTTTAATTGAAAGAAAAATGCCACGACCCACACGAGGAAATATAGGTCGCCGAACGCGTCATGCAAATGCTGCGGCATTACAAAGGCGATCACAGACTCCAGATGAACGAGCATAACCTAATGCATCGCAGCGTGAACGTAATACATGAAATAGATCTGTTGTGCCTGAAATTATGCGTGCTGCTTTTAATTACAACAGTCAGATTGATTACAGTATGTACGGATATATTGGAATAATGGACGCATTATGTCCACATTGTGATGCGGCTAAATTTCCAGGTGAAACGCCCGGCATGTGTTGTGCTAATGGCAAAGTGAGATTGCCAGCATTAGAAACTCCACCCGAACCATTGTCTTAATTAATTTTTGGGACTTCTGAAAAATTGAAGCACTTTTTCAATACAATTCGGCATTTCAAATGACTTCTTTTGGTACTACTAACATTATTAGATATAACTTTATGCCGACGTTTAAGGTAAATACTTAAACACAGGCATGCTTAACCAACGAAACGATATCATTTCGTTACGATAATCAACGTTAATAAACGAAACGAAGTCATTTCGTTTCGTTTATTAACGTTAAGATCGTCAAATTAACGAAATGATTTCGTTTCGTTTTCTGCCATATCAAAACGAAATCAAATCGTTTATGTTGATTATTAATTTCAAACTATGCTGGCAAAGCTGATTGATGGCGGAGTCATTAAAGGTGAAAGCATTACCCAAGCTGATTGCAACTTTTCTCATGAATTTTGACAGTACGAACATTTCTCAGAGTATTTTTGACATTACCACCAACGAATTACACAAACAAATTACATAGAGTTTGTGTGTGTATGTGCGCTCGTTGTTGCCACCTTACGGCTTCACCATGGGTATAGCATTGCCAGCACAATTCAAACATAAAGTATCACGTTTTCGTTAACGTTTTTAACGTTAAAGAAAGCTTTTCGTTTCGGTTAAAAACGAGATACAATTTATCTTGATAATTTCTTTATCGATAATATTTCGAAGTGTTTCAACGGAAACGGTGGAAATTTTTTGATAAACGATTAGCTTAACGTTAAGGTGCATCCCTGCTTAAACAGGATTGTCCAAATCAACCTGAATCATAAAAGTATTCTATAGTTTTAAAAATTATTACGCAACATATACCTAAAATTGAATACATGTTGCAGATTCAGGGCCAAATTTATCATAAAGTTGGTACGTTATTGCCATACCCCGACGCTGTGCAATTGCTTTGAATACAAGACGAGAAATTATTTGTGAGCTAAAAAGGTTTTTCCATCAGCATAACGCATTAGTTAATTGTTCAAAATTGCTCTCGATCGTATGCCATCTGATAATCACAAAATCGTAATAAAGACTGACAGAACACCTTTTGGAAAGCATGAAAGGCGATTCAATGCACCGACAATTGTAATTCTTGGTGATCAGTTTCAATCCCGTAATATTATACTTCATCCCAGGAATGAGCAATTGCAACGTGTTTCGGAACTTCATCGTAGTTACGACGTATTACAATACCCAATATTGCATTGGAAAGGTGACGATGGCTACCATATCAATATACCAATGATTGATCCACGAACAGGTAAATAATATTTTCAGTCTGTTGATATTTTATCATTTGTATAAATTTCTTAAGTCACATTTTGCACTTATTTTCAAGTCTACATGTACCGAAAAAAGTTAGTGCCATGAATTTTTATTCGTATCGATTGCTGGTTCGTCCACAAGAACAAAATTATATCTTGAGATGTGGTAAACTATATCATCAGTACATCGTTGATATGTATGCCAAAATAGAAACAGAACGTCTTAATTTTATTCGTTTCGACGAAGCAAAATTAAGATCTGAACAATATATTCATTTGCAAGATGCGATAGCGAATGATGCTAATATTAATGACATCGGACGTTTAACTATATTGCCATCTTCGTATATTGGTAGCCCACGGAATATGAACGAATATGCACAAGACGCAATGTGTTATGTACGAAAATACGGTCGACCGGATCTGTTCATTACATTTGCATGAAATCCGCAGTGTGATGACATCAAAAACAATTTATTTGCTGCACAGTCGACAACTGATCGTCATGACATTACTGCGCGTGTTTTTCGGCAAAAATGTAAAGCACTTATGGATTTAATTGTGAAATTATATGTATTTGGTGAGGTGCGTTGCCATATGTACTCCATCGAATGGCAGAAAAGGGGATTGCCGCACGCACATCTACTAATTTGGCTGGTACATAAAATAACTCCGGATCAAATCGATAACTTTATATCAGCTGAAATTCCTGATCATACTGCTGATCCTGAGTAATTTCAAGTTGTCGTTAAAAACATGATACATGGACCGTGCGGTGAACTAAATGTGAATTCACCATGTATGATTGATGAAAAGTGTTCGAAACGATACCCAAGGCAATTTACTTCAGACATAATAACGGGCAATGACGGATATCCGTTGTATCGACGTAGATTACCTAATAATAATGGCAAAACGGCAACCATTGGAATGCATAACCAGGAAGTTGAAGTTGATAATCGTTGGGTGGTTCCGTATTGTCCATTATTATCGAAAATATTCAATGCTCATATAAATGTTGAATATTTTAATTCTGTCAAATCCATTAAATATATTTGCAAGTAAGTATGTAAATAAAGGGAGCGATATGGCAATTTTCGGTGTTACTGGTGATAATACAAATGATGAAATTACTCAGTATCAAATGGGGCACTATATTAGTAGCAATGAAGCTGTCTGGAGGATTATGTCGTTTCCAATGTACGAAAGACATCCTGCGGTTGTTCACTTGGCTGTACATCTTGAGAATGGCCAACGTGTTTATTTAAATGTAGCAAATGTATTGGAAAGAGCAGCACAACCACTAGCAACTACGTTAACAGCTTTTTTCAAATTATGCGAAACTGATACATTTGCGATAACTTTGTTATATTCTGAAGTGCCTCAGTATTACACATGGAATGTGTCTTCGGAAAAATTTCAAAGACGTAAACAAGGAACAGTAGTTCATGGGCATCCTGGCATTTTCCAAACAGATGCATTTGGGAGAATATATACAGTACATCCAAACAATGTTGAGTGTTTTTATTTGAGATTGTTATTAGTTAACGTGAATGGCCCAAAATCATTTCAAGAATTGAGAACAGTCAACGGTCATTTGTGTCAAACATACCGTGAAGCATGCCAACTTTTGCATTTGTTGGAGGATGATGCACATTGGGATTCAACACTTCATGACGCATCTATTTCGGCTCATCCTCAACAAATACGAATGCTATTTGCCATTATATTATCAACATGTATGCCATCAAATCCACTTGAATTATGGAACAAAATAATAAAAAAATAAAAAACAAATATAAACATTATATTGCAGAAGATATTTTAATTCGTATGCGTCATCATGCAAGAAATCCTGATTTGTTGATAACTTTGGAAATGTACAACGAAGCTTTGATAATAATTGAAGATATGTGTCTAACGATGGCAAATAAAACATTAGTACAATTGGATATGATCGCACCAAATCGTGAGATGCATTATCTGTGTGATCGTGAATTGCAATGTGAGCAGGAATTCAATTCTAATGATTTGCATTTATTTGTACAATCGAATATAACCAAAATGAATATTCAGCAAAAACATCTATATGACACAATCATGCAAGCCATTTCCAATAATGCAGGTGGATTATATTTCTTGGATGCACCTGGTGGTACAGGCAAAACTTTCGTTATATCACTGATTTTAGCGACTATTCGATCGGAACAGAAAATTGCATTGGCACTTGCATCTTCGGGAATTGCTGCTACATTATTAGAAGGTGGTCGGACATCACACTCTCCATTAAAATAGCTATTGAATGTACAGGTGATTGAAACTCCAACTTGCAATATTTCAAGAAATTCTGCTATGACAACAGTTCTGCGATTAACGTCAATTATTTTATGGGACGAGTGTACAATGGCGAAAAAAAAATTACTAGAAGCATTTAATCGAACAATGCAAGATTTACGTGGTAATCAACAACTGTTTGGTGGTGCTCTGACATTACTTTCAGGGGATTTTCGACAAACATTGCCTGTCATTCCTCGATCAAATCCTGCTGATGAAATAAATGCCTGTTTGAAATCATCAGTTTTTTGGAAATATGTACAAAAATTGACACTTAAAATTAATATGCGTATTCACCTACAAAATGATCCAGCTGCCCATGACTTTTCAAAAAAATTGTTAGAAATTGGTGATAGCAAAATACAAATCGACAGAACCAACGGATTGATCACTGTACCGAACAATTTTTGTACAATTACGAAATCGATAGATGAATTTATTGAATGTGTTTTCCAAATATTCTTCAGAATTACAGGAATCATGATTCGTTGAGAGAACGCGCCATTTTAGCACCGAAGAACATTCATATCAAAGCCATTCATTTTCAAATTCAAGCAAAATTCCCAGGTGTAGTCACGACATATAAATCAATTGGCAGTGCTATGAATCAAGATGAGCAATGAATTATCCAATTGAATTTTATATTAATCCACCAAAACTGTGTAATGGCACCAGATTGGCAGTGAAAAATTTATTGCCAAATTTGATTGAAGCTACGATCTTAACTGGTACGCCATTTGAATTCAAAGGATTACAATATCCTGTGCGTTTATCATTTGCGATGTCCATCAACAAAGCCCAAGGGCAAACACTTAACGTTTGTGGTGTGAATTTGGAGGAATCATGTTTTTCACATGGCCAACTTTATGTTGCCTGTTCCTGAGTCGGTATCCCCAGCCGTTTGTTTATTCATGCTCAAAAGGGAAAAACAAAAAATATTGTTTATTCAAATGTTTTGGATTAAGTTTTAAAATAGCTAGCAAATAATAGAATATCTTTTTTTTTGTAATAAATGAGTTTGATTTAATATTTCACTTTATACGTAGCGAAGCACGTACCGGGCCGCTAGTATCGCATATATAGTCCTGTCATGCGTATTGTGGTTTCAGACCTGGAAAGTCTACCAGATTTTCCCAGCCGACTTTAAAGCCGCTTTCGTCAGCCCGAAAAGGAACTGCCTATATGCCGCTTTGTCTAAATTTGGATTCCCCGCAAAATTATGCGGCTGTGCAAAATGACGTTGAGCAACACCATCAGCTCAGTCAGAATTGGAAAGGACCCTTTGCGAGCCATTCGAAACTAAACGAGGTTTCAGAGAGAGTGACCCTCTATCGTTCGATTTCTTTGAAGCTGGAGAACTTAACCGCTATGGAGCAATATTCCATAAAAGCGTGTAAATATTGGCGTGTGCTGCTGGCATTGATATCATCGGCCGGAACACCCGCGCCGTAAATTATGCTTACCTCAAACTGGAGAAAGGAGCGGAAAAGATGGTTTTGATGGTAAATGAGGACAAAATGAAGTATATGCTGTCATCGAGCAAAGAGTCAGCGCATTTGCGCCTTGGCTTCCTTCCTTCCTTTTGTTGGGAGCCAGAATTAACACAAACCATAACATGAGCTCTGAAACCTAATTACTTACTTACGTAATTGCCGCTTAACCGTTTAAACGGTTATGGCCGTCCTACAAGGCGCCAATTGTTCACACCAAGAGAGTTTAAATCGTTTTCCACCTAGTCCTTCCAGCCCAGTGGGGGCCGGCCTCTACCTCTGCTTCCATAGGCGGGTTCTGATAGAAACAATTTCTTGGCCGGAGCGTCATCTTTTATTCGCATAGCATGGCCTAGCCAGCGCAGTCGCTGCGTTTTAATTCGCTGGACTATGTTGATGTCTGCGTAGAGCTCGTACAGCTCATCGAATATTCACTCTTGCCTAATACTCTCGGCAAACAAAAATCATGCTCTACAAGTCATTTATCGTAATATAAATAATAAAATAATGCGCGCTATGCATAATGGTCGCATCACAATGAAGTGTCTGATGTTCATGAGTATTGTTGCGGAAGGGAACGTCGTCACAATCGCGAAAGATGTTGCGTTTGTAAATATAAAAGAACTTCAGACTTAGGCCCAGTTTTCAGTACTTGGTTACTTACTTAATTGGCCCTTAACCATTCAAATGGTTAAGCGGTTTCCACGTGGTCCTTCCAGCGGAGTTGGGGCCAAGCTCTTCGTTTGCTTCGATATGCGGTTTCGGATAAAAATACTTTCTTAGCCGGAACATCGTCTCACATTCGCATGAGATGACCTAGCCAGCGGCCTCATCCTTTTAATTCGCTGGACTATGATGGTGTCTGCGTAAAGCTCGTACAACTCATCTGTAAATCTTCTTCGGTACTCACCATTGCCAATGCGTAGAGGTCCGTGAATCTTTCGAAGAATATTTCTCTCGAACACTCCCAGAGCCGCTTCATCTGCTGTCCACGCTTTCGCACCATATACCAGAACGGGTATGATAAATGACTTGTAGAGCATGATTTTCGTTTGCCGATAGGGTACTTTACTGCCTTTTCTTTTTTTAGAGATTTGGTCCTTTTCGATAAATTTTGGTCCGAAATTAGAACGTGGTATGGCAACCGTGAAATTCTCTAACGCAAAAAACCATAAACTGATTGGTTGGCTCTGGTATCGTTATAACAAAGGCGTTATTCTATGGTTTCAATAACCTATTACATTAATTTCCATAAGGCAACTTCCTTTTTATCTCATGATCTTTTCATACATACCTGATTAAACTTTACACTCGTAATCAAAGTTTGGTCTCACAAATAAAAGCATTTACATGCGTCACACTTTTATTGCATACAATCAAAAATATTATAATATTATTATTATTACCAGTGGTTGAAATTCAACCATATGAGTTAAAATAATATATACAATTTTTATTGTTCATACTTAACGATATTTACCTTAGTAAGAAAAAGAGTTATTTAAAAATGTTAAAATTTTTATTAATATTAATATATTGCTAAATTGAACAATTTCAATACTGAACAAAACTTAAAAAACTATTACATAGTTCAAAACTAACTAAAATTTTAATTTATATTTATTTATTTATTCTAAGATGGCTTTAAAGTACTTTTTGGACGTAATGTTTAAAAATATAAGAAACTATAGCTATTGATATATAAGAAGCTATTTGTTCTTATAAAAAGTAACATTGCAAACTAAAATTCTCAAAAATTCTACGGCTACTCTGGTAAAAAAAACATATTCCAAGTTTATTTGTAGCTAATAAAATGCTTAATGACTACGTAGAACTTCTTTATATACAATATTTTTTGTAAACACTCTGTTGTCATTAAGTAAGTTAAGGAAAGGAAAGGACAGGAAAGAAAAGGAAAGGAAAGTAAAGGAAAAGAAAGGAAAGGAGAGGAAAGGAAAGGAAAGTAAAGGAAAAGAAAGGAAAGTAAAGGAAAGGAAAAAAGGAAAATCAATAGAAGGGAAATTAAAATAAAAGAAATATAATTTGTCGTTTTAATATAAGATAATAGGAACATTCGATGGGTAATATAATGAATAAGTAAGCTCAAAATAGGGAAATGTTATATTGATCTGGCCGGAAGGGTATGATTTAATCAATCTGCTTCTCGTAAACAAAAGGTAGGAAAAGGAAAGGTAAGCAAAGGAAAGAAAAGAAAAGGAAATGAAAGGAATGGAAAGGAAAGGAAAAGAAAAGAAAGGAAGGAAAGGAAAGGAAAGAAAAGGAAAGCAAAGGAAAGAAAACAAAGGGAACGAAAATAAAAGAATAGATTGGAAAAGAAAGGAAAGCAAAGGAGAGAAAAGAAATAGAAAGCAAAGGATATTTGGACTTATTGCAAATTTTAAACTCCTACTTTCAGTATTTTTACCAACAATAAATTAGCATGCTTACTTTGTTTTGTTTTTATAAACACTTGGTGCATGATCAGCTATGTATTTTTGTTTCATTTTTATTGCGTACAAAGCAACTCTTCGGCCATGCTCACGATTCAGCATAGTACACAAAAAGTAAGTACACACACACACAGCGTGTCTATAGTATGAATAAGTGCATGTGTATTGGTGTGACATTTATGTAAAATTTTTTATATTAAAATGATTTTTCAATTTTTTTTATTTATGGATAACAGTGCAGCTCAAACTTTTCCTATCAATACATATATAACTTGTATACCTTAGAATTATTGTTTAGTAGAAAACGGTTCCATATTTTTTCATCTTGTCTATTTATATATAAGATTATTATTATATTATTATTATACTCAGTTGAGCAGAGCTCACACAGTATATTAACTTTGATTGGAAAACGGTTGGTTGTACAGGTATAAAGGAATCGAGATAGATATAGACTGCCATATACCAAAATCATCAGTATCGAAAAAAAATTTGATTGAGCCATGTCCGTCCGTCCGTCCGTCCGTCTGTCCGTCTGCCCGTTAACACGATAACTTGAGTAAATTTTTAGGTATCTTGATGAAATTTGGTATGTAGGTTCCCGGACACTCATCTCAGATCGCTATTTAAAATGAACGATATCGGACTATAACCACGCTAACTTTTTCGATATCGAAAATTTCGAAAACCAGAAAAAGTGCCATAATTCATTACCAAAGGCGGATAAAGCCATGCAACTTGGTAGGTGAGTTGAACTTATAACAAAGAATACAAAACTAGTAAAATTTTGGACAATGGACCGCCCACTTTTAAAAGAAGGTAATTTAAAAGTTTTACAAGCTGTAATTTGGCAGTCGTTGAAGATATCATGATGAAATTTAGCAGGGACGTTACTCCTGTCACTATATGTATGCTGAAAAAAAATGAGCAAAATCGGATGACGAGCACGCCCACTTAAAAACATTTTTTTTTTTAAGTCTAATTTTAACAAAAAATTTAATATCCTTACAGTATATAAGTAAATTATATCAAAATTCGAACCCAGTAATGATATGATGCAATAAAATACAAAAATAAAAGAAAATTTCAAAATATCTTTACAGTATATAAGTAAATTATGTCAACATTCAACTCCAGTAATGATATGGTGCAACAAAATACAAAAATAAAAGAAATTTTCAAAATGGGCGTGGCTCAGCCCTTTTTCATTTAATTTGTCTAGGATACTTTTAATGATATATGTCGAACAAAACATTACCAATCCTTGTGAAATTTGGTAGAGGCTTAGATTCTAGGACGATAACTGTTTTCTGTGAAAAAGGGCGAAATAGGTTGAAGCCACGCCCAGTTTTTATACACAGTCGACCGCCTATCCTTCCCCTCGGCCGTTAACACGATAGCTTGTCATATTAATATACCAAATACGAGGAAAGGGATGAAACATGGTAATTGAATTGGTCTATTGACGCAAAATATAACTTTAGAAAAAAACTTTGTAAAATGGTTGTGACACCAACCATATTAAGTAGAAGAAAATGAAAAAGTGTTGCAGGGCGAAATCAAAAGCCCTTGGAAGGATAACTGTTCGAGGTATTACATATATAAATAAATTAACGGTACCCGACAGATGATGTTCTGGGTCACCTTGGTCCACCTTTATGGCAATATCTCGAAAAGGGGTCCACCTATAGAACTAAGGCCCACTCCCTTTTAAAATACTCACTAACACTTTTCGTTTGATACCCATATTGTACAAACGCATTCTAGAGTCACCCCTGGTCCACGTTATGGCGTCCGCCCATAGAACTAAGGCCCACTCCCTTTTAAAATACTCATTAACACCTTTCATTTGATATCCATATCATACAAACAAATTCTAGAGTTATCCCTGGTCCACCTTTATGGCGATATCTCGAAAAGGCATCCACCTATAGAACTTAGGCCCACTCCCTTCTAAAATACTTATTAACACCTTTCATTTGATACCCATATCGTACAAACAAATTCTAGGGTCACCCCTGGTCCACCTTTATGGCGATGTCTCGAAAAGGCGTCCACCTATAGAACTTAGGCCCACTCCCTTTTAAAATACTCATTAACACTTTCATTTGATACCCATATCGTACAAACAAATTCTAGAGGCAGCCCTGGTCCACCGTTATGGCGATATCCCTAAATGGCGTCCATCTATAGAACTATTGCCCCCTCCCTCTTAAAATACCCTTTAATACCTTCCATTTGATACACATGTCATACAAACACATTCCAGGGTTACCCTAGGTTAATTTAACTACGAGGTGATTTTCCCTTATTTTGTCTCCATAGCTCTCAACTGAGTATGTAATGTTCGGTTACACCCGAACTTAGCCTTCCTTACTTGTTAAAACTAAATTTAATACCGCTATGAAGAACAAGTTCACAACTCTGTTCGAATCGAGCGCTATCAGCAGGCATCTTTATTGAAATATATTTGTTCATATCGTCAGGATCAACCATACACTCTGACTTCATTTCCGATTTTACCCCAATGCTTCTTAGATTGTTCCAGATCACTTTAGAAGGATACTTGACGTTGAGTTTGCTTTGGAAGTAAGATTTCTTAGCTCTGCGCGTTAGTTAAGTAGCTCTGTTACGCATTAGTTTGAACATTGCCCAATTTTCCTCAGTTCTGTCTTTTTTCCAGGCAGAGTAACACCTGTGCCTTGCATTTATAGCTTTACGTACCCCCGTAGTGAACCATGGCTGCTTATTAGCACGCTTTTATTAGCTTGGCCTGTATGTTACAGAATCTTTGAGCTCAATTTTCACCGGTTTCTAGAAGTCTGATTAATTTGAAACTTTGCGTACGCATCAGGGACCGATGGCAATGCATTAGTGTGGTGGTGTGGTGACATAAGGTCAACGGCCATAAGGTCAATTGGCCTTATTACCACTTTGAATGACCATAAGTTTGATTGAAACTTTGCACACGTATCAAGGCTCGATGACAATGCAATAATGTGATGGTGGGGTGACATAAGGTTAACGGACATAAGGTTAACGGACATAAGGTCAATTGAACTTATGAACTCCCCAAATGAACATAGATTTGAAACCTTGGACATAATGCGAAAAACGCATTCCTTTATTAATGATAGAAGAGGATGCATGGCACATCTACGAAAGAGCATACTGGAGCCCTTTTTATCACGCTTTTATTAGCTTGGCCTGTATCTACATATCTATATATCTATGTATCCATGTATGTATGTAACGGAATCTGGAGTGGAGCCGAGAGCCCCGGTAATGCAGAGCTCCGAACTCCGTTGCACCTTCTGAAGCATTCTAAGGTAGGTACTTTTAGCTAGTGCAGGACACCAGACCAAGGCACCATAAAGAAGAATTGGGCGCACAATAGCTGTGTAAATCCAGTAGGTCACCTTAGGGGAGAATCCCCAGGAGGTACCAATTGCCCTCTTGCAGGTGAACAGCTCTGCTGTTGCCTTCTTGGATCACTCCACTATATGGTTACTCCATAATAGCTTCCTATCCAGAATGACTCCCAAATACTTGACTTGATCGCTAAACGCTAAGAACGTATCCCCAATTCTTGGCTGTGTAAGATTTGGTACTTTGTACCTCCTCGTGAAGAGGACAAGCTCGGTTTTATCCGGGTTGACTTCCAAACCTGTGGCGGGTTGTACTCCTCGATCAGCTCCAGGATGTCAGCTGGGTCCGTTGGCGTCACTGGAACCCTGGCTCTAGCCATTGGTCCTGAGGTGATATCACGCGCCTCCACTACCTTGAGGCGCGCGCCCGGATATACCACCCTATCAGCGTGACGGCGGCCTTATAGAGGTTTACCGACCTGGCGTCGTCACAGGCAATTAGCTTGACATTGCCCTGGAACCACCCTGCATCGGTGTAAGATGGCGGTGGACCAGGGTTGTCTTTCTTAACCTTAACGGCCACCGTAGCGAGCGCGGCCTCGATCCACTTCCAGTGTTGTTTCGGGATCCTGCCATCTTCGCTGCTCTCGTCTATAATGCCAATGATCTCCCGACCCTTGGCAATTTCGGCGAAAGACCGCGTCCAGCCTCACTGCGCCTTGGCCCTTTTCGGTGGCGTGGGGTTGGATTCATCCATGGACCGCTGGCGTTTCGAGGTTTCAGCACTCTCGACTAAAACTTTTAAAATTACTTGAACTAAAAAATTAAAAATAAATAATAGTTTAAAAAAAACTAAAAAACACGCTTTTATAGCAAACCGAACTAAAAAATAGAAAATAATTTTCAATTAAAAAGAGTTTATATAACAGTAGTAGAAGGTCAAACAATCATTTATAGTTAATCCCCTCAAAATAAAATTATAATAAAATTTAAGTTATTAACAGAATAATTAAATTCAAAGTAAAAAGCGTGGGGTGGTTGATATTGAATGTTACAATCATTCTATTGGCAACTATCTGAGAGGAAAGATATGAAATGTAGTCAAATGCACCCCACGCTTTTTACTCTGAATTAAATTATTATGTTAATAACTTAAATTTTATTATAATTTTATTTTGAGGTGATTAACAATAAATGATTGTTTGACCTTCTACTACTGTTATATAAACCCTTTTTAATTGAAAATTATTTTCTATTTTTTAGTTCGGTTTGCTATAAAAGCGTATTTTTTAAGTTTTTTTAAACTATTATTTATTTTTACTTATCTTTATTTTCTTTAAAGGGACGTAATTATAATAGAGGTAACTAACCAACATGAAGAAATAACCAACTTTTTCGTTTAAGTCAGCTAAAAACCAACAGTCATTCCATGGTAGGACGAACGCTTCAGTAGCTAGCTCCTTAACATTAATTTTGCTAAAATCACGAAAGTGTATGAAATCTGGTGGTATGTATACTTGAGAATCCAACTCTATATTGTAAATTAAAAATAACAGGTCATGGTCGCTCACACTGCATAAAGGGAGTTGCTCAAAATGCAGTGTGGACGACACATCTGATACACAAAACAAGTCAAGAAAACTAGGCTTACATTTGGGTCCAAAACGAGTAGGCAAATTATTTATCGCCTTCAATCATATACATTTATTTATACATTATACAAGAAAAAATATCGCTGTTTCGACAGCTGAGTGGAATATCACCATTTGGAAAACGCCATATCTCAATATAATTCGAAATTCGGCGTTCAGTGGAATTAGGGTGATATTCCACTCAACAGTCAGTTTATAACATCAGCTTTCAAATACAAATCTTGGATGTAATATATTGATAAACTTTTGGATGTGATACATCTGTAAATATATTCGCAATTCTTTCGTCATCACTACCACCCTTTACCACCGCACAAAGTTGTCCTCTGAAAAGGCCCGCTGCTCCAGAATCTCCATAACACGGATCACGTCCAGTACATCCAGCACACATGATGGTGTCTCCTAATAATTTCGGGTTCGCTATATGTCGATAAAGATGCTTGCAGTACCACGTGTCTATTATAGGCATTTCAACAGTTTTGAGATGATTACTAGGTGTATTACTATCTCTATCTATCGAACCCCATCCACTAATTTTCAGATCTAAGCCCTTTTGCATGGCATGCTGACAAAGAGATATTGATTGTACTCTATCAGTCTGATCAAATGGTTCATACACTTTCATCACAGCTATATCCATATATGATGTTTTACGATCATATTCATGAGGATAATGTATTTCCTTCACTTTGCGTTCTTGCCCTCTTCCTGTGTTTATTTCACTTATATCGGTTACACCAGCAAGAAGGGTGTACTTCCTCTGCTTTCGTTTTACTACGCAATGTGCAACTGTTACCACCGAGTTCATGTTGACTAAGGAACCCATGCAATCAAACTCGTTTTTATAAAATAATGCTACCGTATGTGGGGCTTGAGCTATATCTATATCTACGCCATTTACAACGCGAAATTGCGCATTCGTATACGTCAAATAGCAGATAAGCACGAGAGACTGGATCGCGAATTGAATGCGTAAATTCATTATAGTTTAAGACCGTTTGCATTACTTTTTAAGTATAAGTACTACGTGATAAGTTTTGTGGTCGCTGTTCTTACCTAATTGAGTCGTGTGAATAATAACTTTTTCTTATAAATTTCAGGAATACTTCTAAATTTTAGTTAAAGCTATACAAAGAAAATGAATTTGGTTTTTTAATTAAGTTAACAAACAGATTTTGCTCTATTTTTATACTCAGTTGAGCAGAGCTCACAGAGTATATTAACTTTGATTGGATAACGGTTGGTTGGACAGGTATAAAGGAATCGAGATATGATTTGCTTTTCTGTACTGTTGATGTAGTGTTAGAACGTCCTGCTGCTGGTGTTACTTTCTCGTACCGTGATTTCCGTTCTGTAGATACCAGTGCTTTGTTCTCTGATTGTAACGCCATTTATTGGAATCAATGTTGGAATTACGAGTCGGTAGACTCAAAGCTCGAGTTTCTTAATAATCAATTGACTTCCGTTTTTGATCAGCACGTGCCCCTACGTAATGCTAAAGTCATAAATAAATCTTGCCCATGGTTTAACAAGAGAGTTAGTGCTGCAATCCAAAAACGAAATAAGTTGCATGCAAATTGGAGAAGGCTAAAGACGAATGCATCATGGTGTGAGTATAAAGTTGCCCGCAGCACGGCGACAGTTGTTACTAAGCAAGCTGTCAACTAAAATTAAATCCGTCTCTCCCATCTAAGAAGCTGTGGAGCAATCTAAAAAGTCTGCACATCCATGGAAAGATTAATGTGCAATGTGAAATTGACCCTGATGTTATAAACGATTATTTCACTGAGAATGTAAGCCCCGTCAGTATTAGTGTCGACACAGAGTTGCCCTCACAACTTTTAATCCAAAACCCCTTTGAATTCATCTGCATCAGCGAAAATGAAGTGTACAAAGCTGTCATGGCGATCAAGTCTTACGCAGTTGAAAATGATGGTATATACTTGAAATTTGTTAAAATTTTACTTCCGTATATAGTAGGTGCTCTCACTCACATTATTAACCATATCTTCACAAGTGGCTGTTTTCCGGATGCTTGGAAAGGCAATTATTTTTCCGACTCCCAAAAAACCTCTTGCGTCCAACACGAGTGACTATAGACCAATTAGTATCCTACCAAAGTGTGTGAAAATTTGATAGCTGACCAAATTGCAGTACATATTCAAAGGAATAATTTGCTTTCTCCATTGCAGTCTGGGTTTAGGCCTGGGCACAGTTGTGCTACTGCTATGCTTAAAATTGTAGTTGACATAAGAACGCCTTTTGATAAAGGACATATAACTATACTTTGCCTCTTAGATTTCTCTAAAGCATTTGACTCAGTCAACCATTCTCTGTTATGCTGGAAGCTTAGGCATTTTTTCGGGTTCTCTGATAGCTCTTCGAAACTGTTGTTAAGTTATCTAACGGGAAGAGTTCAACGTGTTATATGTGATAATGCCTCGTCTCAGTTAAGAGCTATCAAAGCAGGTGTCCCGCAAGGCTCAATCCTTGACACGCTCTTGTTTAGTATGTTTATTAACGACGTATTTTCAGTTTGTAAATGTGTTAGGGCGCATGCGTATACTGATGACATTCAGTTATATCTTTAAAATCGTATCGGTCTTGTAGAAGATTTATGTTATAAAGTAAATAACGATCCGTCTGCTATGTATGTTTTGGCATAAGTCGTTATGCTCACATATACCGTGGCACGACAACATTTTGGGTTGTAGTATTATGCAATATTTGGCCGCCAGGAACTGTATTTTCGTGTTTAAGTTGCTGGAATGGAAAACCCCTAAACATCTGTATGACAAGATTCAATTAACCAGATCTCAGACATTAAACAGCTTAATAAGCTCCAAACATAGTACACTAACATCTAGCCGGCTGTTTTTCATTAGTGCAATTAAAATGTGGAACAGGATTCAAGAAAATTTAAAATCACTACTAAATAGAAGCAACTTTAGAAAGCTAATATACAAATATTTTAGTGACCTCGATATGACGCTGGCTTCGTAACTACAAATAAGCTGCTAATATCTTAATCTCTATTTTCTGTCCTTCTATTTTCTAAATTTCACTTACTATCTATATCACTTACTGCCTTAAAATGTTAAGTGCCATTGCATTAGTATTAAGCTTGAATCATATATTTTATTTTATCTTTTAAGTAATGTTTTTTAAATATAAATACTAAATAATAGAAGTTATCCCATTGCTGCTGTTGGCGGCCACCGTGGTGTGATGGTAGCGTGCTCCGCCTATTACACCGTATGCCCTGGATTCAACTCCCGGGCAAAGCAACATCAAAAATTTTAGAAATAAGATTTTTCAATTAGAAGAAAATTTTTCTAAGCGGGGTCGCCCCTCGGCAGTGTCTGGCAAGCGCTCCGATTGTACTTATGCCATGAAAAGCTCTCAGTGAAAACTCATCTGCCTTGCAGGTGCCGTTCGGAGTCGGCATAAAACATGTAGGTCCCGTCCGGCCAATTTGTAGGGAAAAATCAAGAGGAGCACGACGCAAATTGGAAGAGAAGCTCGGCCTTAGATCTCTTCGGAGGTTATCGCGCCTTACATTTATTTTTTTTTTTTTTTATCCCATTGCTGATGTACATATAAAAGACTGACTAGTCTTAGTTGTACAATGAAGTTAATTAAATAAATGTTATGTAAATGTTATGTAAAATGTTATAGACATAGACTTCCATATATCAAAATCATCAGTATCGAAAAAAAATTTGAATGAGCCATGTCCGTCCGTCCGTTCGTCCGTTAAAACGATAGCTTGAGTAAATTTTGAGGTATCTTGATGAAATTTGGTATGTAGGTTCCTGGGCATTCATCTCAGATCGCTAATTAAAATGAACGATATCGGACTATAACCGCGCCCACTTTTTTGATATCGAAAATTTCGAAAAACCGAAAGTGCTATAATTCACTACCAAAGGCGGATAAAGCGATGAGACTCGATAGATGCGTTGAACTTATGACGCAGAATAGAAAATTAGTAAAATTTTGGACAATGGGCGTGGCACCGCCCACTTTTAAAAGAAGGTAATTTAAAAGTTTTGCAAGCTGTAATTTGGCAGTCGTTGAAGATATCATGATGAAATTTAGCAGGAACGTTACTGTTTTCTGTGAAAAAGGGCGAAATCGGTTTAAGCCACGCCCAGTTTTTATACACAATCGACCGTCTGTCCTTCCGCTCGGCCGTTAACACGATAACTGGAAATGATGTTCTGGGTCACCTTGGTCCACATTTTGGTCGATATCTCGAAAACGGCTTCACAAATACAACTAAGGGCCACTCCCTTTTAAAACCTTCATTAATACCTTTAATTTGATACCCATATCGTACAAACAAATTCTAGAGTCAGCCCTGGTCCACCTTTATGACGACATCCCTAAATGGCGTCCACCCATAGAACTATGGCCTACTCCCTCTTAAAATACTCTTTAATACCTTCCATTTGATAGACGTGTCATACAAACACATTCCAGGGTTAATCTAGGTTCATTTTCCTACATGGTGATTTTCCCTTATTTTGTATCCATAGCTCTCAGCTGAGTATGTTATGTTTGGTTACACCCGAACTTAGCCTTCCTTACTTGTTTTTATAAAAAATTCAAGGAGCTCATGCCCCCCCCCCCCCCCCCCCCCCAGCGAAATGAAATGAGCTCAGCTTTAACAAAACCCTTGCCTTACTGTTTCAAAAGAAAATTTCCTAGTAATTGTTTGTTTATTTTGTTATATTCACAGAGTAGAATTGTGTTATTAATTTGAAATGTATACAATTATTGTATTTTTTAAACGGTTTTATTTAGCTTGACTTGACAGGCTGGCTGGGTGGCTGGCTGGCCGGCACGAATTTTGTAATTGAAATTTAAGTAACTTCCCCATAAAATTCAAGATAGATTGCAGCCAAAGGTGAGACCTAAATACTACAGAATTTTCACGAGAACAAAATCATATGTTTAATATATATTTTTTATTTTTTATTTATAACGCTTCATTAATGCTACCAACCATTTGTTTATATCTCACAATAAAAGCTGTTGGCTTTGGTGGTACCACCTTGGAGAAGATTTTTTTTTAACTCCACCGCAACTCGATGTCCAATATCCTACATACATAAACTGCAGAAATGGGCTGGATATTCTTTTGAGAATTATACATTTCTAAAAATCTCCCAAAGGTTAGAGAATAATTTGAGAAATATGTTAGAGATCAACTCGAGAACTATAAATTTTAACAAAATTTCTTAATAATTAGATAAGGTTTGGAAATGGATATTAACTTGGGAATTGTCAGGTTTAAAGAAAATTAGAGAATGATGTTGTATACCAACTACAGAACATATATATTTCTCAAAGCCTGGAGAAATATTTTTTTCATGCTTGTTGGGTTAACAAAAGTCCTGCTTTTGCCGTATCTATAATTTATCTATATAATAAAAAACCAATGTGGCCGTACAAAAAAGCCTACCCCAAGGGCGGCCTTAAGCCGTGTGTTGAAAAACTGCTTTGTCGTTCAAGTGGAGTTTACATTTGACTAGAGTTTTAGCAAACTTAGCTTAAACTTAGCTTAACCAACTACTAAAGCAACTAGGGAAGCGAAACGCCTATGCAGGAAGAAAAAAGCAAACGCAAAAAGGCGTGAGTACAGGGAGCTTGCGCTACTACCCACCAGGAATAACGCCCGAAAATTTTACCAAAAAAACCGGTGACAGACGAAGATTTTAAGTCCGGGGCAAAATCCTGTTGGAACGAAAAAGGCGATCTTGTAACCGATGACCAGAAAGTACTTAAATAATGGAGGGAACACTTCTCTGCTGCACTGCAGACAGCAATGTACCGCTCAGGGATGATGAGCCCGATGCCGCAATCGATAATGATGGAATTAATGTGCCCCACCCGATTATGAGGAAGACAGAATAGCAAGACCCAGATTTAAAAAAAACAAGGCTGCGCGCGCTGATGGATTACCTGCGGAGCTAATCAAATACGGCGGTGCATGCATCAGCTTCTCTGCAAAATATGGTTGCACAGGTGCACGTCCGACGATTGGAATCTAACTTTTCCCAGTCCGCAAGAAAAAGGATCGTGTAAACTGCCCAAACTATTGCGGAATCAGCCACTTAATATCGAATATATAGTCCTGTCATGCGTAATGTGGTTCAGACCTGGTAAATCTACCATCGACATGATTTTCACCGTCGACTTTAAAGCCACCTTCGTCAGCCCGAAAAGGAGCTGCCTGTATGCTGCTTTGCCTGAATTTGGTTTTCCCGCAAAACTTATGCGGCTGTGCTAAATGACGTTGAGCAAGACCATCAGCTCAGACAGAATTGGAAAGGTCTCTTTGCGAGCCATTGGAAACTAGACGAGGTTTCAGACAGGGTGACCCTCTATCGTGCGATTTCTTTGAAGCTGGAAAGCTTAACCGCTCTGGAACAATATGCTATAAAAGCGTGTAATTATTGACGTATGCTGATGGCATTGATATCATCGCCCTGAATACTCGCGCCGTAAATTATGTTGGAGAAAGAAACGGAAAAGATGGGTTTGATGGTAAATGAGGACAAAACGAAGTATCTGCTGTCATCGAGCGAAGAGTCAGCGCATTTGCGCATTGGCAACCACGCTACTGTTGCCAGCCATAGTTTCAAAATTGTAAAAGACTTCGTTTATTTAACACAAACCATAACATCAGCTCTGAAACTCAACCGAATATTCACTCTTGCCAATAAATGCTACTTTGGACTAGGCAACCAATTGAAAAGTAAAGTACTTTCTCATGCTCTACAAGTAATTTATCGTACCCGTTCTGCTATATGGTGCGCAAGCGTGGACATCAGATGAAACGGCTCTGGGAGTGTTTGAGAGAAATGTTCTTCGAAAGGTTTACGGACCTCTACGCGTTGGCATTGGTGAGTACAGAAGAAGATTTAGAGATGAGTTGTACGATATTTACGCAGACACCAACATAGTCCAGCGAATTAAAACGATGAGGCTACGCTGGCTAGGTCATCTTATGCGAATGAGAGATGACGCTCCGGCTAAGAAAGTATTTTTAAGTATGGAAGCAAAGGAAGAGGGCGGCCCCCACTCCGCTGGAAGGACCACGTGGAAAACAATTTAAACTACCTTGGTGTGACCAATTGGCGCCAGTTTTCAGAGCGAAGAAGCGACTGGCCCGCCGCGTTCGACTGCCATAACCATTTAAATGGTTAAGCGCCAATTAAGTAAGTAAACAACTACTGAAAAACTGGCCCTAAGTCGGAAGTTCTTTTATATTTACAAAAGCAAATATCTTGCGCAATTGTGGCGAAGTTCCCTTTTGCAACAACACTCATTTACATGAGAAATTTCGTTGTGACGTGGCTATTATGCATAGCGCGTATTATTTTCATCGAGTTTCGGTTGCGTGACCACTGCCTGCCACGACAAATGCATCGTGCTTGGATATTACGTTGCACATACTCGAGCATGCACATAAAAACATAACACAAACTAACATATTCTGTGTACAGACTTGACTTAACGCCAAACGACTTTTCTTTTATATGACGTAAACGTGCTACATGCAACGGCTGCTTGCCACAATCGCATAAGCGCGCCGCAGACCAGCATTGATTTGTCGATAGATACTTACATAAATAAAAACATACAACATGACTACCTGCTTATTCGTCAGTAAACACATGCTGTGGCATTTTCTTTTTGTATGATGAGCTCTGAGGAAAATATCGCACACGCACTCAAATTAAGGGGCAAGGGAAGGAGTTTTTGGAATCAAACAAAACCAAATTACTCCGAAAATACGCAACAACAAATTTAAAGAAGAAATGAAAAAACTTAAAGAAACTCTACGCTTGAAGTTCGTTGAACTTTTCTATGGATTTCGTTTTATTTCTGTTTGAAATTAACACACATCGACACAGTGAAAATGCAGCACGTTGTTGCAACAATGATTATGATGTGGCAGCTGCGCTACGGTCGTTCAAACAAATGCGGGAAAATATGCTATAAATGTGAGTACGAATGAAGTAAGTCAATTTTCAACTGTACAGATAGTAAATAGCCATATTACATCTGCTGACCATTTAAATACCTGAGATGGTGGAGTCGTGCAATCATTTAATTCATAAATTAAGTTATTGTGATTGTGACTTTAAATTTAAATTTTAGCTTTGGAGGTGATAAATGCCCACAGTTGGTCCTAGGCGTTAGTTTTTCGGAAGTTGAAGGTGTGAATTAATACACTTTGCGGCACCAAGAGTAGTTAGGGAGTATTCACCAATTCGGGGCCTGTATTACGTCTTACGATCCGTGCTCGAAACTAGTTTTTAAATCAAAATAGCTTTGAAATCGTGGATCGGATTAATAATATATGAATCTGAACCAGCGACAAACAGTACTACCTTGTTAGATTCTCCACTTATTATAATTTTTAGAACTAGCTTGACAGTTGCATAGTTATTGTTTCAGTGAAAATGGTTTTAAGTCACTCATCGTAAAACGTATTACCCAGTTTCCTGTGAGCAATTTTCGTTCTTTTCCAGAATGCTTTAGCTTTTGGTTTTCATCGTTGGGTCTCTTTTTATGCCCTCATGAATGATGAGAATTCAAACCATTTGGTATCTCGGAACCCAAATATTTTTATACAACAGAAAAACAGCAATGGCAAGTTTTATAAAATTTCTTCAATTAAATTATTATTTTTCCTATTATTTTCGACATTAAAAAAAAAAAACTTTTGTAACTGAAACTATGCAAACCAACTTCAAAAACATTTTCGAAAGAAATTCGAAATTGGGAGAAAGTTGTACGAAAATTTTGATCTTTTTATTTAGAGTTCCTTGAATTTATTTGAGTATACGGATTTGTAGCTCAATCAATCTTAGTCTAACGAAGTACAAGTTTGAACTTTGACTGAACTGGTTGGTCCATGAGGACCTCACAACTGAAAAAAATGCGTGGTGCTACCAGAAGTTATTTTAACGAACAAACTGAAAAACCCTATCAAAAACCAGGCCCTATGACATAAAATAACTCCGTCTTCTTGGCAAATACTATGCGATTTGCTGCCGCTGTATCTGACAGCCTGGTAAGCAAAAAACGTGCTCGACCGTTTCCGCCTCCAACTCGGACTTCCTAGATCTACTATCACTGAGTTCAGTCAGAATACCCGTCATGAGATTACAGTCCTCTCCTTTTAATGATAGAAGCAACTTTGTTAGTGTTAGGTTGTAAGACTTGCACATCTTGGAAACTTCACAGCCCTGCGCTTGGACCCACATACGTAAATTGGCATTGAGTACTGACGAATTTTTTTCCGAAGAGAAAAGTAATTTTTGTTCACACGGTGCATGGAAGAAAATCTGCAAACAAATTGGAAAACGTCTATGTGAATTCAAGATACCTTTAACTTGTACTTTGTTAGACTAAAATTGATTGGGCTACAAAACTGCATGCTAAAAACAAAAAATTCGAAACTTTCGTATATTTTTTTCGAAAACTTTTCATGATATTGGTAAGCATAGCTTTATTTACAAATTCTTTTTTTCTTAAAATATCAAAAGTAAAATTAGAACAATTTGATTTTATAAATATTTTGAAGATTGCCACTGCTATTTTAATGTTCGCTGCTGTACGTGCAAGAAAGTGAATATCCAAAAGCGGACAAGGTAATAATAAAAAGTATATAGTAGTATGTGTAGACATATATTTATTTACACAATTTGTCGGTTTTAAGTATAAAACTTAAGCTAAGATATTAGATTGGAGTACTGCTATGTTAACCGAATCAGTCCTAAAATAATCCCGAAAACTATCTCGAAAAAATTCAACAATGGCTGCGAAGCCAGCAGTGGCGTATTGAGGTTTTCTTGCGCCCGGGAAAAATATTTTTGCCAGTCTCAAAATGATCTCGAAATAATTCTGGAAACTCTCTCGAAACTGTCCAGAGTCTAACCTGAAATCATAACGAAATTAGTTTCGAAATGATCCTAGAACTGCATCAAAGAGTCTTAAAATGATCCCGAAAATATTCCGAAATGATCAAAGTACAATCTGGAAATTTCTCGAAAGAGTCATATAAATAACCCAAAAAAATTCCGAACAGAGTTCGAGTCAATTTCAAATTAATACCGAAATAGTCTTGAGCTAATTCCAATAATATCTCGAAATAACCCAGTAGTTATACCGAAATAGTCCGGAAATGAGAGAAGAAATGTCTGTTATATCAACTGCCTTCATGATTATTCTAATGTTGGCGTATGTGTTTTTATACTCAGTTGAGCAGAGTTCACAGAGTATATTAACTTTGATTGCATAACGGTTAGTTGTACAGGTATAAAGGAATCGAGATAGATATAGACTTCCATATATCAAAATCATCAGTATCGAAAAAAAATTCGATTGAGCCATGTCCGTCCGTCCGTCCGTCCGTCTGTCCGTTAACACGATAACTTGAGTAAATTGTGAGGTATCTTGATGAAATTTGGTGTGTAGGTTTCTGGGCACTCATCTCAGATCGCTATTTAAAATGAACGATATCGGACAATAACCACGCCCACTTTTTCGATATCGAAAATTTCGAAAAATCGAAAAAGTGCGATAATTCATTACTAAATACGCATTAAGCGATGAAACTTGGTAGGTGAGTTGAGATTATACCGCAGAATAGAAAACTGGTAAAATTTTGGACAATGGGCGTGGCACCGCCCACTTTTAAATGAAGGTAATTTAGAAGTTTTGCAAGCTGTTATTTGGCAGTCGTTGAAGATATCATGATGAAATTTGGCAGGAACGTTACTCTTACTACTTTATGTCTGCTTAATAAAAACTAGCAAAATAGGAGAACGACCACGCCCACTTTTAAAAAAAATTTTTTTTTAAATTCAAATTTTAAAAGAAAAGTTAATATCTTTACAGCATATAAGTAAACTATGCCAACATTCAACTCCAGTAATGATATGGTGCAACAAAATACAAAATAAAAGAAAATTTCAAAATGGGCGTGGCTCCGCCCTTTTTCATTCAATTTGTCTAGGATACTTTTAACGCCATAAGTCGAACAAACACTAACCAATCCTTGTGAAATTTGGTAGAGGCTTAGCACCTTAGACGATAACTGTTTTATGTGAAAAGGGCCGAAATCGGTTGAAGCCACGCCCAGTTTTTATACACAGTCGACCGTCTGTCCTTCTGCTCGGCCGTTAACACGATAACTTGAGCAAAAATCGATATATCGTTATTAAACTCAGTTCACGTACTTATCTGAACTCACTTTGTGTTGGTGTAAAAAATGGCCGAAATCCGACTATGACCACGCCCACTTTTTCGATATCGAAAATTACGAAAAATGAAAAAAATGCCATAATTATATACCAAATACGAAAAAAGGAATGAAACATGGTAATTGTATTGGTCTATTGACGCAAAATATAACTTTAGAAAAAAACTTGGTAAAATGGGTGTGACACCTACCATATTAAGTAGAAGAAAATGAAAAAGTTTTGCAGGGCGAAATCAAAAGCCCTTGGAATCTTGGAAGGAATACTGTTCTTGGTATTACATATATAAATAAATTAGCGGTACCCGACAGATTATGTTCTGGATCACCCTGGTCCACATTTTGGTCGATATCTCGAAAACGCTTTCACATATACAACTAAGGGCCACTCCCTTTTAAAACCCTCATTAATACCTTTAATTTGATACCCACACCGTACAAACATATTCTAGAGTCACCCCTGCTCCACGTTTATGGCGATATCTCGAAAAGGCGCCCACATATAGAACTAAGGCCCACGCCCATTTAAAATACTCATTAACACCTTTCATTTGATACCCATATCGTACAAAAAAATTCTAGAGTCACCCCTGGTCCACCTTTATGGCGATATCTCGAAAGGGCATCCACCAGTAGAACTAAGGCCCACTCCCTTTTAAAATACTCATTAACAACTTTCATTTCATACCCATCTCGTACAAACAAATTCTAGAGTCACCCCTGGTCTACCTATAGAACTAAGACCCATGCCCTTTTAAAATACTCATTAACCCCTTTCATTTGATACCCATATTGTACAAACAAATTCTAGAGTAACCCCTGGTCCACCTTTATGGCGATATCTCGAAAAGGCGTCCACCTATAGAACTAAGGCCCATACCCTTTTAAAATACTCATTAAAACCTTTCATTTGATACCCATATCGTACAAACAAATTCTAGAGTCACCCCTGGTCCACTTTTATGGCGATATCTCGAAAAGGCATCCACCTATAGAACTAAGGCCCACGCCCTTTTAAAATACTCATTAACACCTTTCATTTGATACCCATATAGTACAAACAAATTCTAGAGTCACCCCTGGTCCACCTTTATGGCGATATCTCGAAAAGGCGTCCACCTATAGAACTAAGGCCCACGCCCTTTTAAAATACTCATTAACACCTTTCATTCGATACCTATATTATACAAACGCATTCTAGAGTCGCCCCTGGTCCACTTTTATAACGATATTCCGAAAAGGCGTCCACCTATAGAACTAAGGCCCACTCCCTTTTAAAACACGTATTATCACCTTTCGTTTGATACCCATATTGTACAAACGCATTCTAGAGTCAACCCTGGTCCACTTTTATAACGATATTCCGAAAAGGCGTCCACCTATAGAACTAAGGCCCAATCCCCTTCAAAATACTCATTAACACCTTTCATTTGATACCCATATAGTACAAACAAATTCTAGAGTCACCCCTGGTCCACCTTTATGGCGATATTTCGAAAAGGCGTCCACCTATAGAACTAAGGACCACGCCCTTTTAAAATACTCATTAACACCTTTCATTTGATACCCATATCGTACAAACAAATTCTAGAGTCAGGCCTGGTCCACCTTTATGGCGATATCCCTAAATGGCGTCCATCTATAGAACTATGGTCCACTTCCTCTTAAAATACTCTTTAATACCTTCCATTTGATACACATGTCATACAAACACATTCCAGGGTTACCCTAGGTTCTTTTTACAACATGGTGATTTTCCCTTACTTTGTCTCCCCAGCTCTCAACTGAGTATGTAATGTTCGGTTACACCCGAACTTAGCCTTCCTTACTTGTTTTTTTGTGGAACCTGGTCAACAGACCTGTTTATACAGCCTGCGGCAAATGCAGTCATGCTCTTCCCATTGGAAGGTACATAGTGGTGCATGCTGGATTTGGAAAAACGTGATCTCATTCCTGGTCCAACCTCACCATAGGAATAATTTTAATATCATTACAAGAGCAGCATAGCGTCTTATCCTTTGGAAAACTGTTAAAATTGTCGACAGCAGCTCTTGGTTTATATGTAGTTACTTAGTAGCTTGTCACATTTTCATATTTATGTGATCACAGCCCCACGCCAGTGCATATACATCTCTTCGTATTGTGACGTTGTCTAATTTGCTAAGATTACTTTGTACATTCATTTGTGAGTAAGTATTTTCATATTAAAGTCCAGCTGGCTGACTGAATGATTGCCGCAATGCAGATATGCAAATATTCACGCTTAGTAATGGATAACTCTGTTCCGTTGGAGGGATTTTGCTTTCAAGTACTACATATTTGTACTTTTTTAAATCGGTATATGAAATAAACTTAATAGAAGTTAATACGAGTAAGAGGTAATATCAATTGCCTCAGATTAGTAAAGTTGCCTTATGATGCTCATACATTCTTAACAGAATCAGCTGATTCACCCTGATTTTGTGCTCATGATGGAAAGGAGCCTTGTATATAACTTGGTTGCTCATTGGAGAAACCTTGCTAGCATCATTTCACTCCCCTGTCGAGATATATGGGTAGAGGTTAAGCAGATGCATTGGGGGAGGCAAACGGGAATGGGAGACAGCCAATTATCGGTCATACGGCTTGAAAAAAGTATGTGTTGAGGATGTTACAAAGCTTCAGTTCCAATGCCGGGATTTCCGAAGCATTTAGCCTTCGGACTAATATTTCGGTTCAATTGGGATTTGTAAATATGTATATAAGCAACTGGACTTTAAAATCTTTAATTGCTTTAGCTAGAGTAGTTATGTTCTTGTTGTTGTAGCGATAAAGACAATCCCCCGATGTTGATGGTCCTTTGCCGGATGCAGGTCCGGTACTTTCCGGCAACAAGAAGCATTAATGTACTAGCCCGACCATCTCGACAACAATTTAGTAACATGAAACCTTCTAGGCCATACCGCTCTCACACCCCCCTAAATCCATGAGGAAATCGGGGTCGCCAGAGCCTCAACTGATAATGAAACAGGATTCGCCACGGGTGGGTGAGTTTGACAATTGAATTGGAGCAGCTATAAACTGCGCTGGGAACCTCTTAAAAAGGTTGCGCCACACAACCCCTTGAATCAATTTGGTATTTTAGTCGCCTCTTACCACAGGCATACTCTAAGCCCCCTAACTCGTGTTATCTGGGGTAGTTATCTTTGTTGCTAGTGCAAGGGCTAAGCCGAACTACAAAGCACTCTAGTATGTGTTTGAGTGGTGTAGGTGCTTGCGCCTGTGTTGTTACGCTAGATAAGAAGTTGGCGGGAACTCGGTGACGGAAAAATTTCAATCTCCTAATTTGGCAGTATTTGAATGAAGCCTTCCCGATACCAAACCGTTTCTGGTAAGAGCAATGGCCTATAAACAGAACTAGCGGACGATCCTCTTTATCCATTTTCATTATTAGACCCCTAAGTTGGACTTTTCGAACAAGATGGATCACTCTCAAAGAAATGGATTGAAGAAGCTTGCGAAGCAGAGAAAGAAAGAAGAAATCTATCCAGAGTGTCATGTAGCATTAAAAATAGTGCCGCGCTTGGTAGCCGCGCTCGATCCAATCGACCGGTAGCTACTGTTGTTGGAGTTGTAACGATAAAGACACTCCTCAAAGATTTTGGGAATAGACTTTCTGATATATTTTCGCCGGACACATGTAGATCCGGAACGTTCCGTTAGCCAACTAGCACCATTGACGTACAAGCCAACCCATCTCGGGAACGATTTTATACGACACCCTCAACCTTCCAGTTCTTATCTCCCTCCATCCTCCGGTTTTGTGAGGAGTTTGGGCCTGACAAAGGCGCGCAAACTTAATATACGTATGATACGCTCATATTTGTAATAGGATTCGCTTCGTGTGGCCGAAATTGACAACTGGGTTGGAGAAGCTTTGAAGTTATAAAGATTTGTGTTGCGCTTGCCACACATTCTCCGAGTATTCAGTAGTATTCGAGTGTGGCTTGCAGTTGAAGTAGTTTGAAGACAGCTCCTTGGAGGAACTTTGATGCATGAAACTTTTAGCACCGCAGCGAGAGGCGGAAGGGGAGCGCAAAGAGCCCAGCCCCGAACTGTGAGACATACGCGTTGTAAAGCTGCATGATAAATCAATGAGGACCAGCTATGTTGAGGATCCATTTACTTCGTAATATGAAAATCAAAACGACGAGGGAGATTTAGATATTATACGGAAAAAAAGGGGAAGGGAGTAGTCAAAGGAAAGATAAGTCGCTTATTTATTTCAGCAATATATTTGGTCTGATGTTTTCTCCAAGGGGTGGAGATATGTAGAGTGTGATGATAAGAATGATGCGGACGTACCGAATGAATCAACTTTATCCTTCAATTCAGTGCCATAAAAATAATATTGCGGCCGTATAGTTTCAAGAGCAAGCTATTCCAAATCTCGAAAGGAATAGTGCAAATTGTCGGTTTTAAGTTGATGGACATTGCGCTGATCCCAACGTTACCAAATGCCTTGGTATTTAGTTACCCCAAGTGTGACGAAGTTGTTATTGTTGTAGCCATAAAAACACGCCCAAAAAAGTACGATCAATAAGTCAAGGGGAGTGTTGCGGAAGCTAACAGTTCTTTCCGGGATATGAATCCGACACGCTTTATTACTGGCACCTTCTGGTACTTGCCCGTCAGCTTCTGGAACGATATGTTTGATCTTTCAAATCTTCGGTTCTATGGGGTTTACTTATCTCTCTCGACAGGTATGCCTATAGTGGGAGAAGTCTACACACCTTAGTTCACTGGCGCGAAGTCGATCCCGAATTCACCAACACGAAATTAGAAGATACTTCGCGTATTTCATTCCCGGGAGGAGGTTCGTAGTGCTGAACCCCAAATAAAGCAGAACGCTAAGGATATATTGTACACAGACGATTGGAAAATTATTCTGTGGAATGTGAAGTAATGATCTGCTTGTTTGGAGAGATGTCTTAAGGAAAACAGGGGAGTTAAGCAGAAAAAGTTCCCGATATACTGAAATCAGCGGAGCAAGAAGAACCCGTTTCATTAGCTTCGTGGCTATTGTAACTACATATTTTACCGATAAAGCAATTTTTTATCAGATTTCGATTCTTATTCCGGTGAACACACTTTCGTAACATCCCTAGTATATGTGTATGCATTTAAATATTCTCATTACGCGTAGAAATACGCCTACAATTTGAGAAAAATTCGAGCAGAATAGCTTAATAGACTGAGCAATGCCTCACATATTTAGATAACGAAAAAAAACAACACACAAAACAGCAGATTTTAAATAAATGCATTTATCTTCTTCAGAGCACAAATCTGATTTATATCGCACAAGAATTGATGACAAGGCCATGGCGGACTTTCGCAGCGAGCACCAATATTATAAAGGCACATATCTAATGCGATGTTGCCCTCTTTTATTGCGACTAGTCTTAATTAAAATGAAGAAAAACAGTGTGTAAATATTTAACGAAACCCTCACACAAGCGCCTACAAAATGTAACTAATAATTAGCGAGATGATACATCGATGTCCATGAAAATTGATTACATTGCACACCTCAATGCCGGAGAAGTGGAACAGCAAAGCCAAGACAACGAAAACACATAAAAAATGTACACGTCGCCTAAGGTGTTCTATGAATGTTGTATGATTCAGCAACCTTTGACACGTTGTAATACACCCACGCAACATTCATACAGAAAACACATACACACTGAAATTTTCACACTAATTAATCTGTAGTTTTTTATTTTTATTTTTATTTTTATGTAAATCATAGTGTCTGATGAACAATATGTATCTCTTGCTGTGCGTGATGTCATGATGTGATGTCACTTTGTCTATAAATAAATTACAGAAGAAGCGATAGCCTTGTGATTCTCACGATGCATGCAAGCATCATTTATGTGTAGTTTGATGTTCATGCTGAACGTTTATGTTGTGTTAAAGGCATATATTAGTACTACTCGTAGAAATATATATATACATACATATGCATGCAGTACATAAAGATTTTGATGATACATTTGATGACATTTTAGGATCACAGTTTTAATGCCCTAATAGAAGGAAAGATATTTAAATTAATGTGAATATTAATTGGCATAATTTTGTTGGTAAATATTCGAAATTTTATCGTCGCAAAGGAAAAGAGATTATTTGTTTACAGAAAAATTTGAATTTGTTGTTCTGAAAATATATATCTAGGTATATGGACTACTAGACAAAACACTTTAAGAAACAATAAAAATTATCCTCATTGATATACAGCGATTGTGATGATGAGCTGGATAACCCAATCCCTGGCAATGCGACTAACGTTCCCCCATTCGAAGTTAAACAACAACAGAGTTACCAGAAATAAATAAATACATGCTTCTTGAGAAGATCTTCATGGGCTTCTTATATGTAACACACAATACCGACAAGTTAATGTTGTTTATCGGCTTATTATCGTCAAATTATCGGTTTGTTATCGCCGAATCACCGGCTTGCTATCGACTGGATTGAGATGTGTCATCGATTAGCAAATCTATAGGTTCTTGGGTACACGTCGATAACTTTTTGCTAACAAATTGATAGTCTCCGATTTAATTACAAGGCGATTTGCAATCGCAATATAGAAAACTTTAAGATAACAAAATCGGAACACTCCGTTAACAAATCGATACATTTTTATAACAAATCGATAACTTTAAAATATATATTGAAAAAAAAAAATAAAAATAAATACACGATTAAAAATGTCGGGTTTAACCAATTTTTCAAATTATTTCGAATTAAATTGGAAACCTCCCAATTGTGAACTACGTTTTTCAATTTTATTCGGTTTAAATTTTATACCTTAATGAGCAAAAAGTCTAAGAACTGAAAACTGTTTTAAAAGAAAAACTTAAAAATCTTAAAATAGAAACTTGTAAACACGTCTTGTTTTAAAATAAACCCAAAAATTTTAAAGTTATTCTTGAAAATCGAAAAAGAAAAAAATTGGATTTGTGAAAAGTGGTGCAAGTCACAGATTATTTTCTACAACATTTAAAGTTTTTTTATGACATAATCGGTTAAATGGGTGATATAGCTCTGAAGGTAGAACGCACGACTTTTATACAAGGCTCTTTGATTCACTTTTTTTCTAAAATATAAGTGGATACTTCTCCGGTTTAAAATTGAAACAAAGGTCTGCACACGCGGCCGCCGTGCTGTGGTGGTTCAGCTTGCCACACCGAAGGTCCTGGGTTAAAGTCTGGGGCAAAGCAACATTGAAAATTTAGAAAAAAATATTTCTAAGCGGACCCACCCCTAGGTATATGTTCGGCATACACTCCGAGTATATCTCGGCCATGAATAGCTAGCTACTCAGTAAAAATTCACCTGCCTTAATGATTCTGTTCGGAGTCGGCATAAAACATATAGATCCCGTCCCGCCGATTAGTGGGAAAAAATTAAAAAGTAGCACGTCGCAAATTGAAAGAGAAGCTTGGTCTAAAATTTCTTCGGAGGTTGTTGTTGTCGCAGCACACCCCAAGCGAAGGCCTTGGGGAGTCTTATCGATGTTGATGGTCCTTTGCTGAATGCAGACCCACACCAGCACCATTCAGGTACTATCCCGACTACCTCGGGAACGATTTAGTATGACCATATGAAACCTTCTAGGCCATATTGCCCTCCTACCCCTAGGTTCATGAAAAAACTTGGGTTCGCCAAAGCTTCGGCTGTTAAAGAAACAGGATTTACCACGGGCAGATGAGGTTGACAGTTGTGTTGGAGAAAATAAAAATTGCACTGGCAACTCCTTGAAAGGGTTGCCCTACACAACCCCTTGAATCAATTTGGTATTTTAGTCGCCTCTTACGACAGGCATACCTACCGGGGGTATATCCTAAGCTACATAACCCGCTGGAAGATTTCTTCGGAGGTTAATCGCGCCTTGTATTTTTTATACTCATCGTGCTTTGCGCACAGAGTATATTAACTTTGGTTGGATAACGGTTGGTTGTACAGGTATAAAGGAATCGAGATAGATATAGACTTCCATATATCAAAATCATCAGTATCGAAAAAAATTTGATTGAGCTATGTCCGTCCGTCAGCCCGTTAACATGATAACTTGAGTAAATTTTGAGGTATCTTGATGAAATTTGGTATATAGGTGCCTGGGTACTCATCTCAGATCGCTATTAAAAATGAACGATATCGGACTATAACCACGCCCACTTTTTGATATCGAAAATCTCGAAAAACCGAAAAAATGCGATAATTCATTACCAAAGACGGATAAAACGATGAAACTTGGTAGGTAGGTTGGCCTTATGACATAGTATAGAAAATTAGTAAAATTTTGTACAAAGGACGTGGCACCGCCCACTTTTGAAAGAAGGTAATTTAAAAGCTTTGCAAGCTGTAATTTGGCAGTTGTTGAAGATATCATGATGAAATTTGGCAGGAACATTACTCCTATTACTATATGCACGCTTAATAAAAATTAGCAAAATCGGAGAAGGACCACGCCCACTTTTAAAAGAAAAAAATTGTTTAAGTAAAATTTAACTAAAAATTTAATATCTTTACAATACATAAATAAATTATGTCAACATTCAACTCCAGTAATTATATGGTGCAACCAAATACAAAAATAAAAGAAAATTTCAAAATGGGCGTGGCTCCGCTCTTTTACATTTAATTTATCTAGAGTACTTTTAATGCCATAAGTCGAACAAAAATTAACCAATCCTTGTGAAATTTGGTAGGAGCATAGATTCTATGACGATAACGTTTTTTGTGAAAATGGGTGAAATCGGTTGAAGCCACGCTCAGTTTCTATACACAGTCGGCCGTCTGTCCTTCCGCTCAGCCGTTAATACGATAACTTGAGCAAAAATTGATATATCTTTACTCAACTTAGTTCACGTTTTTATCTGAACTCACTTTGTCTTGGTATAAAAAATGGCCGATATCCGACTATGACCACGCCCACTTTTTTGATATCGAAAATTATGAAAAATTTAAAAAATGCCATAATTCTATACCAAATATGAAAAAAGGGATGAATTGGATTGATTTATTGACGCAAAAAATAACTTTAGAAAAAACTTTGTAAAATGGGTGTGACACCTACCATATTAAGAAAATGAAAAAGCTC